>NC_083499.1:7351808-7662076 GCF_905332965.1 Bombus pascuorum | reverse complement strand
AGTCCCAGTTCGATATATGTATGTATTGCTCGTTCGTTCTTGATAGCCAAGTTTGATGGTGTGTCGCGAGCACCGGCTGCCGATCAACGCGCTCTCCAAGCGTCCTCCGGCGAAAGCTATCGGTTCCGGTCTGCCGTTTGCCGTCTGCTGTTCGCTCCGCTCGCCGTCTGCTAACCCCACGGATCTCGTTTCTCTTTCACGTTAACAGCCATTAGCCGCAGCCGCAGCCGCAACCTTAGCCTCGACCGATGAACGATCGTTTCGTCCGACACCCACGCTCGCATCCCCAAACCGCACCCGGTCCAGCGCATCCCATCGCATTCGAGGCAATTGAAACGAATTTCTCTTCCAATGTTTCGCTCAGATCGCTTCGACGTGATCGACGAATCGAAGAAAAGAGAGAACGACAGAAAAGAAAAAAAAAGAAGAAGAAAGATAAGATTTTACATAGACGAAGATTCGCGTGCAATGGCAGTGTCACGTGGTTTCGCATGCAAAAGGGAAACCGCTAGAGGTGGAACGAGTGAAGGGGCCGCCGCTGCCGCCGCCACCGCCACCGCCGCCGCCTCCACCATCACCACCACCACGGCAACGGTGCCAGCTTCCTGCTATCGGTGCAGGAAGGATGGCGCGCGGCGGCACGGTGCTACGGAGGGGCATGTGGGGTGGATGGATGGCGGGACACGGCGGAGGGGAAAGCAGCGCGAAAAAGCCTCGAGGCTAGCCGGGTGGCATGGCCTCGACTTCTCTCTTCAGAGACCTTCGAATCGTTTCCGCTCAAAGGCAAGACGCGCTCGGTTTCGTGGGTGCCTGCCTGCTGCTCGGACAACGCGTGTGGTCGTTACTTTTCCTCAAAATACGTCCAGATAGAAACGGTTTCTCGCGTTTCGAAAAAAAAATCCTGGAAAATCGATCGATTCGTTCTACTACGTCTATACGTATCCGATACCGATCGTTATCCGATCGAAAGCGACCGAGTAATTCTTCTTTCCAAACGATCGATCAGGCTCCCGTCTCGTTGGTTGGTTTACATTTACATAGCTTCGAACGATCTCGAACCGAGAAACGTTGCTCGCGTCCCGGAATCGATTTGACGTATTATAACAGACGCGACGTTACGACCGAAAAAGTTACGTACATATACCGCGAGCATGCACGAACGCCTACTATCCATCAATTATTCTCCTTCGACAGTCGGTATATAGCCTGTTTCTATAAATCAAAGTTATCCGAGTGTTTACATTACTTTCTTGTTTCGCGATTACTAATGGCGCAATAAGAGCATGTCGAACAAATCGACGATAAAATACTCTCGTCAGGGAGCTCGTCGTTGGTTCGCGATATCCAACAGCCGAGAGGAAGTTGTTGTCGGCTCGGCGCGAGCTGCGCTTTCCTTTCTCGCGTTCGCGCGATCATCGTTGCGCCAATCGAAAGTATAATAATTGCGAATCTCGCGACCTATGCGATTCTTCCCTCTCCCGTGTAATCTTAGCTAATCTAGAAGAATTTGAGCATGGTTGGCGTACGAGGAATACTTTATACAACAGCAAATACGTGTACGATGCACGCGGTCGAACGTCCGATCTTTTATTCGCCGAGACTAGAATAAGTGGGTCGCACCATGCAAACTCCGGCCCGGAGTCGCTCATGCATCACGCCGCGCGAGTTAATGTCGCAAGCTCTGACTAACCGACGCGATTTTTCTTCGCGAAACTAGTCGCTCTATCGGCACTCGGTTATCAACGTGATACGTTGCAACACCGGGTACACCCACGCTTTGGTTCGAACCGACTCGTCGTCACGCGACCCAATCCGATGCGACGCGATGCAATTCGCTTCGGCTTGGTTCCGTTTCGCTAACGTTAAGAAAATTAGCAACATAGCGACACGCGTCGCTACTCTGCTCGTCGCGCTTCAAGATCCTATGGAAGAATATCGGAGAAACACGATGTGAAAGCGACCGATCGAAACGACGAGGAAAGCGAGACGAGACGAAACGTAGCACGATGTGCACAGTGCAATCACCTAACGAAAGGCGGAAAACAAAGAAAAGATCGAACGGCAAGGATGGGAACGAGAACGAAGAACGAGCCAAGTCGGGTTTACGACGTCCGACTTAAAACCGTCCGAGTGATTCATAGCGTTCACCGCGTACCGCGTCGCTTCAACGAGATCGTTTCCCATTGGGCGACCGGTTTTGGCAGCAGTCTACGATACACGTGTTTCCAATAAGCTTTTATCGACGAATAAATCAGTCGCGACTTTATCGCGAGATTATGATGTTTACGCGCGTCGATTCGACCTCGTCGTCGTCGTCGTCGTCGTCGTCGTCGTCGTCGTCGTTGTTGTCATCTCCGTGATCGGCCTGCTCGCTATCCGACCGATCTTTCCTACGTCAATCGCTTTTCGTCATCGCCATTACCTTTTCCGATAACGTTATCCTTGATCGTTAATCGTCGTTGCTTCGTTTCCGACTCGAACGAGCGTAAAGTAGCGCTTTTTTTTTGCACAGCGAAAACACAGCACCAGGAAGTGCTCGTGTCGCGTTATCCTTCGCTGGACCGTTGGCTCGAGCCGATATGTATTTGGTGTTTAGCGACTCGCATCTTGAGTCGCGAACAAAGCGACAGCCAAACCGGCTAGCGAGAAAACGAAAACTCATGGTTGTCGGTGTTGTGCGAGTTGCGCACGCGAATCACGACCTCGAGAGCGTTCCACGAACGGGGATCGTTGTTCGCGAGAGGAAATGCCGAGTCGCGTTCAACTCAACCGCGAGATTCGAACTCAGGACCTTGGACTAACCATTGACCTCGATAGCTATACGCTACCTCGCGGTATGCAGCCAGCAGCCAGCAGCATCCTCTACCCGCAGCGCGATTCGTTCGCGTTCGATCTATCCTTCTCTCCTTTCGCCTCTCCCCCATATTATTTCTTTCCTCTTTTTATTTCATTTCTTTCTTTTCTGCCATCTTCCATCTATCGATTTTATTTCTGCAACAAAAGTAAACGATTCTTCTCTTTCAAAGAACCGTCCGCCTTCTCCTCCTCCTCCTTCTCCTCCTCATCCTCTTTCTCCTCGTCGTCGTCGATAAACGTGTACGTATCATCGGTCTCATCGGTCGATCCTCGCAAACTGACCCGCGCTACGTTTACGCCAAGTCCAATCGCGATCGTAATCCAGGAAAAAGAAACGGGAGCAACGATTTCAGTTCGTTGATCGAACCGATTACGTCGTAAATCACCTGTCTTATCTCGGCCCGATACTTCTTACCTGTGTACATAGTACATAATATGTACTCCGATCGAGACGATTCCATTTTATCGTGGTTCGAATTCCCGTTACAACGTGACGAAGGAAAAGCAACAGCAGGATGTAAGTTGAGTCGAAGGTGAAACGCAACTAGTTACGTACACGTAACGATGATTTCGCATGCGACGTTTTATTTGTTCCCAAGATCAGACGCGGCTCCTCGTCTTTTCTCTCTTCTTCCAGTCATTTACGATAGGAAGAAAAGCGTGAAAAACTTATAGATAATGGTTGCCGACGCCGATGCAACACACCATGAGTACGATTCGCGCGATGTAAACAGTAGAATATGGCTGTTGGCAAGCCTGTTCGCACGAGTGGGTGCAACGCCACCACAGACCTTGAGCGATTATTTTACCACTCGCAACTCGGTTCGGTCGATTCGTTTGGCTCCCTCTCTCTTTCCCTCTTTCTTCTTTCCATATGCGGGAGTTGAAGGAAGAGAGAGAAAGAGAGAGAGAGAGAGAGAGAGGAGGGAGAGAAAGAGAGAGACAGATCGTCGCGCATTTCGTTTTGGTTCTATACGATACCGTGTCGCTGTACGTTAAATAGCGTCGTAGCACACGCGTTACCTCGAGAAATATAAAACACAAATAAATATGTATGTCACAGCATACTTGTGAACGACCATCTATCTAGTAATCTAGTTTTCGATCCAAGTTGGAGGGGATTTGCAACGAGCAGAAAAAAAAGAAGCAATGACGGACTGGAATACGAAACGGCGAGATTCTTCGAAGACTCGGACGAATCGCTATCAAGCCGACTAGCACGATATCAACGAAATAGAAAGGCGTTCGATGCTAATGCAACCGTGCAATGTTAATGATTGCTACATTACGACGTTCTTCGTCCACCGACAAACAACTATTAATAATTTTACTGCGCGTTATTATCTACGGATTTGTATGCACGGCATAATGCGACGAGCATGATTTCGTCGAAACGAAAACTCGATTATACGCACGTAGATCTACGTAGAGAGAAGTCGTCGTCGACTGGATTGTACACGCGACTCGGAACGCGTGTCAATTCGGCATGCATATGTATGTGCATCGTGGTCGACTCGATTCGTCGCAGTGTATCGTGCGAAAGAACGCATCTAGAACATACGAGGAAATGGAGAAGGAGAACGATGAAACGACGACGCGACGATGATCACAGGAAACAGGTCTTCGCGTTCGGCGAAATTGAAAACACCACGTCTTATTTTGTTTTTAAATATTTTTTTAATAAGTTCGATAAAAAAATTATATAAATCGGATACTTAATAACAAGGTGAAAGGTATTATAAACAAAGCGCTAAATACAAATGTACAGTTGTTATACATATATAAAGTTAGTCATTAACTCAACTAAGTTCACTATCGTGTATGATGAAAACTTAAATCTACGACATACAGTTGATAGTTTGTTCTTAGACGCGTTGAACGCCCCACGTTTCTCTCCTCGGTATCCGTGCAAAATACATGGTATATCGTTTGTCCTTCGTTTACTGAAATCGACGAAAATGCACGAGCGGTTGAGACAGTGATTATTTTCTTACGAGCTACATACGTAATAGATAGTAAAAAATATTCGATATACTAAAGAAACTGCGAAAACGATAGAAAAAAAAAAAAAAAAAATAGAAACAATGAAATTAATTATCGAACTGTTAAAAGGAAAAGAGAATGAAAAAGATAATAGTAACTAATGCTTGATACTCGTGAATTAATATAATAAAGTGATCGTTATCGTTATCATTGACCCCATGTCTCTCATCATTACTCGTCGATTTCAAACGAATTTCCGATTAAATGCGATCGCTATAAACCTTCGTATAACATTTAATCTCGTGTAAAAATATCGGCCACGCTTTCTCGCTTCATTTTCTCAAGTTTCTTTCGCATTACGTATATATACGTGTGTATACATACAAGGATACAACATCACTTCCCAACAACAATAACAATAACAGCAAGAACGACGACGACGACGACAACGACGACAGCAAAAAATTAATTTACTCTCGACCACGATCGTTATGATCTTCGCGTCGTTCGTGCCGCTGTTTGCTGCGCGCGTATTTCGTTAACAATTTATTCTTTTGTTTTTGTCGTTTGCACATTTACAGAGCCACATACGCGTAATATTGCACTTTGGTGTGTTTTCGTTTATTTCTATATATCTACGGGAATAAATTACAAACGCTCGTCGACGACTCGTATACGGTTGTGACTTTTTCGCCGTTCGTTCAACAAACAGGGATGATCTTTTTCTTTCTATCGTCGCGATACGGTTCACTGTCAACGATTTTTTCGGTGTACGCGGTCAAGTCACAGAACGCAATGTCGCCGATCGCGTAACGCTGGTCATTCAGCAACGCGAATATTCGAGGAAATTTGTTGACAGATGCGCGTGCTCGCGCTATTTCATTGCGGTGTGCAAGAACAGAAAAGAAAACCAATTTGATCGAATGTCGGGAACGTGCGAAACGGCACGTAAACGTAACGAACCGAGATATACACGTAGGCTGAGTTCGATCAGTCAGCCATTTTAGGCGTATTTACGCACGCTTTACGAACAAATCTTACCTTCGCACAATATATGACACGAGGCACGATCCAGCCATTGCGACTCAGCAAACCTTTTCTCTCTTCCTGCGATTCTCGTGATTTGCGTTTGGCTCGCCCCCCTCCCCCCAACTTTTGAAAACTGATCGGTTACAGGACATATCTTTATATCGAAAAATATTCTCACAGCCTATTGAATTACAGATCGGACAAGGCACGACGGACGAGGAAACAGGATAGGATAGGACAAACGAGTAGAAAATGGGCAAAAGAGGTCGTTATACGTTATACTTTGGTCCTTCGTATTATACGCGCGTTTATCCTATTAGTCGTCGGGCTCAATGTGTAAAAAGTAACTCGTTCGCTCTTTCTTAATCCCCCTCCCCCTCCACTTCCCTTTCGCTGACCATCTCAATGTTTTCCACTTCGAAAACACGCACAGTACTATCAACGTCCCTCCTTGATATTCGTGTCATCCGTTGCATCAACATTTCAAACGATGTAGCGAACCTGGATATTGCCCAATGGCGAAGACAATGTTATCGCGGCAATGATTGGCAGTGTCAAGAAAATACGCATCGATATCACAACTTATTATTAGTAATATAATCGATCGAAGAATCGAAGATATAAAGACAAAGACACAAGATATCGTGTGTAAATTTATTCGTTTGGTAATTATTTGATGCGCGTTGCTGAGCAAACCGATGCAGACTCGGTGTGAAAAAGATATTTTAATCGGCAGTGTAGTCATCAACAAGTCTTGGTACATTGGCGATTCGATATGCGTTGGCCCGTTGAAAAGAATTGACGAAGATACAAGAGATCTAACACGATTGCGTTTATATCGACAATCAAATTACTCGTCGAAAGCGTATACCGCCGCGTTGCGTATCTCTAGAGGTAAATAGAAAATATGAGATCAAACGTTTTACGCGTATCGAGGATTCACGTTCGTTCTAACGGGTAGCGCTATGATGTATACCGTGTGTGGGTACCATTGATGAAACAGGGAACCGAAGATACGAAGAAGACGGCACAGGTAACAAACGCGAATACAAGAAACGAAAATATAAAGCGATGAGAAAGAAAAATAAGACGAGAAAATGACGAATATTTAAATATTTAGTTGGAAAAATTGCACGCGTCTCACTTTGTATTTGTCGTTAACTGTACACTCGCGAACACTCTCCACATGCTCTCTGTTCCCTCTCTTCTGCTTTCGTTTTATACGCAGGGATATGGGAAAAGACCCTGTTCTACCATTCGTTTATAGTAATGCCGTTGAGATGAAAATATAATTCTTAAATCTAATATACTACACAAGAGATATACAAAGAAGACGAGTGCTGCATCCATGTCGTGTCCGCGGCACATTCTCGAAATCGTCGAATTAGCCGCAGCCCAGCCACCTCGTCTGAAACGTTCGTAGTATAGACGAGAAAGTAGAAACGATATAAGAAGGACTGTGCAGAGTATGCGGACAGTGTGCGTGAGACGAAGAGATTTCGGGACTTTGCACCGCTCAGCGATAGTTTCCCCATTCTCGGTCTCTCAAAACGTGACCCAGTCGCTGCCTACACCGATAGTAGACAACATATCTGTAACATCCGGTGTACAAGAAAACTCAAAGTGTGATCCGCTACTGGAACTGGCCGTTTCGAAAGTATCCAAATCGGTGGTTATCGTTTCCATGTCAAGATCTATCTTGAAATCCGATGGTTGTATCTGCAATAGATCCGTTAGCGAGTAAAGATCCGCCAAGCTCGGATTATTGGCAGGTTCCTCGAGTTTGACGACCGTCGCCGCAATAGTCGCATCCCCTGAGTTCACGACAATGTTGTTACTGTTAGCATCTAGCGAGTCATCGTTCGACATCGCGTCGCTGACCATTGGGTTCGTCGACACTAGATCCGAAGTTTGAATCGCAGAAGGTGCGACGGTAGGAATGGTACCGGTTCTGGTAACTATGGTCGAAGAACATTTTGACGACGTACGTTGATTGCGCTCATTCAGCATCGCTGTCGTTTTGCCGATGTTACTCGTGCTACCGCTGGCAATACCGCCACCGATACTAGTGACAGACGACGGCGGATTGGTTTCCATTTCCATTTTGATTTCGATATCCATGTCCATTTCCATTCCTATATCCATATCCTCGATCGATTTGTTCTTGACGAGGGTGGTCGTGGTTGTCGGCGTCGGAGACGCTGTCGTCGTGTCCGATTCCTCTTTCACCAAAGAGTTGGATCGACGTTCGAGGTGCGAGTGATGACGATGGTCGTGCTTGTGCTGCTGTTGCTGTTGATGATGATGCTGATGGCGATGATGATTGTCGTGGCAAGGTGTTCGAGTACGAAAACTTTTTTCCGAAAGTAGACTCATGTCATCGACGGATGTGGAAAAGGTAACGTTAGCTGAATTCGAGGCAGCAGGACCGACCGACGATAGCAATCGATCTTTTGGTTCGAACGTCGTTTCATAATCCATCTCGAAACTAGGTTCCCGTTTGATTTTCCCAACTGTAGTACCGTGTCTGATCGTAGTACGGCGCTCAGTGTTTTCCACCGAGGCCGGAGCGGACGATATGGCGGCAAGTCGGGAGGCGGTCGAACCGCACTCGAGAAAATTGTCTTCGTAAAAACTTGCCGATTCTGGAGAATCTGGCGTAACGCACGATGGACTGCTCGGTATTTTGGCGGTAACGATCGGAGGGGTGGGAGTATAGTCAAGAGAAGGTCTTTTGTCAAGCGCCAGTCTGACCTTCAAACGCGATACAGGTTTGGTACTGCTGGAGTGAGCTTGCAACCTCTTCACCATCGTACCAACCATTCCTGCGTTCGCGCTACCGCTCGTCGTCTGCGTATTATTGTTGTTATCGTTACGCGTGTGATTCTTGCCCAGTATCGTTCCTCCCATCGACGACGAGGAAACACCACCCCCTGCCGACTTTCGCGGCTTTTTACTGCCTTCTTTTACTTTTGTACTTATAGAACCACCACCGCCTCCCGTTGGCTTTGATGCTTTTTTCCTCGGTCTGTACTTGTAATCCGGATATTCCACCATGTGTAACTGTCGAAGTCTTTCCGCCTCCTCGATAAAAGGCCTTCTCTCCGCTTCGTCCAACGTCTTCCAACGTCTTCCTAGCCGTTTACTAATCTCCGCGTTGTGCATGTCGGGCTGAATCTCGCATATTTTTCTCCGCTCGATCTGTGACCAGACCATAAACGCGTTCATCGGTCTCTTAATGTGATTAGGATTGTTCTTCTTCGTCTGAAACAGAAGAAGAAGAAAAGAAAATGATCAAAAGATCCGGGGAAAATTTCCCTAGGTATGTATTCGCTTTGCGCCATGCGTTGAACGTCTCGCGTACACCAAGCCGTGTATTTCGAGTGGACCGTGTATGCTCTTAAATTCGTATATAAACGTATAAACGAAGAGACGTAGTCGCGTTCGCGTATGCGCATCGTAGAGAGAGAAAGAGAGAAAGAGAGAGAGAGAGCAACGATCGCGTCCGTGTAGCGTGTAGCAAGTCCATGTGCGTTCTATACACTGGCGCAGCGATACCAATTTACATACCTCATTAAATGGTAAGCTAAGCGTCGAGAAGTAGATAACACGTAGCGTGCGCGAGCAATCTCTTGCCCATTATACTTTTAGATATTGCGTCGATTACTCGACACGCACTAGAGTGGAAATCGAAAGGGCAGAATGTAGGTTACGAAGGTGATGTGCGCGAGTACAACGACTCTACTCGCGGTATAAGGATCACGTGATACACATCATAGGAACCCAACCGTTCCTCGATGTCTCTTCGTTTTTTTCCTTTTCCTTAAAGTTAAACTATTACCGTAATCGGATATATTTATATTCCGAGAGATGTTCGTTAACGCGTCGATACTTGTACACACGTTTACGACCGTTTGAACCGAGCTTTCGACTAATAGTCCAACTCTTCGCCTATTTATAATATGGATGCATGTATGTGCGCGTCCATCGCGTTTATTGACGCTTTTACGTCGCGAATCGCAAATGATCGATCGTGTCTCGATTCACGGCCGCAAAATCAAAAAATAGACCCTGCCTATTCAAAAGCGAATTCCACCTAGATATTTCTTTGCTTCTATCGTTTCTGTAAAAGCATACAGATTCGCTTAACCTTTATCGCTCTCACCTTTAGCAAACACTTTAAGCGACGTCCCAAAATATATACATATACGCTTTCTTAGATTCTGCGAAGCGAAGAGCGCAAAATATTTTCGAAAATATTTTCGATAGAAATAACTTAGCGAATTTATCGAAAGGCGATCGTGACGAACGGAAAGGAAGAAAAAGATGTTATCGAGCGAAAGAGCGCAGATAAATAAGGATGATGAAAGAAACTGGAAAAATTCAACGAGTGCCGCCAAGAAAAATTGAAACGAAATCCGAAGTCATCAGAAATAATAAACGAGAGGGAGAAAAATATATAATCTGTTCTTCCGTTCGACCACGGTGTTTTGTTAGTATTTTAACGCTACAGAAATAAATAAGCATACCTATTTTTTTGTGTAAAAACGTTTAGAGGGAATAACCGTGCAACGATCGAACTGGCCACGCGCATGCAAACATTCTGCCTCTCCCCTCTTCGAGGAAAAGAAGAAAAGAATTAAAGAAAAGTTAAAAAAAAAAAAAAAAAAAAAAGCACGTCGCCTCTTTGCAATTTGTAAAAGACGCGAGCTGTAATCCACGATTCGCGACGACTTTTTACTCCTTATTTCTTAAATCTATAACGAACGTTTTTCCTCCCATCTATCGACGTCACGTAACGTGTAAAGTCGGATCTCAATTCCACGAATTGGAAATTAACGAAACAAGATACACGTTACGTTTTCCTTTTTCCCTTTCTCTCACTCTGGCACGTTGTTTCCACCGTGATTATTGGTATAAAATCAGCCATTACAAATATTATCGTATATGTATATATATTCGTTGGTATATCACCAGGAAACAGTGTTTCGACTATCGTTTTGTTATTGATAATATCCATCCACGGAAGACATTAACACGTACGGGACGACGAGACAAATAAAAACGCGTTCTTCGAGATATCGAAGTTTCAAACGAAGATTAAATACCTGTGTGGCATCCGAATACGGTGTCGTTGAATTTTTATCCACTAGCAACGAACCAAACATAGGAATCCCGGAACTAGAGGGACTATCTTGCTGTTGCGGCACCATTTTTGTGCCGATATTTACAGAAAATTTCGTTTATCACTTCACTTTCGGTCTCCGATACTCAGAACGATACACTACACTTGGAAAAATTGCGATATCGATTCGTAGAAAATCGAACCTCCCGCGCCAAGAGTATTTTGCGTCTCGCGTCTCCTCGACCTTGAATCTTTCTCCGTGTTTACGACTGTATCCTTCTTCTGTACCTCGTTCGACCAGCTCTTTCTTTTCTCTTCTCCTCTCCTCTCCTCTTCCTTCGGCTTTTCCCCTCTTTTTTCTCTCCTTTTTCTTTTATCACTACCGTGTGTATCTGTGCTTCTTTTACCGGTGCTGCGTTCACTGGCAGAAACGGCACTGTGCGCGACACTACGCTTGCTTCGGCGTAAATACGCGAGAGATAGTTTTAGATTTTAGCAGAGAGGCAGTAGACAGATGATCGCGCGAGATTGGCGGCAAACCGCGAATTTGCGACGCACGATAACGACCACTCTTTCAAGCAGAATCGCAAACGTAAGCGTAGCAGCGGTTTTCCGTAACGTTCGCACGCACGGGCCGCGGGCACGCGTTTCCTTTCTTCTCGATCGTCGGAGCCCGTGTGTCTGCGCGTCCGCCGTATTCGAGAAATACGATAGGATTTCGATGCGATGCGCGTCTACGCGCTACACGATGCGGCGCGACAACAACAAGAAAACAGTTATGTACTGCTATTCAACGCACTGCACACTCTACAAAACACGTATCAAAACACTACGCGTAGCAAGTAGTATGCTCTGGATCACGCGTTTTCTGTGTATGCGTAGTATGATCACGTTCATGCGCACATATACGATGATCCTCAAAATCCGATGGCTGCTCGTCGATCACGAGATGACATTATCGACCGACGTCGCAACGACGCTCGCCCGACGAGCGCTCATTCGCAACTAACTCGCCCTCGCGTCAGCGTTCTACCTCTATACTACGCTCAGCTGAGACGTACCACCTCCCTCCACTAACTCGCGTAAACACGCTGCCTTTCCACTTCCAGCCAGTCGCGATGCAGCCGCTCTTTTCTCCCTCTTTAACCCTGAAACCCTGTACGTTGCTCCCTTTTCTCTTTCTTCTTTCTTCCTTTCCCATCTCTATCCTTCCTCCTCCAACCATTTAAGCATATACTACACTAACCATACTACACACTCCTAAGCGTTTATACGTACGTGCATATAACGCGCGCGCTTGTTTACGTACTCGTACGACGTAGCTGCACCAGACATAGATCTTTACTTCTTCCTTATCCATTTATTAACCTCCTACTATTTTTTGACTCCTTCGATCATCAAAACATCCATCGCGTCGATCCTGTTAGAGTTATTTCTGTTTCTTGTTAATCGTCATTCCCATTCTCTTACCTTGCGTTATCAGTCCCAATCTTGCTACAAAATACAAGATCCGCGATCGTTTAATACGCGCTCGATCGTTGACCGCTATCGTATCGCTCGATATTCGATTTTCTTCTAAACGCGTCTCCGTCGCCGATATCTGCCGTTCTCCGGTATCCTGTGTATCGCGAAATGTCGCGATATCGTCTCGATCGTTCTGACCCGTCCGACTTTCGACGCGTCTTATCGCGTTTACGATCGTCTGCACGACGATCGATTAATTTTCATCTTCGATCTTGTCGCGCGTTATCGAAAAAACGCGTTGTTTACGTTGAATGAGGAGGAATAAAACCGATCGAACGTACGACATACGGTAGGGGTCTGTACGATGAAAAATACTCGGATCAAAAGTAAAGGTAAGTACGTACACACTTAAGAGTAAAACTATCGCGACTTGTTCTCGAGTTTTATTTCTCGCAAGTGGACGCTACTTTGAGAGCGACTATCCGAGTCACTTCAAGATTGGGTAGTCATTCTCAAAGTAACTCGGCGGTATAACTCACGATAGTTTTGCTCTCGAATGGACGCGTACCTTAAGTAAGATACGGCGCGTATATTTGCGATCGCAGCGACCGCCATGTCGCGCCGCGCCACGCCGCGTCGCATCGATCCGATCGCTAGGATCGTGAGTGGCGGTGAAACCGTTGACCCATCATCCTCTCTCGTCAAGGACCAGAACGGAGGAGCGGAAAATGGAATCGAGCCAGAGAGCCGAAGAAACAAGCTTGGAGTCGTGCGCGCACGCGATCGATGGGAGCGGCTGTCGCCACTTAACCGGATGCTAGTCGCAGCTCGAGAATACTAATTGTTTCTTCTCGATGTATGTACGTACTCTCGATGTATGTATTTAGAAAAAGACAAATAGACGGGACAACACGAAACCCATAGGCCGTAATCGCAACGACGGCTATTTCGTTTCCGTTTTTCTGCTTCGCTCTTCTCTACTTATCGATTACCGGTATCGATGCCGATAAACGATACCGATATCTCCCATTCGTACGCGACTATCGAAGCCAAGCCGAGTCAACCGAACGCTTTCGAACTGGGATTCAAAGAGGAAAGTAGCGGCCGCCTACTCGACCGCGAGTTATGCCTTGCGAAACTGTACGATGTACGACTATCGTACGGAACACCCGCGCTCTGCATTTCACCCGTCTGAGTCAGCATAGCGCGCGACACGTTGCGCAATTCTGCTGCTTGCAATGCTGTTTGGGACGATGGAGAATTATCGCTAGCAGGGGTGCGAAACAGCGTTTCTACGCGTATATCTCTATACGTATGTATATAGCAAGATCGTTGGAAATCTGCGCTCCTTATCGACCGTTTCGATACGTCGCGTCGGCCGCACCCGTCTTTCGTGAGAACCTTAGGAAAAACGATCCGTCTTCGAAGGGTTCCAATGACCCATATACATACGCGTATATATGTGTGCGTATATACGTACGCGCATCCGAATGGTTTCAAAATACACGGTAAAGGTTAGGCGAGTAGACGCCGAGATGTGTAAGCATACACGCGTGCATCGAGGCGCAGGTCAACACTTCGCATCCCGTCTTAAACATTCGACGACGCTTTACTCGGAGGAAACGGCAGATCCGGTCGAACGAAACAACCAAACCAGCTAGTTTTCCTACGTTCCGTGCCGTTCCTTTTTGCGCTTATGTACATTCTATACTCTATAGGGCAAACGTGCGATAAGGGTGTGAGTTTTCCCTTTGGTCGCGAATACTTCGACCGATCGTTTTGCTCCGCGACTGTTTGCGACTGAACCGACTCTACCTGGAAACGAATATCGGTCCAGCTGTCCAGCTGTCCAGCAGCTGTGCACTTCACCTGCCCCGTTTGTAGCTGTCTGAACTGTGCGCGTGCACTGTGCGTGCTACGGACTATTCAGCCGTGCACCAGTTTAACACGTCCAACTCGAATCACTTATCGAGGATTCGACTTTGTAAATTTACGCGTTTCCCTTAACTGGATACGTATTTCAGGATCAACGGAAAGAGGCGTTGTTGCTTACGCCACTACTCCACATAACCTATTTTACTTCTCTTTTCTTCCTCCTCGCTGTCGAGAGAACATCGGAAGGTGATTTCCAGACAAATTACACCGGTCACGGAGAAACGCGTTTTAAGGCACGGTTCACGGTACATGAGACGGGTCGAGAGACAACGATTTTACATGGTTACGTTTCCGGTTGTTTCAACCATCGTAATACACTCTACATGCGAACTTTGCCTCTGGGAATCCATCTTTTTTGGCCGAAACTTATATTTACCAAACGTACTTATCGAACAGAGGTCAACGATACCAAATTAATTAAATATAGGAATCTTCCTGTTGAAAAATTATTACTCGAAAAAGATTGCAAAATCCTGTATGGCCTTCTTCCTGTCTTATGCGTGCTAGACAGATCGCCCTTTTTTGTTGATACTACGAACGTAACTGGATATTGTTTCGTGGGAATGGAGAACTAGGAGGGGTATTAGTTAGGTTATACGTACAAATATTTTTCTGGCAGCCGGAGGGCGGCCGGTAATCCTTATCGAAAATGTTATTTGACAAATCGATTTATATATTGATAATAAAGAGATATTCAGCTGCTTTGAACACGATATGTGTTAGATAAATAATAAAACTTATCGTTTATATATCGCCTGAATTATCACGTTAAGGTAAGTTATACAGTGGATGAAGAGTTGCAAAATATTAAAAACGCATGACTCCTGTTTCCCAAATGGATTTCTAAACTCAAAACCGTCATATTTCATCCCTATTTATCGAGTGCTATCAAAAAATGAAAAGAAATTAAAAACAGAATTATTTTCAAAGGAAGAGTTCTTCCTTTCCTTCTCTCTCTCTCTCCCTCTCTCTCTCTCTCTCTCTCTCTCTCTCTCTCTCTCTCTCTCTCTCTATCAACTAGTTTCATTTAACTTTTCCATGGATATTCGAACGAGATCGTACCATTAATCGAAACGCGATAGCCTTTTCTCTACCAATGTATTTTCCATTTCTCGTCAAGGTTGCAAAATAACTTCGATAGGCAAGTACGAACACAAAGAAGAGGATCGTTGAATCGGTCGGTGACTAGGTAGACGGACACACGGGCAAACGGGTAGGTAAGTAAATAGGTAGGTAGGTAGATAGATAAGTAGGTAGGTAGGTAGGTACGTAGGTTCGTAGGTAGGTAAGTTGTCGAGTAGGTAAACAAACACAAGCAGAAAGAAAGAAAGAAAATGATGGAATACGAGGCGCTACTGTGGATACACGACACGACAAACGATATCGAAGCTCAAGAGAAGTGGAGAGTCGCGCCTCGATTCTCGAACCATGCACCTGCCTTGCGTTACCGCGTGGTATTTATCTTTATCGTCCTTACCTTTTCCTTTCTTGAAACTAATCGGCCAAAGGATAAAAGTACATGGATGACTCGCAGCAACGAGACGAATTTCCCTGCGACTAACGAGTGTGCGATACGAGCCTTACCTGATGGGAAAGTTTGCTTTATCGGTTCGTTCGAAAGATCGAAAGAACAGGTGTGAAACAGCGATGCTACACCTGCGCGAATAACCGTACATCGGTTCTACTGTTATGCCTCGTGTCGAGGATTCTCCTGTTTTCGACGCAAATACATATGTTTTATTAATCTAATGCATTATTTATTCATTCAATTCGAGACGAAGAAAAAAGAATGGAGGAAATAGTAAAGTTCGCATCTTTGCACATTTACTCCACGTTTGTCGTCGAGGACAACGACTACCACAACGATCGCGACATGCTGATGCATTTGATACGTGACGCACCTCTTTTGTCTCACACGAGCGTTTTTCTATGACAAAACCGTAAACACCGGTTGTGCGATAGCACTTTTCGATGATGCGTTGCGATACGATATCGATACGTTTATTCACGGTGATTGTAAAAGTGGCCATGGATGTGGCTGCGGGTACCCGGATGAATAAAATCCTATATCCTTTCTCTCAAGCGTGTGTACTTTTTCAACTATACATAGGTATGTACATATATAAAATACGTATATACATATTACGTTCTAGAGAGTATACACGTATCCGAAACTATCTCCACGATCTTTTAGCCAATTTCCTTCTTAACCAGCAGTATCTAGTAACGAAAAGTCGAAACATCTGTGATTTTAATTACATGCGTTTTCCTACGATCGATAAAGTAGAATACTTCGGGACAGTCGCAGTCGGCTAAACAGAACATCGTCGTTATCCAGAGCTGATCATTTGAAAATAGGCCGACAGAAATAGAAACGGTAAAAGTCATACAATTCTTTTTTCAAACCATCTTTTCGTTTACGTCGTACAGTGTCTTCAGATTTGCAAATCGATCCAAAATCGTTTACGAATCAGCCGACACCATAGTACGGTATATACAACGTATAGATACTATATATATATATATCAGTGAATCACTTCCTTACTACTTAAGCGTAAAATTCTATTAAACGGGGAAGGTGTTTTAACTGTTTTAAATCTCACTGAATCTTCCTCTAACGAAACATTAATTTTCCTCTTCAGAGCAGATAACGGATAACGAATAACGTGTAATCGATTTTCTTTGGAGCGGAATAGACCAAGTTGAAATTCTGTTAGAACGTTAACGCTCTTCGAGGCGAGAGTATCGTAATTTTTAAAAGCTGTACAGGTCGTTGGGTGCGAGCGTCGTCGCATGTGCACACGTGAAACACCACGTAATACGTAGTTCACGATACATACGAATCTTCCTTTTCTCTTACCTTGAGATCGACTAGTTTGCTTCTCAAATCAATACGATTTGACCATTTTACCGCGTATTTTAAGTCCGACAATCAATGTCACCTGTAATCACTGATCTCTGTCGTTTGTCTCTACAACTCATATACATATATACCTCGACTTCCTTTCTTCCCTTTTCTTTTCCTTCCCTTCCCTATCCGCCTTTCTTTTCGACCGCGTGCGCGATCACGTACGCTTGGTCGAGTACAAAAACAATAAATTTTAATTATAACGAGACAGGAATACGACAGAAATACAGCACGAATACACCAGCATGAACACACGAGAAATATCAGGTCTCTCGAGAAAGAAGCTAACCCAACTTATAATATGCGATAGATATAACGTAGATTGGAGATGAAGTTTAGAATCAAGTATATACGACCAACTAATCGACGACCGTTTGCTTGTGAGTAACTCTCCTAACTTCGCCATCGACTGGTTTCCTCTCGATAGGATTTGATCCTTGGAAAATCGTTAGATCGACTTTTCGTTCCCTGGAGAGAGAGAGAGAGAGAGAGAGAATGACGAATAGTGAGAGGTTAGGGAACGAAAGTTATCATTTCGGAATTGGAAGTTGCTTCATGGAGTACCTAATTTTGCAACCATTTGATTTTACAGAAAATCGAGGAATCCACGAATCGCCTGTCCTAAAGAAGACGTGAAACCGTGAGTGAATAATAGTGTATGGGATACGCCTGTAATACCCCTACCATTCTTACTGCATTTGCAACAGCCTACAGGCTTTCTGTCATCTTGCTAAACAGATGTACATACACGTATACTTCTCCTGGCGCCAAATCGTCTCTATTCCGATGAAACGTTCGAAACCACATAAAGAATGTGATACATCGGGCAAACCAGGAAACAATCAGCCGAAGCAATTCTATCAAGGAAACTGTACTGAATTGAAGAGAACCATGGAAGAGATCTCTCTTCTTTTCATAAAGAGAGAGGCAGAGAGAAATGGGGTTAGGTTAGAAAGAAATTTTAATTTACAAAATTTTTACATCGTATGTTCGAACGAAATAATTTTTGCGATATATTTCAATTTAACTTCAACTTCTCTGAAAGCACGATTTCGAACGTTGAAATGAATCGAGCGAGCACACTGGCCGTATCGGATTGATTTCTAGTTTATGTCTCGACAAATATTCCATAAAACCGGGAGGGTTATTTCGTTTTAACGTCTAACGATATCGTTTCCTACGACATTTCGATTCGCACGAGAAGTGCAAATTCTTGAACCAAACGCGTCCAATAAAAAAGGAATGAGAGAAAGAGAGAGAAAGAAAGGGAAAAAGAATAATGTTTGGAATAATAGGAAAAAGCCACGAGTAAACGAAAAAGATTGATTTTTTTCCAATTTCTTATCTCCTCGTTCTTTTCTTTCTTCTTTCTCTGTTTACTTACTGTTTGCCTTTGGTTTACCTCTATTTGTATTACTCGATCTTTCGTTTCATCTGAATTATTCTCGTCGTGCTTCCAACTAACAAATTGATAACCAATAAATCAATCTCCAAAAGGAAACAGACATAGTCGCGCGCGCCACTGAAATTGATTTACGTAATCGGAAGTGATTAAAAGGTTACTTTAGCGAATGAATAAGATTTCTCCTTTCCTCTCCTTCTTTTTCTCTCTCGTATATTCTATTTCCGTTATTTCCACAGCTCGTCTACTCTTACCTCTCATTAGTTTGCAGTTTCGCGAAAATAAAGAATTCTCGATGTTGCAATATTCTGGACGATCCATCGCGTCCTCGCCATAGTAGAGGGTGAGTCCTCTCGTTATACAGAAGCGGAGCACTGGGTGATTCGTGATAAAAAGATACGAAGAAAATATGGAATATAATTTTTCCATAGATACTTCACTTTGACAAATTTCCAAATTGCATTTTCTCCAAAACGAAGCGTCATATGACAAAATTATGTTCTATACTTTCTTTTTATTTTTTGACAAGGAATCACCTCACGCTAGATTATACATAATTGTCGGACGTATCCTGTATAGGAATGCAAACCGTACACGCCATTGATGATATACATGTAGTTAATTTATTCACTCTTTTATAACGCACGAGGTTCGTAACGATCATTTATTTAAAGTAAGCACCACCATTTCAGAGATATTATTAAAATGGACTACATATTGGGTGATTTGCATGCCGACCGACAATGGTAGACGGCGCCCTACGAAAGGGACGAATTATGTATAGACGCCGCAATAAACGGTAATAAGGTGATTCTTGAATTCCTGTAAATATGTATGTTGGATGGAAAAAATGAAGGAGGAAAAAAGAAAGAAAAAGGAACAAGAAACAAACGCGAAAAGACGAATCAATATGAAAGTATTTCCGTTTTTTATCTTAGGATCCTCGCGATGCGAAAGGAATTGATGAAAACAGAGTGGATCGCAACAGCCGCTTCATCGTTGGAGATCCGAGGGTCGAATCGCGTGGTCGTTCTTTCTTTCATAAAGATTTTAGTTTCGAAATGGAGTCTAGCATGTGACAATATACAATTACTCTACTC
Organism: Bombus pascuorum; assembly: GCF_905332965.1. Classification (NCBI taxonomy): domain Eukaryota; kingdom Metazoa; phylum Arthropoda; class Insecta; order Hymenoptera; family Apidae; genus Bombus; species Bombus pascuorum. Next base: position 7,642,274 of record NC_083499.1, on the reverse strand, counting down.
ATATTCGTCTATCCTTTAAAGCAGAAGAACTGTTTTCTTAAATTGAACCAAACGATTTGCATTAGTTTATTAGATACGCGTAAGAAAGATTTCGTAAAAATCGCCACTGACTGATTATTCGAGCCAGTAATAAAAATTTACAAAATACGTTTTGTAGATTTATCTCAGTTACCTATACATGTTACATATACCGTATATGTATACTGTATATCTGCTGAAAATTTCGTCGAAATCGGTCGACGTTGCTATGAGTTGCAAACGATTAAAAATGGTAAAAATAGTCGGTTGCTCACGACCTTCGGCTTATAGATCTAAAGATTCTTACATCTTCCGATGCTTATCACTTTTTTCTGTATCATCAATTCTGTTTCACAATGATTTCGATGAAATTTTCAGCATGTATATAGGTAACTGATATAGGTATATAAATCTGCGAAACATATTTCTTAAATATTCATGACAGGCTCAGACAAGAAAGCTGTAAAAATCGAAATTTACTATTTTCTTCGCCATCCCAATTGCAATTTTCTCCAAATTTTTCTTCACCTAGTAAAATAATAGTTTTAGTTTCTCGAAAAAGCTCGCCATTCGGTCCAATTTTGAAAAAGTTATTCTGTTTTAAAGAATGGACAAAAAGGATAAGTATAAGTAACGGTATATTTATGGGCATATATTACCGAGATCAAAAAGGAAAGATCCTCGTAGATTGACCTAGTCGAGAAAAACGATCAGAGAATAATAGTTGCGCTTTGATACTTGTTCCTTTCCTCCTCTTTCGACTGTCATTTCAAACTTAATCTTAAGATTAATCGAATCGATCAGGCGCAGAAGGAAAAAGGAGTGCGTTTACCATAGATTCCGAATATAACTGTACAAATGAGATTCTTGGTAAGCATATTTTTCGATAAATCGGCACCGATCTAGCAGCTGTCACTACTGCTTTACATTAAAATTTCTTCTTTTCCATGAAAGACTAATTACAGAATCGGACAATTAATATCTTCGTAGGCACGCGACTTGAAACTAAGAACCGATCCGAATGATTGTTATCATAGCGAGACTTTCATAGGGTAGTAAACAGTAGCGGCAATAAAATGGTAAGCTTAATGGACAAAACTCGCTCCAGTTGTGTATTCCTCTACGTCCAAGGAGTTGTTATCGATGAATCAAACGTGACTAACGACCAATCAGATGGTATTTTCTTCCCTGATTTTCCTGTTTTCTTTCAAAAAGACTCGAATCGATTCATTGAACCTTTCACATTTATTTAACATTTTATATAGCATAATACGGTTACGTGTACAAAACACATATCGCAATATTCTTCGAACGCTATGAAAGCTTTGCGAGTTTGGTACACGAGGCGATTCAACTTGTGACTTTTGTTTGTTCTGCTTGCTCTGAAAACAAAGGGGAGAAAAAAAAAACGAAAAGAAGAAGGGAAAAAGGAGAAACAGAAAGAAAGAAAGAGAAGGAAGAAGAATGGTTGATTCGGCGATAGTAGTGCGCGCGGTTGAATTCGCGTTACGCTCGTTGGTGGTTAGCGGAACGATATACGAGAATCGAGGGTAGGAAGCTCGGATGGGGTAGTACACGGATCCGTTTGATTGGTCGAGGAAAGTCTTTAGGGGTAATATGGGGTGGGGATGGGGATGGAAATGGGGGATGAAACAAGCGCCGTAAAGCCGCGGACTTATATAAACCGTGAAGAGCAGAGTCGTATTCGCAGAGCGAGATTCTCCGTCGTCGAAGAAACAATCTAGCTAACAATCTATCTGAGAACTCTACCGGTGTTCGTTTATCGTACCCCAATAAGGTAAGTACAACATTAGCTTCTTCCTTTGTTCCTTCTTTTCTTCTCTTTTTTCTTCCATTGTTCGTTTATGTTAACACGAGATTAAATACGCGTGTCCGTTTTATTAACTGACTCTGCATACTTCCCTTTGGCCTTTCTTACAATTGTACGCGGCGTAAACGAATCGCAAAGTATACGGAAATTTTTGAAGTTTTCAATAAAAGAGAAGAAAAGATCGGTATCGATACATAATATCAGACATATTATAGAGAAAATAAACGTACGAAGAACGAATTTCATCAGGAACTACAATTCTACTGATCATTTGCTCTACGAATATTTTCTATCCATATAAATCTCGTAATCATTCCATCGTGGAAACGACGCGTTTCTAAACTGAAAAAATTGCCAACTCCGTTGCGTTTAAATAGAATACGGTTTCCTCCTTTTGTCATCCCCGTTTAACAAATCTTTCGCATTTATAATTCCTACTCTTCTTTTTCTGCTTCATCTATTTTCCTCCTTGTACCTCCACTGTCTCCGACCACTATCCAACCATTGTTTTTCTTCTTCTCTGTCATTTCTCGGGTTTTCCTATTGTTCGATTTTTATGCACGCTTCGAACCGAACTCGAAATTAGAATAAGTATGTGAGTGGATTCGCTAAAACGAAACCTCCGCGTTGCAATGATTATCGAAATAAACACACGAAGAAATATTCAGTTTCACATAATAAATTCTCTCGATGTTCGAATGAAAGTAATTCGCGACACGTTCGATCTATTCGTTTCACGATGCAAAAATTAAACGGTACGCCGACAGGTAATTTGACTTGTTCCATTCTTTTCGTGACATCGAACCATCGCATTCGCGATAAACGTCTCTCCTTCTTCATAAACAAATTAATAGACTGAAAAAAACAATCGAGTTTATGGCAAACGGGTATCGTGATATTTTCTCCAATTCATAGCCGTTCGATTTGTCATTTACTCTCAAATAGCAATCTACGCGATATTTCCACTTCTCGAATCTTAGTTGGATAAGGAAAACGATACGCGCAGCTGTTCTTCGTGGTTGAATTTTCATGGCTGAACGATCGCGATTCACCCTGTTGCGAGTGTACCGTGCTGCTTAGTCGTCGGAGAACGGAAAACGGAAAGAGGAAAGCGGAAAGCGGAAAATGAAAAGCGGAAAATAGAAAGCGGAAATCGGAATACGGGATATAAAAAACAGAATTGCGAAATACGGGGCATGAAAGGTGGCAAAAAATAGAAAAAACGAAAGAAACGAAAGTAATTGCTACAATTCTTTTAATTTCTCGTTATCTGCACATCTCTTTATCTCACTTCTTTTTTTATTTTCATTTTTCTCGAAATCCAATATTTTGTTTCGATTTTTCCCGGCTTAAACAAATTCCAATACAGTGGGTGGGATAGTTCTTTTAGAATCCCACAGAGAATTGTCATATTTAAACATTTGAAAATGTTTGTGTATTCGAGTATCGAGTTGTTCTTAACGAATGTAAGTACACGCGTGAAAACGTATCGTCAACATCAATTATCGGAAGCGCTGAATCCAATTATCCTGTGTTACAGCCATTCGGCACGCTGAAAGCAACTCGTGATTGCCTTCCAATAAAATACTAATTGAACGAACATCGATACTAAGAGAAATTGGAAAGCGTCGCTGTAATCTGAAGCGTGCCATAAACTTTCGGGTATTCGTTTCAATGAAAATACAATTTCTTTGGACCTTACAAGCTTCGAATAATCCCAATCACTGTTTACAACACATTTTAAGGATAAAAGACACACATATGTATACACATATGTGCATATATGTATATATAACGTTTCGCAAATGAACCTTTTTACTGTTACGATAGTATGCTATTGTATGGAGCTGTCTGTTGAGAATCGTAAGAATACAATGCAGAGACCTGCTCGAAAAGTTTGCCACGATCGCTCTTTCCTTCCTAGGGTTCCTTCTTAGATTGTGGCTTGAATAGTTTGTTAGTGGCTATAGCCGGGGAGTGCGCCCACCTTTCCCTCTCTGGTAGTTTGGAAAAAGAAAAATAATAAAGATTAAGGACTTTGCGCTTCCTCTTTTCTTTCTCTTTCTTCTTTCTTTTCCTTATTTTTCCTTTAGTTTATATTCATCGGCACGTATCGACGTTCCAACTGAAGTTCTAATTGAAGTTCCAACTCGAAAAACGTATATTTTGATCAATTTTGAATGAATCAATTAATATTACAATGAAACCACCTCATTTTCAGATTTGAAAAAATTTCGAGAATGCATCAAAGGATGGTATCGTTCTACATGCTGTTGGTGGTTGCGGCTCTTTTCGTATCTTCGAACCTCTCGACGAATGCCGCGCCGTAAGTCTCTCGTCTCTGGCAATCAATTTATTCATTTTTTCTTATAAACTTGGTTGGTCGATCGATCTTTCGTAGTATCGCTAGTCGAAATATATTGAGACGAAAATGGATGTATGATACGGCACGGAACTACGCTAGACAAGATGAGACAAGATGAAACAAGAGATACTGCAAAATGCGCGATTCATAGCAGAACAATATAGATAGAAACATGAATAAGCACAGTCGTATTATGTGTCTAAGAAACAGAGAAAAAGAGATACGCATACACAAGGTGAACGAAAGACGCATCTGGCAGTGTCAGAAAGTTTAACCCAGTTTCATTTGACGAGGTGTCGTTTAATGAGAGGAAACGGTTCTTCCGTCTATCTAAAAGTAAAGAGACTGCCATTGTTATGTCTTTCTGTTCCACTGTTATAGAGTATCGCGTATGCGTGTATAACCCAGAATGGAAAAGTTATAAATTCGATAGTTAAACGTCGTTAAATGAAATGAGAATGCCGCGAACAATTTCAGCGAAAAAAACTTGGTCGTGTACCTAATGAAAATTATTGTTAGCTTTATGCAAAATAAAGCTCTCAATGTTTCACAACTAGGCGCAAATGCTTTTGTTAAAAGACATTGACACTTTTACATTATAGACAACAAGGTTACTGGGAGGAAGATCCGGAAGCTCTAATGGAAATAATTAGTCGGCTTGGTCACACCATGATACGTAATCCAGAGCTCGAAAAGTGAGTGAAAAGTAGCCATTATTACAAAGTTAATACCAGTGCAATACATACATATTTGGAATTTATTGTAAAAGTTTCGCACTCTAATCATCATCCCTGATTTCTTTTTACAGTAACAAACGGGGACTGGACTTAGGTTTGAATCGCGGATTCAGCGGATCTCAAGCTGCAAAACATTTGATGGGATTAGCAGCAGCGAATTACGCCGGAGGACCTGGCCGACGACGTCGTTCCGAACAGCCCTAGATTCAAAAACGTACTGGTTCGCTTGATTAATCTCATTTCGACTTTAAGCTCTAACGTCATAAATGATTACTTGCACGGGTTCGTTCGTTCGTTCGTCCTTTCGTTTCTTTTCTTACCTTTGCCCCTGTTGTAAGATGATCCTGCAATCCGACAAATTTTGGCTGCTTTAACACTTATCAATTAACCCTTTTAAATTATCGTTCGTGCGTGCGATCAATCATTTGTATCTCAGATTTCTCGCGTATACATGGTATACTGAAAATTTTTGTTCATAAAACATATTGTTGCTTCTTTTTCCTCCGTTTCTTTCTTCTTTAAAATTTAAAACATCAAGACAGTTAAATGTCCGTTACATTCTAGTCATTGTTCTAGTCATAAAGTTATTCCATTCATATTTACGTACCAGAGTGTGTATTCCTGCGTTTACAAACATATATACGAACATGTGAAAAGAATAGTAAAATAATACGACAAACCTACCCATCGGCGATACGATATACATATAACACAATCAAGCATTAAAATAGAAACCAACAATAATTATTGGAAACGCACAAGTTTAAATGGTCAACTATGAATTCTTTAATTTATCTTTCAATCTATTAATTTTCGATCGTGCCACTTATAGATTCGCTTAAACCGACATCTGTCGTCATTAAAATTTGATACCTATGTACCGACAGTTTCATCTGTTAAATTGTAGCCGATCGTGCATCTATTTTGCATCCGTAAACTGATATCGATACCTGTCGTACATGCAGCTTAAATACTTGTACATTGTATCTATTTCGTTTTCAACTAATTACATACATCATATTGTATTTTCGAACGAATGCTATTCGACTATTAGCGTGTCAATACGCTGTTTTATGTAAAATTAACGAAAATAAATCCAATACATATACCTTTCGTTTCTACATTACCTTTACTATTATCTTTTCCCTATTCTTCCTCTTCTCTCTTTTATTATAAACGAAAGAATGCAAGGATTCCGTTAAATCAACCGGAAAAACTAATGCAGAAAGTAGACAAATAAAGTATTTACTAGGATCTTGAAACATTGCTATAGTAGTTGCCTTTCACCCATTTTATCCAAAATATCCCCCTCCCTGATAGCGCATTTCCCGCCATTTCGGTACACGTGTCGAGAAAATATATTACACCACGACTAAGAATATCAAGATATCTTTTTTTAATGAATACAAGCTTTAGACTTTTATGGGTCTACAAGCTACATTAACATTATATTAATAATATAACAACAATATCAAGACACAAAAATAGTGAGCTTAGAACTAAAAATCCAAGTGATTGCACAATTTGTAATACCAGACCTTAACCTAGTGTTCAGTCTTAGTTTTAAATCTAGCTTCATGTTACATCAAGAGTGTTGAATATTAACAATATAACAGCAATATCAAGGTATAAAAATAGTTAACATAAAACTAAAAACTTTGATTTTGTATAAATTTTTATCTTTCATACCTGTGTAGGAAGCAGGCCCACAAAGCACAAATTATTTCTTCGATGTGAGCACTATAGTCACATGTTGGGTCTTGTAATATGCCAATCTTTGTCAAGGAGGCTCCCAGGAATATTTTCTATTTACCTTAACCTGTGCCTTTTGATTTGTAGGTTGATGTTCTGATATAGTTGTTGCAGAATGTAATTTTATCAACGCACCAATTAGATGACAGTATGGGCTCAAATCATTCCTCCAGAGCATGTCACTTATAGATAAATATGAATATCTTATGACTACCATCATCCCATGACTACAACTATTGCAGGAAATAACTCCAGAAAAAAATCCCACAAAGACCAGGAATTCTATCAATAGTGGGACTCTAAATGCAGCAGAGAGGTCAGGAAGAGAAAAGCATCCTTTAAAAAATGGACACACACTCTTCGTAATAAATTGGATCAACTACAAAATACAAGCGGTAGTAATCAGAAAATTTTTCTTTATTTCTAAAAAGAAATAAAGAACGACAAGGCTTCAGGAACTTTACAGTAAATCACAATACCGGATTATATAATCCTGGTTTAAAATGTCGAAATACAATTCATATGATGGATCAACGATACGAGCGCACTCTAGTGTTTATATGTCATACGATCTTTATGATGGAATACATAGAAATCAGAACGAAGTACTGATACTGCTGATATTTCTACTTGTACCCATACGCGCATTTAAAGAAACTGTGCGCTGTTACAAGAAACTCTCTAGTTATGTATGTAATTATGTATTTACTAATTGGAAGACATCGCGTGCGTTTCCGCCGAGCAGTTGATTCCTATATTTCATCTTTGTATATCATTGATGTCTTCCAATAATGTTGTTTTCCTTTCTTCGTTCTTCTATACGTGCACAATACACACACATGTACTTTATCTATCATGCGATATACGATATACGTATCATTTTTCCTTACATATCATAGATATATATATAGAGCTGATATGATATGATAACAAACGGGACAAATGTCAACGAAATAAGATGAGTGTTCGCCTATCGATTTTTATTTTGATACTCACTCTCGGTATCAGTTTTATACTGTTAGCTCCACAAAATTCCGTACGACAGGTGATATTTGTAAGTATATGTATTGTTTTCTAATATACACTTTTTGTAATACAGTAATCGGCATACCTTCCTCTTATGATTATTAATCTGTTAATGACTTGGCAGGTTTTTCGACATGGAGATCGTACTCCTACCGAAAGTTACCCAAACGATCCGTATCGGGACTATAAATGGCAAGGGGGCTGGGGAGCTTTAACCAAGGTTTAACAATTTCCAAATCTGTTTTGTATAAATCGACAACCGTTTATTATTATTTATTATCATAAGTGAAATGTTATTGAAAATGCATGCTACCCAATGCGTCGATATCACATAAATAGGTTTTCAATGTATACAGATATTATACATAATCATACAATTATTCGATCTCATGCACAGGAAGGTATGGTACGAATGTACAATATTGGTCAGTGGATTCGTAACGAATACGGCTCAATAATTGGCAACAAGTATGAGAGTGGTTTGTCTTTGACACAAAGTACTTACGCGGATCGGTGCATAATGTCTGCTCAAGTTTTACTAGCTGCTTTATATCCACCAAACACAGAGGAAATATTTGTGCCAGGATTAATGTGGCACCCTGTTCCTGTTCATTCCACTCCTAGACATTTGGATAAGGTATACATATCGTACGCCAGAAAAATGCTTTCGATATTAAAACAGATAGAGGGAGGAAGAAAGATAAAACAACAATCACAATTTTCAGACGATCGTAGTTAAGGCTCCCTGTCCACGATTAGAGAAAGCTTTGAAAGAAGCGTACGCAAATGAATCTAAACGTCCAGAATCTCCATCAGCCGAATATTTTCAAGAACTTTCCAATTATACTGCAAAAAATATCTCGACAATCACCGATGTTGAATTTTTGTACAATACTTTGGAAATCGAGGAACGTAATGGCTTAAAATTACCCGAATGGACAAACAAATACTACAATCAGCATATGCGTGAAATTGCGGCCCGTAGCTTAGCTATATTTACAAGCAATACATTACAACAACGACTTCGAGGAGGTACACATATATGAATATCTATATGTTATAACAATTATGATCAAGAAACATTCTTATCTTATTATAGTTATTCGCCTATATAAATAATATTTTTTAGGCCCATTTCTGAAAGAAATTTTGGAGCGTTTACACGCTTTTAATGATGGTCAAGATACAAGACGAACGTATCTTTATTCTGCTCATGACATAACTCTCGTTAATTTATTAAGGACCATGGGATTTACGAATGAATACTTTAAACCTGATTACGGCTCGACGCTTATTTTCGAACTGCATGTTGCATCCAATTCTGCGGACACAGAACTGAAGGTATTATATATTTCCTACTAAAAAAAATCATTTCTAATCCAGTTAATATTTGTTTCGTCTAATCCATTTTCATATTTTCTTCCTTCCTCTTTTTTATTTTTTCTTTTTATTCTTTTATAGTTAATGTATCTAAATGATACAGAAAAAATGACATTGTATCATATGAATATACCAAAGTGTGGCACCCCTTGTCGACTAAAAACCTTAACTAAATTATGGAAGGACGTGCTTCCTGAGAACTGGGACGATGAATGTCTACTCTTATGAGTCTCCCCCATTAATACATAAAATATCTATCTATCTATCTACAATTGATTATACTCGATAATTTTGTCTTGCAAGAAAAAAATCAAAATTCTCGGTTCTCATATACGTCCGTAATAGTGATAACGCATATAGCCGTAAAACAAAGTATACTGTATCATACGAATCAATTCTAATTCGAGCGAAGCTGGTTAAGATTACTAAATTGGCATAAAATCGTTTAACCAGGATGTGTCCGCGTTGCTTATGCAACGAGTGACACTGAATGTTTTGCATGTCTCGTTACGCAATACGAGAACGATTATTTCAAGCACTCTTTCCGTTGAATTCAAATACTCAAATGGAAGATATGCGTGAATGCGTCAATTAAATGGCATCAAGATCGTACCGTATCGACCGATATACCTAGTAACCCTAGTATGTAAGTAATTACACTTTTAAATTCATGCACATATGCATACGTATCATTGAACGGTCGAATTTTCCCTACTTACTGGTCACTAATCACAATTATTTCGCATATGTACATCTACATACTATTTTACAAATAAATAAATGGACACGCAATATTTTATATTAATATTCAATTTGTATATATGTACATATAATCCCATTGTTCTATTTATATATATGTATGTGACACGATATTATTTTTTACCAAATATCGCTGTTGGTATTATATTAAATCGAAAAATAATTCACAACAATGAAATGTTAACAATTATTTGAACGAAATGATTCGGAAAATAAATTATTATTAATTATTTTACTAGCAATGAAATTACATTATCTTACATTAGCTTTTTTCTTTTTTATCTATAATTGTTTTCTTTTTTTTATGGATAGATAAGTAAGTGGATAAGTAATCGAATAGATATACACGTATGTATGTATGTATGTAACGTATCATAGATGGAATATGACCGACCTCGACTAACAGTGACGTGTAACAGTGCGCTCATTTCAAGATAAAGCTAAACACATGCGTAACTCTTAATGTAGACAGTATGCGTATCTTTTACTTAGTACGCAACTTTACAGAAATACATACGTAAATCATTCATTGCCAGGAAAAGGATTCCTTACTTCTATAAAAGAGAAAGGCTCCAAATATCATGCACTTTTAAATTCATTGATTGATACTTACTTGAAATATTTTAATAAATGCCTATATATATTTATGCCTATATTTTAATAAGTACCTACCTTAAATATAAATTATTCTTTCTATTATATTTGAAATTTTCGATTGATAGTCTCTATATTATTTGCTCATCTTAATTTATATAATATATTTTCAATTTAATTAATTTCGAACGATTCAAGATAATTTGATCTGTTGAAATTGACTACTCTCAACTATATACATATATATATATATACATATATATATATATATATATATATATATATTCAGTAGATTTAATTATATACAATAATCATTGTAAATATTTGTATAACCTTTTTCCCATTTATCAAATCTATGTATTTATTGACAATACTCTGTCGAAAAAGAAACATTTACCAAAAGTAAAGAACAAAGGTGCCACATATAAGAAATAGGAAAAGGAGAAAGAGGGAAAGATAGAAATATGTAAGAAAGAAAAAAGGATGAAAGAATAGAAAGGAACGCAGAGAAAAGAGAGGGATAATAAACTAGAGTACTAGAGAATGGAAGGAGGTATATAGTGATTGTGAGATGCGCAGTCGCGGTATCGATATAGAATTGTTCGCGACGTGGTCTGTTGAGTAGTCGCGCGTAATCGCCGGTTGTTTTCTTACAATTAACGTGTTCGAGCGATACACATTTCCTGTTTCGATCGATCATTTCGTGCTTCAGAAATAGAATTAAATTGTCAAATTTTTCGAGATTAAATTTTTTGTAGAATATTTAATACGTTGACAAGCAGTATTCTAGTTACGTTCCAACACATACATATAAATTACATATGGGCTGGTAAACGTCGTGCTGTCGTGCCGTATGATAGTGTCAGTGTTGAGTACGCCTGTCATTACTTGTGTGTTTTATTGAAATCAGGAGGTTAGATTTATTTTATGTTATTTTCTCAAATTTTCATCATTCTTTCACCTTTCCTTATTTATTTTCATTATAAATATATATACGATATATATAATATCTACTTAAATTATTCAAAATAGGAGAGAAGAAGGATATTCGTAATTGTTGTGTTAAAGTTGTGAATCAATATCAAATATGTATTAAGATTATGATTTTGTTTGACAAAGAAAAAACGATCGAAGTCATATGAACATAACATTGTTTAGTCATACGTGACTTTTACAATAATGATTATAATATATTGTTATATTTGCAGAACCATCTTTTGACTAATATACGAAATGTTTAGCTGGTTAAGCCGAGTAGAAAGCGGAAAACAGGATCTCTTTGAAAATGTTGCTGATGGCCTTAAAAAAATATACAAGTCTAAATTATTACCACTTGAGCAGCATTACCAATTTCAAGATTTTCATTCGCCTCAACTTGATGATCCAGATTTTGATGCAAAACCCATGATCCTTTTGGTGGGTCAATACTCTACTGGAAAAACTACTTTCATCAAGTATTTGCTAGAACGAGACTTTCCTGGAATAAGAATCGGACCTGAACCAACAACAGATCGCTTCATTGCAGTTATGTACAATGAGAATGAGCGTGTGATCCCTGGAAATGCTTTAGTTGTTGATCCAAACAAGCAGTTTCGTCCTCTTTCCAAATTTGGGAATGCTTTTCTTAATAGATTTCAATGTTCTACTGTTGCATCTCCTGTTCTGAAAGGCATATCTATAGTCGATACACCTGGTATCCTATCAGGCGAGAAACAAAGGGTATGGATCTCTGCAAGCTTCTATTTGCAAATCAAGCTTGTATATTTAATTAAAAAACCAGTTTTTCTCATGTTAGGTTGACAGAGGTTATGATTTTACTGGTGTTATGGAATGGTTTGCTGAACGAGTAGATAGGATCATTCTACTGTTTGACGCACATAAGCTTGACATCTCTGATGAATTCAGAAGATTAATCGAAGCATTACGCGGTCATGATGATAAAATTAGAATTGTACTCAATAAAGCTGATATGATCGATCATCAACAACTCATGAGAGTATATGGAGCATTGATGTGGTCCTTGGGAAAAGTTTTACAAACTCCCGAAGTAGCTAGGGTATATATTGGTTCATTTTGGGATCAACCTTTAAGATATGATGTAAATAAACGGTGAGTTGTCTTTATTTTCCCATGTTTTTACTTTATACAAATACTACATTATCTGTTATGTTATTGCAACATAAGCATTTTTTACTTATTATACAAAGCCATTATATGGTTTACGCTTTGTGTTATAAAAACTTGTAGAGCTCTGTATCCTTTATCATTTCACATCTTTTTCTTTCCTTTCTTTTTAGACTATTCGAAGACGAGGAACAAGATTTATTCAAAGATATGCAATCGTTACCTAGAAACGCGGCACTTAGAAAGCTCAACGACTTGATTAAACGTGCACGGTTAGCAAAGGTGAGGAAACAAAAATTACAGCCTATTGATTACCGCACCCTATTACTAATCGATCGATATCGGCTATACTGTTTCAACGAACGATAAAATCTAACGATATGTTGACTTATAGGTGCATGCTTATATAATCAGTGCTTTAAGAAAAGATATGCCTAGTGTGTTCGGTAAAGATACCAAAAAGAAAGAACTTATCAAAAATTTGGGCCAAATTTATGATCAAATACAAAGGGAACAACAAATTTCACCTGGTGACTTTCCAGATTTGAAAAAGATGCAGGAGTCCTTAGCTCACCATGATTTTAGTAAATTTAACACTTTGAAGCCTAAACTCTTAGAAGTAGTTGATAATATGCTGGTTAAAGATATTGCCCAACTCATGAGTATGATCCCTCATGAAGAAATCGGCACAACATCAGATTCACTTGTTAAAGGTATCTTTCCATATTTATGTCTTTTATCTTTGTTACAGTTATATGACTCACAAAAATATATACCGGACTAGAAGACAAATACATAAACGTTTATAATCTATTTATTAATTTTTTAAGTTCGTATGATATAATTATTTTTCAGTAAATAAACGGTTTTCTGAAACCATTCCATTCAGTATGACCAAACGTTAACTTACATGCTCAGAAAACAGGGATGAACGGGACTATTATTTTCTTGACTGTTTATATTTATTCATCATATTTTTTTATTTTCCACATACTATTTTAGAAGAAAATAAGATTCTATGAAAATCAAATTTTCCTTCCTTTTGTTGTCTTTTTTGATATTCAAATAATATGATACAAATTTTACGAAGTTGCATGATATTTTGTATGATAGGCGGTGCATTCGAAGGCGTGGAAGATCAAGTGAGTCCATTCGGATATAAACGAGGTGAGGGTATCGATGCTGGCGCAGGTGAACCAGAATGGATTGTCAATAAGGAAAGATATAAATACAATTTAATGTTTGAAAAACTCGGTCCATGTGATGGAAAAATCACAGGAGCAGGTAAATTCTTATTACATATAATGTATTAACTCTTATGCTTAAAGTTCAACTAGACTTTCTTCTGATTATATGACGCTTTTGTTTTAAGCGAAATAGTTGAAGCTTGAAGCAGTGTAAATTATTTTCGTATTATATGATATTCTTACCTTTTTCTTATTTTCTATTATTAATAATATCCATTTTGAATCACATTTTCAGCGGCAAAATCGGAAATGGTAAAATCAAAATTACCAAACAATGTACTTGGCAGAATTTGGAAGTTATCTGATATCGACAAAGATGGATTTTTGGACTCCGAAGAATTTGCTTTAGCAATGCATTTGATTCATGTAAAACTCGAAGGTTACGACCTACCTGCAGAATTACCAGATCATTTGGTACCACCATCGAAGCGAGATACATAATTTAGCTTCAGTATTGTATTCATCTTTTGTGTCAGTTTACTAATATGTTTGATGTACATATGTTTGGTACATATTTGATGCGCACATTATACGACTATATTTATTAATTCGCTAACACAGCATCGCCAAACACATCAATCAATGTTGCTATAATATATTTCTTAAATATTCGAAAGAGTACGCGATATTCACGTATTTTTTTTCAATAAATATCTTTATATCACACTCGGGTATGCATGGTTTTTGTCTAATTAAAATGTGAAAATGTCAGAGACAAAATAAAAAAATACCGACAGTTTTTATTATAGAAAGGAAAAAGCAACATAACAAATCGGTTTTCTTTAATTTATAACACAAGTTATCTTTCACAAATTGCCTATTCGGTATTCTCAAAGTATACTACGTACCCTTTCGAGCTAAGCTTTCTATGTTTAAAACTTTTGGATTTTTAATAATCTTTCAAATCTAAATTCTTCTTTTACCTCCTTTAATATCACGTCAAAAATTAACGTTAGATTACTACGCAATAAAACGTTACAATAATTTGGATATATTCAACAAACTACATATAAACACTTAACGAGTGAACGAACGAGCGAATGAATGAATGAATGTGTATTTGTACACGTGTGTGTAATATATTTCTCTCCTGTTCGAATACAGTTGTTGATAACAATATTATTGTTATTGTTATTATTACTATTATTATTATCGTTATCTTTTAAAAAAAGTGCTTAAGTTCATTGCCGCTCTATATATATATATTACATATAATAACATATATTATATATAATATATAAATAATCAACTTTAATTTTCTAAATATATATAGAACAGGAAAAATGTATAAGAATATAGATTATGTATTTCCTAATCATATAGCTACGCGTACAAAAAGTACGCGATAAAGCAAATGCAATATTTATTTAACAAACATGTTAATCTGTAATCAAACACAAACTCGAGTACTATTCTATAGTGTAAACACAAAGTTCCATGAAAATGAAGCGTGAGATATGTAACAATGAAACATACATACCTAGAAAAATGTATAATATTGAATCATTTTATACACGTTTCAACGTTTTACTTATTCTTCACTTGTGCAATATGTGCTTTTGGTAAAGATTACAGATTTTAATATAAATGTAATATCATTATGTGCAATCGAACAATAATATAAGTATGTTATATTTTTAAAAAGAGAAAGTATTTAAATAAATTTTTTAATAGATCATATTTAACTAATTTGATGGTGTAACATGTGAAATAGTAATATTTCGAGAAATTAAATAATGTTCTTTGTTAGCACTGCCACCGCGTTTAATGCATCTTTTTCTGTAGTATTTAAAAGAAATATTCTCATCCGATATCTTTCTTGTACTTTACGACAAAATGATATTAATGGAAAGAAAATTATTTTTTATAATATTCTGCATGACAAAATAAATATGTATAATCGACTAAAAATATCCGAAGCGTTCTTTTCTGAATAATATATGTATGTAAGAAAGTAAACATTATGGTGACTAACAACGAGAAATGCATTAAATAAAATAATATTATTTTTCACGAAATATAATTAACATGATGATTACCCATTGCTTATATGTACTTATATATTCCTGACCAGTTCAAGAATTCACCTTATAGCTCGAAAAATTTGATTTTTAAATTTTTTCATGAAAGGTTAGTTTCACCGTATCACCGCTAGGTGATTACAGTGATATATGGTCCACAGACTGAACGATTTTTAAATTTGTTTATAACTTATAACAGTAGTAGTAACAGTGTGTGATATTTAATTTGATTGACAGATTGAAATACGCGGTAAATTGTAATTGTAATGACTCATTAATAAACAACTGAATTACATTAAATTAATTAAAAATAAATTGCACATTAAACATTATAATATTATGTAACAATATACATTATTTATTGTTATATTAATATACAACTATATATACGTATATATATATATATATATATATATACATACACATCATAACATAACTTTATATTTGTTAAAGTGATTTAGAAGAATAATTGATTCATAATTGCTTGTTTCTTTAATGTACAAATAATGTAACGTGATAAATTAACCTCTATTCTTTTACTTGTCTTTTATGTATACAGGTTGACAAATATGTTGGTAATCCCATTTAGCCAGCCCATTCAGTATTTAGTAACAATATTTTTGATAAATAAATTCTTATAAGATAGGTATCTAGAGCAGTACATAACTATATTTTGTAAATAATGTATATTATACAAAAAATAATTGCTTTAAAATAAAATGCATCAATAGATTCAACTACATATTAATGTGTGACAACAATTATTAATAGATATATATTATTAAAGAATCAAAAAGATTACACCTAAACAAAATGTTTGAATTTTTTATCCACATAAAAAAGTAAATGTATAAAAACGATATTAATTATCTTTTTCATAATTTGAAAAGAAAAAACGCAACTTGACTAAATTTTGTTAATATTAGGAGAAAAAAATAAACACTTCACATGTAAATAGAAACTTAGTTAATAATTATTTCTTCTTCATAACTATAAATTTGCTTCCTTTGAAAGTTTCAAAATATGTACAATTACGTCATCTATTGTCTTTCTTGTTAAAAGAGATTTTACCATATTATCTTCTATAACAACCATAAATAAACACTTTATGTTTTCCCTTAATCTTTCATCAAAAGGTAATCTACATTCTGATGTTAATGGTTCATGCCCACATCTTCTAATTACAGCTTGTACAATATCTTCAATAGGGGCATCAGGCCAACCAAAGAGCTGTAAAATACATACATATAAACATATATTAAATAATATTTGATGTAATACAATTGTTATAGTTACAAATACTATTATTGCGATTTATACCTGAAGAGTATCATCATCAATTAATATTTTCAAAAGATCAGCTATGGCTTTTAACAATTCTTCAGTGGAAAATTGAGTAGACTCTCCTTTCTTTGTTTTCTCTGCAGCAACTGTTGCAATGTTATATAATTGTATTTGTAAATTCTTTTTTTCGACTTCATCCATTACTTCTTCTAATAGATCACGGTGTTTTGCTTTAATGTGCCTCATTAAACAATCTTGACGTATGAAAACTCTATTACATTCAACACAAGATTGTGGTGGTTCTCGTCTATGAGTATTTAAATGAGCTTGTAAGGAAGATTTTGTAGAAAAAGCTTTTGTACATTTATCACATTTATATGCTGTAACAAAGAGAATATTGTTTAATTAAAGTTCACAAAAATTATAATGTCAAAATTATAACGATTCCATTACCTTTAACTCCTGTATGAAGTATTACATGTTTAACAAGATCTTCTTTTCTTATAAATTTCTTTTCACACATTTGACATGCAAATGGGGTGGCTCCTTCATGAACAAATTTTTTGTGAACATTTAACCGAGCTTTTCTACTAAATGCTTTCCCGCATACCTCACAGTAAAAACCATTTTCACCAGTGTGATGAAATATATGTGCTCTCAATTGAGCAGCCTGAATAAATGATTTAGAGCAATATTGACAAACATGAGGCTTTTCGCCAGTATGAGTTCTTTGGTGACGATTTAAAGTTTCCCGAGCAGCAAACTTTTTTTGACACTAAAATAATTCGAAAATCAATTAATATGTCGCATATATTTTTAGACTGTTAAAATTAATTAATATAGTACCTACAATATAAATTAAAGTTCTAATTATATGAAGTACAACATTGTAAATTATATATAATCTGTAATAAAAACTTACACAAATTTTCCTGTATATAGTGCTTGCTTGTAATAAAAAAATTATATGAAGAGATTAACATTCTACTAGAATTTATACAGAGTGAAGCATTTAAAACAGGTTACCTGAATAACTTGCTTGCTTTTGAAGATAAAAGAAAATGCATTAGGCCAGACTTACTTGGTATAGAGGGACTTAATCTGATATTACTAATTTTTCTATAGGTGGGAGTATCAAGGAGATACAAAGATCAACTCTGATTTTTTTAATGGAATAATATGGTTTCTTATTTACTTCTTACTTAAATACTTCTTGTATTCTTCTTATATCTTTGTATATTTTGCGAATACTTCATGTTAACAAATTTCACCTGTTCCACATTTCGCTTGATCAACAATTAAGTGAAAATAATTTTCAAAAACGTTTACAATTTTGTAAATGGGATTTATGAAAACTGCAAGGCGATGAAATGTTCTTGAGTAAAATTTACAAACCACGAAGCAGTTAACTATCACAACATGCACTACTGGTCAGTAGATAATCCACGATGGCTGAAAGAAGTGGACAAACAGAGATCTTGATCTATAAACGTCTGATGCGACCTTTTTCATGGTAAAGTAATTGTTTCGTATTTTATTGATGCCACGCTAAATAGTCATAAATACGAGAGAATTTCAGAAGGCATTTTGCCAGAATTGTTAAAAGACATTTCACTGTATATATGACAATTCATGTGGTTCCAATAAGGCGAATGTTCTGCTTACTCAGCATGAAATGTTATTGAATTTTTGGACAGAAAATTTAGAGATCGTTGGATTGGTCAGTCATAAAGTAACAAATGGCTGGCAAGACCTGACACCTCTAGATCTTTATTTCTGAAGAAAATTAAAGGAAGAAGTATGCCACAAAAAACCAACAATCAAAGTTTGGATGCAAAAACATATAAAAAGAACTTGCTCTATAATAGATACAAATGAAATTTGTCAGGCAGTGCCATCAGTATTACAATGTTTTAGACTATGTATCCATGTTCAAGTTTGTCATTTTAAACACTTGTACTAGCATCAAGTATCTATATAACATGTTGTATGTAAATCATTGAAGTAATCGAAGAGTACTCTAAGACAATCTATTTTCTATTGCAGTTGACCTTAATAAAATAAGAAACCATACCATTGCATTTAAAAAAACAGAGTTGATCTTCATATCTCCTTGATGCCTCCACCTATAGAAAAATTAGTACTATCAGATTATAAGCCTCTTGATACCAAGTTTGGCTTAATGCATTTTCTTCTATCTTCACAAACAAGCAAGTTATTCAGGTGACCTGTTTTAAATGCCCCACTCTGTATAATAAGATAATATCAATCACAAAAAAAACGTAACTTGTTAAAATTAAATTTCATTCAAAACTTACATATTGGCATTCAAATGGTTTTTCTCCTGTATGTACACGTCTATGTTTCTTTAATGCAAGAGAAGATAGAAAAGACTTTGGACATAAATCGCATTGAACTGGTCGTTCTCCTGTGTGTACACGTTCGTGAATTAACAATTGTTGGTTAGTAAAAAATTCCTTAGGACAATATCTACAAGGTTTCTTTTGTCTTTGAGGAGTTCCAGCGTGAGTTCGTAAATGTTCACGTAAATTATCCTTTCGTGTGAAAATTTTTTGGCAAACCTATTAACATATACAATTAGTCTCGAACTCTGTTTTGCTAATTAAATATTATACATAAAACTTACTTGACAACTATATGTATTAAGAATATTTCCATGACATCCAGATTGCATTATATGACGATTTAAATGATACATTCGTGAAAAATAAGTATCGCAAGGCTCACATCTAAAACATTTTAAATTATACTATTTAATGAAATATTCGTCCTAATAGTAAATGTACACTTACCTGAAAATTTTTTTATCAGCATGAGTAGTATAACGATGTTTGTTTAATGACTTCTTATCACGAAATGATTGTCCACAATCTTTGCAGGTACATGAATCACACTGCCAATGAATTACCACAATGTGTCTTTCTAAGGATGATTTCTTTTTAAATGATAGGTTACAGTGTTGACATTTAAATTCACCACCGCTGTGCGCAGTGCTTAAATCTTCAGCACAGCAATGACATTGTGTATCAGGTACAGGTATAATTATTGGCTTATCATTATAATTTTTTTGATTATTGGAACTGTCATCTGAAATGGTCATTTTCCTTATCTAAAGTTTTTTCTTTGAAATATGTTTGACAAAATTCTATATAATATATACCTTCCATATTGGAATTATTAATATAGTCTGGATTGTTATCTTTTTCTTCATCATCTGACTCATAATTCTCAAGACTCCTTAACTGCAAAATGTTGGAATCATCTTCTTCTCTACATATATCTAAATGTTCCTTTAGCATCTATCGGAATAAATAATTTTGTCAAAACATATTGCAAATTACATTTTACAATTAAGTAATTTTTAATATTTCTACTATTAATAATAATGTCAAAATAAAGTTAAAATCTTACATCTTGTGATTGAAAGATACGATGACATGTAACACATTCATAATCTGTTATAATTTGTATAATTTGACCGTCATGAGCAATAACTGAAAAGCATAATAAAAAAAAGGCTATAATAAATAAAAAAAAAAGAATGTATCGCAAAAACAACAAATTCATTACAAAATGAACAAAAGCTATGTATAAATATATAAAATCAGAAAGTAAAAAATTATCTCTACTTTGTATACCTGTTGTGTCAGTGGATTCTCCTTGTTCAGCAGACATTATAATAGTTTCTTGTACGTTTTCTGGATCTATAAAAATCACATATCAATGTTATAGTAACTATTAAAAATTTATGTACATCATAGATTATATATTACAATTACCAAATAAATTTTCTAGCGCTGTATCTTCTAAGAACACTGCATCCTCAACTTTCACGATTTCTATAACAGAAATGACGCGTATCATATGCTACGTACTAACTAACATACGAAGTACATTATTTTCATTGGAGAACTACGGATACCTACCCATTATTTCTTCCATCACTTTTATTCTTGATAATTGGACCACAAGGCAATTGTTTGCGTTATTCGTAAATTAAATATTTTTCTGCAATTGTAGTTCACGATTAAGAACTGAATATATAAATTACAGTATTTCTCTAGCACCTGTATTCACATTAATTTAACACTAGTAATTTTGATTAAAAATTATTGAGAAGGAGCAGAAAAATACAATCGAAATTGTTGACAATCTCAATTACTTTTACACTACAAGCTTCTTAGTCACTTCTACCTGCCCCTGAAGAAATAATCCCTTTAAGCCCAAACGCATATCAAAATGGCCTATGTCAAGGGGCACACAGTATATATTTTTAATTAACATACTTCCTATAGTTATTTGTAAATCTAAGTTAACAGTAGTTTTAACATATAATCATGTTTTTCTGAAAGTGAAATTAATTTATTATTTATTTAAGGAAAATGAAAAGATAATAATTACTGCATAATATTTAAAGATAGATAATTATCAAATACCCGATGCGGTTAACGTTATTGAAAGTAGAATAATTATTAAATTAAATGTCGATTAAATAAAATGTACGTACAAATTATATATATATATATAATATATATAATTATATATTATATATATATATATATATATATGTAGTGACTTATCTACTTATTATCTACTTGACATAATTTCTTAAATTTAGTATCGTGATGCCAGAGGTGATACTTATTCGTTGTCGATCGATGATTGGTGAATTTAAATATTTTTTTTTTTATGGTAACAAATCGCGTACGTCGAGAAATCATAGAATTGAGTCTTACTCGCATTGATAATAATTATATTTTATATATATTTACGTACAAAAATTCAACAATGTATTTGTATTGACATGTATTTTTATGTTGTAAATTATTACATTGTGATTTATTTCTTAGGCAGTATTGCATTATACATTAGGGAAAATATGTTTTGTGTTATACAAAAAATTTTAATAACATATATAATAAGTAAATGTTAAACACTGAATTGTTATAATATTAATGAACTTTAGGTTTCGCAGATTTAACCTTTTTTAGTTTCTTAAGGCCATTGATATTTGACTTTAACAAATTCCAATATGCTTGTTGGAACTTATTTACATCCTTAGAATGTATCTGAAATGTAAAATATATTTCATTAATGATGATAGGTTTCATTAATGACAATTAAAATAATAAATATTACATAATAAAGTACACAATACATACAACAGTAGAAATCTTTTTGGATCTTAATGTAGCTCTTACTAAACAAAGAAATTCAGTTGGTGTTGGTAACGCAGGCCTACCTTCTCTTGGTACTGGTTTGCTGTGTCCATTAACTGAGAGAACAGCATTTTACAAATAAAAATTTCACTTTCCAATTATGTTTATAAAATAACAATACAAATACTTACATCTTTTAATAGTAAGTACTACAGAACCAGAAAGTCGAGATTTATCAAAAAGTCGTGTTAATTCCACTAAAAACTAAAATTAAAATTAATATAAAACCCTTTCGAACTAATATATATAATGTTTTATAGATAAAAAATTACCGTATCATTTTCTAGTAGAACCATTTTGGTAATTTTAACATATGTTTTTAAGGTTTGTTAGATGTAGTAATGTAACACGTTTATGCCGTTAGTATTCGGTCATTCGGTCTATCTAAATGACAACGACAATGATATAACAAACTTAATATAATGGCGAATTTACATGTTAACGACGAAATGCTCCTAACTTTGCACAATTTAATGTATGGTCTGTTATTAAAAATTTGTAACGCTTTATATATTTTTATGAATGCTTTCAGAATAGGAAGATTAATTCTATGTATTGTAATTAATTCATTATATCGGTATTAAATACTCCCTTTTAAAAATTTATATAGTAAAAGAAATATCGTAATGAAATGTAACACACCTTTGATTTGTAGAAATTGAACTTTTCTTGAGTCAAGTCTTTGGTATTTATAAAAATTTCTTTTTACGTGAATGAAAATTATTAGAAATATTCCGGCAAAATGAATAATACCAGTATACATGTACAAATTTATAAAAGCGTCAAATGTATTTATGAAAAGAATAATAGTGTAGATGCAAGTAATCTGAATCACTTAATTTCTTGTTTGAATGTCACGCAAATTGAAATCAATGATTTTTTAACTAGCCTTGTTGAGAAACAAGACAGTTATGTTGATACAGGAAGTAAATAGAAAAAGTCAATAAGAATTAAAAATTTTTTAGTTGGAAGTCTGTAGGAACTAATAGTCTTGTTCTTGTTAGTTTTAGATCGGCTGGCATCGGAAAGCGATTCGGATTTCGAAGATAAAATTGAAGTTAACCCTAAAAAATCTAAACTAACGGACTAATAATTTTGTAAGATTTCTTTGATATTGTAAAATTTATATAGCGTTTAAACGTTATATTTTTTGCATTGATCGTTATCCTATAATGTATTGTCACAACATTATGTGTGCTCACAAATAAAACCTTGTAGTGGTTAGGAACAATAATCTAAAAATAACTAAAGAAAACATTGTCAATAAAGAGTGATAAAAAAGTATATTTTTTTAATTATGTAAACTTGTAATGGTTAGAAACAATAATCTGAAAATAACTAAAGAAAACTGTTAATAAAGAGTGGTAAAAAAGTATATTTTTTCTTATGTAAACTTGTAATGGTTAGGAACAATAATCTGAAAATAACTAAAGAAAACATCATAATAAAGAAAACACATAATAAAGAGTGGTAAAAAGATATATTTTTTTATTATGTAAACTTATCACAATATATGATAGTTACAAAGTAGTTGTAACTTTTCTATTTTTAATTATGTTAATTAATTGGAATTTTATTACAGGTAGAACATGACTACCTTACTTACAAATGAAGCAAAACTACGCTATGTAGTAGAATGGTTTCAAGAATGGTCTGAGATGCAAAAAAATGACTTTCTGGATATACTTATCGAAGAATGTGGACCTGTGAATCTTGTTCATAGATTGATATCTAGCATGGAAAATTTAGGAAATGACGATGAGTATAAATATGACAGACCAACTTTGTTTCGATGTCGTGTAAAACTCTTTCGACAATGGAGTTATAATTGGTCTCGGCAGGAAAAAGATTTTTTGCTACTATCAATCAAAAACACTGATGCTGCATTTGCACAAAAATATGATGAAAAGCTATTAACATTAATACGTGATGAACATGAAAAACAATATGGCAGGATGGAAACATAAACACAAACACCTTGGAGCATATAATCTTCTTTATTATTGTAGAAGAGGTTTATACTTCTATAATGTCTAAGAATAGGAAAAAATGAAAAAAATATATGATTAAAAGACAGTACAATAAAGTTTGATATTTATATTTGATGTACATTTTGGTATAATGCATAATGAATGCATTCTATATAAATTGAAGTAGTTCTAATATTTTGTAATAGGTTTACAGTAGTTTATACAATAGAATTTGAGATTGACATATGCATTCCATAATTATTTTGAAACATCTATTTTCTGAACATACTTTTCCTTTTTTTTATTTACAAGCATATAATTTTTTTTTACAATATTTATATATAAATGTAATATTTACAATTTATAAAAATATATGAAAAAATTATAAAAAAATTTATAAAAATATATGAAAAAATTATAAAAAAATTTATAAAAATATATGAAAAAAAATTATAAAAAGTATTATTTTGGAAGTGTATAATATTTTATCCCTTTAATAAGAGATGTCAATTTGTGAAATATTACTTATTATTATTAATGTACTTAATAATAAATTCTTTTAATTTTATTATTATATTCTCTTTTAGGATTATATTATACATTTACTTAATATAATCATGATTAAGTTATTGAAAATTAAGTACATATATATATCTTATGTTTTAATTGCAAAATAAAGAATGAAAAAATCATTCAAAATATAAATGTTTTTTATATATTATTTTAAAAACATTTATGTAGTGATTAGAATCTCAACTTTTGTATTTAATACTTAGAAATAATCATTTAAAAGAATTTATAAAAGATTTATTTTTTAAATATTTAATAGGAAAGTTACATAAAATATCTTATTTTAATAAAAAGGCGAAATGGAGAAATATTCCACGTTTACTCGCTCTTATAGATTAACCTAAAATTATAATTTTGGTTCTTGCTGGAGCCATTTTATACATATTGCTTTAATAGCATTTCGACCAAGCCTATCTGATTCCTTCAAAATTTTTCTTATATCTTGTGCTCTTGAATGTTTCACAGCTAATAGGTAGGCTGCTTTTAATTGCTTGCATTCGATATATGCATTTATCTGAAAACAGAAGGATGAAAAAACTTTGTTGCAAAAGATCGGAAATCCATTTGTGTATGCAATTTTTGGTCTTACTTTAAGTTCTATGTCAGTTATTAATTTAATAAGATTATAAATATCATTTTTTAAAAGTGAGTTAGTTTCATCATGTTGATGAGTTAATAACAACTTCACACAGTGAGTCAGTACATAATCTGATATAATATATGAATTTGCAATCCCAGACGTATGACAACATTTAATTAATTGTTCTATTGCGGAAATATTGTTCTTCATTGCCAAAATGTGTCCAGTTAGAGAATACACTTTTTGCTGTGGTAAATTGTAATCTAAAATAATAACATCACTTAAATAAAAAAGTAAAATTGCAAAGTATTTAGACTATATATAAATAAAAAAGAGACCTTGGATTATTCTAAATGCTATGCCAAATCCTTCTTCAATATTCCGTCCACAAAGAATGGCTAAAACAGCCAAGTCAATCTTTTGTTGTTGATCACCAAATAATGTTGGTATTTCTAGATTAGAAGAATTATTAGAGTCTTTTTTTGGAAACATGCCTAAAAAGTGAATAGGAGCTCTTCCTTCTTTTTCACAATTTGCTAGAAACTTTGTAATTTCCATTTGTCTGGAAATTGAATTTATATGTTTATCTATCTCTGATGGTTCCATTTCCATTGTTAGAATTCCTTGATTGCTATGCATGGAGCTCGTACTTCGTTTTCTTTTACGACTTAAAATTTCAATTTGCAACTCAGATTCCAAATGTTTTTGGGCGTCGAATAAGAAATTAATTTTAGCATTTAAATCTGAATAGTTGTTTACATCGTTAAGATAAAAGCGGATACAAGTCATTGCAGCACGTATAAAATCTTTCATAAAAAGTTGCAAATGATATAAAATATTCAAGTATTGTCTTTTCTCTAAACTATGACAAATATATATTAAATATTTCTTCCAAATTAATAAATTTGAATCCTTGTTCATCATTGCTTCATGAAGTTTGTCAATACTTCCATTTCTTAAACAATATAAGTAAATTGCATTGAAAAATAAATCGGGTTCCAAATTGTTTTCTAAAGTAAAAATAAGACATTTATCAAATTCCTCGTGTTTTAAAAAGAACTCTAAAATTGAGTTATAACTTCCATAAGTTAATAAATAATAAATGCTTTCATGATAACAAATATTTTGAACCGTTACAGATGTATTTTTAATATCAAGCTGTCTTTGATTAGCGATTTTAAAGCTTCCAAAATTATTTAACACTTCTTGCGAGGTATTAAACTTGCATTGATGAGGATACTGTACATATTGTTTGTATATGCTTAAATTATCTAATATTTGTAGGATTTCTATAAGTAATGGTGGATCTTTTAATGGACGATTTTTTGAAAATTCTATCTTCTTTGTGCTTAATTCATCCACTTTAATTTCTTTGTTTTTATTAGATTCATTTATTAGCTTCTGAGTTCCATTTTTGCTCAAAATTTCTGATTCTTCTGGATATGATAGAATTACCCAATCATCAAAATTCTCAGGCTGTACTTTATCAAGACAGTGGAAAAATTTGTCTCGTGCTTGATTAAAATATCCCATTTTTAAACATGCTTTACCCCAAGTTGCCCAAACTCCTTGTGTATCTAAACATTCTAAACCTGCTTTAGTGCTTACATCTAAAGCAAGAGTCCACTGTTCTTTTTTAATTAAAAGATCTCTCAACTTTCTTAGGGTGTGATCATGTAGATTATCAGAAGGTATTAAATGTAAACAATCAAATTGAACAAGACTTGCAATAAGATCTACTTGCGATAGAAAACGATCACAATGAGCTAGTCCCGTATTAAGACCAAGCTTGGCACATTTAACTTTTGCAGCTACTAATAAGGAACGTATCATTTTAATAATAACTGTGTGATCAACTTCAGGATTTACTCTACCACCACTAACAGGTTGTAGAAGACGTTTCATTTCGTCACAACAATCTAATAGAAAACTATAAATATCCATTTTGTTACATATTCTTACATGAAAGCCTTATGAAATAAATGAAATAATATTTAAAAGTTATTATTACCTAGCATATGTTTGATGTTCGGAATGCAAATTCAGAATAGCTAAACATAAAGAAATGTTTGGGGCATATTCAAATGAAAATTCTTCTCTGATAGTATCATTGTGTTTCTGGTCTCTTGTTAATCGCCAATAATCAAATATTTCACTACTTGGAGTGGACTCCGTTCCTTGAAAAGTGTGCATTTGTAATGCGGTCTGTCGTTTACAGTCGTTGCATACGCGAACAAGTACAGAGGGTGGATAACCAGATACTTGCATGCGATGTTGAGAACATGTTGCACAAATAACCCGGCCACATCTACGACAATGATGTCGTCTATTAAACATTGAAAATATAACATTTTTGCAGCAACTACATTTCCTGGCCTATTAAACAAAAAACATTTAGAACAATCTCAAATGTTACAAACTAATAAGATAGTAATGTTAAAAAAGAAATGCATGTGATTTTAAATACCTTATCATTAGGTATCCATTCTTCTTTGGTAGGAACTACTATAGGCATAACAAACTCAACGTTTTCTATTTCTGAAGCAGAATGTTGTACATTTTTTGTTTTGTTTTCAATAGAATCACATTGTAGAGATACACGGCAATCCAATGACTTTTGAGCATAGAATCTTATAAGTTTGTCAAAGCTACTTCTTGGGATATCTGTTTGATTTAATTTGTTTTGAATTCTACTTAATATCCTTTGAATACTTTCAAATTTACAATTCATCAGCAATTGTTCTAACATTAATAACGGTTCCTTGATAAGATGAATATATAATGGTCTCTCTTGAACATTTAACATACTTAAAATGTCAATTCCTAGTAGAGTTCGTCTATATTTTATAGTCTCTGTTGCTTTACAATACTGTAATAAATAATTGCAAATAAATCTTAATGAGTCAATAGACTCTAATTTTTTTAAGACAATCTTGCAAAGTTTAATTGACTGACCCAAGGGTAATGCCTGAAAAAACTGGAAAGAACAATATACTTTATTAAAAGCTAAAAATTATTATTTATAATATTAATTTTAGAGTATCTTTTAACATACCTTTAAAGTTTGTTTAAAATTTTGAGATTCATTTTTTAAAAAACCAATTAAAAAATCTTGTGTTACAGAAGGATGTATTTCTAAAGAAAATGCTTGACATTCCATCCATTCCAAACACAATTCAAATTTATCTGCATTGATTAGTGATTTGATAATTTGTAATGGGTCAACTTTTTCTGTACAATAAGCAATATTATACGAAATTTCGTTGGATTTAATTATACAATATGGAAGCATTTTATGAAAAATTAGCACTCTGTGCAAGATTTCATTCAATTGTAACTTACAATGTATAGGTAATTTGTAGTTATCTATATGATATACTGTATGAAGTAATGCATTTTCACAAATATTTATATGCCACTTGTTAACATTATACAATACTGTCTGACTTAATATATATATATCTTTAATTTGATATAAATATTGCAATATCTCCGTGTTGAATGTATCTTTTTTTTTCGAAATTATGTGACTGAGAATTTTATCTCGAAAACATTGCAATTCACTGTTTAAAGCAATATGGGTTGGTAAAGCATTTATAAGTCTCAAACAAGCATCCAATTCATCTTCCTTTAACATAAGTTCAAAATGAGACCACAATTTTTGTATTGATATTGCCTCGGATATGGCTGCAAGAGTTTGATTATTTTCAAATAATAATTTCAATTCCTTCGTCCAATATGACGTTAAAAGATTTTCAAGACATGCAATGCGTTTCAAGTTATCACAACTGTTTCTTAAAATAGTAGGATTTTCATTATTTATCCTTTGTAAAAGATACGAGACGACCCAATATTGGCCTTCTAAGTATTGTAATAAACTTGGTCTTATATTATGATTTTTCCAGGTAGTATTATACTGATTAATTTGTTTATGATTATATGAATTGAAATAATTTGAATATTTCAATATTACATTGTATGAGTAGGAAAGTGGCATATACTGTATAACTATATCTTCATTAAAAGATTTAAAATAATCATTTATTGAAAATAATTTGTTACTGTTATTACTTATTTGTAAATCATTTTTCGAATTCTGAGAAATGAAAGTTTGATATTGTTCTACAATTTTTGGAAGTAACATTATCTTTTGTTTTTCTATTCTTTGAGTAGACTTCTCACATGAGTAATAATTTAGATATTCATGAAAAGCATTAGTTAAATCTTCATCCAATGAGTCTGGGTTATAGACCTAAAAATATAAATATCAATAAAAAACTGTATAAACATATAAGTATTTTTAATAAGTCATACAGAAAAAATAGCTTACTTGTATACGAGGTGACCCTAAAAATTCATTAGCCATTACAAAAATTACTCTTGGATCATGGGTAATGTCCAAATCTTGCCAAGCTGGTTCATTAAGTTCTTCAACTTGTATAAAAAATTTATTATCTAACATTATGTTATTTAATAATTTTGATCTAAGTGCAGCAATTGTTACTAAACCCAAATCACCAATTAAATAACCAACTGACATTAATGAAATTGCATGCTGTAAGTTGTTAAAAGGAGGACGATTTCCCCAAATAGTTAAAGCAGTATGTAGAAACATCAGATTCCATGTATTCAAAAGAAATGCTAATGTTTCATTACCCACAGATAATTCACTCAAATCTAAACTTGCAAGACGAGATGTTTTCTTTAATACAGTTTGAATTTCAGAATTGTTTAAAATAGTTTTACAAACATCAGGATCCAAACGGGATTGATTCACGTTTAAATTATGCAAAATTTGCAACATTTCTGTTAATATCTCTGAAACACATTGATTTGGTCTTTGAAGCTTATAATTTAAATCCTACAAATTAAGATATTATTATTATTTGGTTATTTAAATTTGTTATACAATTCTCTGAAAATTTTTTATACACACCGACTTAGATGAAGCTTTGTTCAAAACAATACATCCATTTTCCTTACTAATGATAGTATAACTTGAATCTTCTTGATAAGAAAGTTTAGGGCAAGTATTTGTAAGGATACTATATGACAAATTAACTTGTAAATCATGTGCAATTGCTTCAAGTTTTTGTGGTTCAATTTTAAGTTCAAATATTTGGTAACCAAAATAATAATGTAATGGAATTTTTAATAAATCAGAAACTGTAGATATTGTATGTTCAGTTGGAATAATTGAATGTAAAAGTTGTAAGTGGGAGCACATATTTTGCATATATTTCTGAGATCCGCAAGCAACTGTTACTGTTTTGCTAAGTATTTTTAAACCAGGCAAATAATTACTATCTTTTAATATTTGATTAATTGTATCTTTATCAATCTGCGATTCTTTAAATTCGTGATGATTAATCATAATATCAGTCCAAAAGTTTTCCTTTTCTTTACATTCCTTTATGCATAATGCAATTCTTGCATCACAGAGTATATCTTCTACAGAAGCCACATCTTTCTTTTCATATAACAATTGACAAAATTTGTGAAAGAAGTATACATATTCAGTATTATCAAATGTTTTACACAATTTTAAGTATTTCATTGCAATTTCGCAAAGATTCTGTGAAATTGGGTAAATTTGACTCATTGTTAAAGCCAAATCTAATGCACATATTGCTAATATTTCATTATTGGTGAGAATTTCCATAGATAATAATCGCAAATTCATTTCTTGAGATACCAAAAAAGTTTCAAATTGACTAGTTTGTCTAGAGGATTTTATACCCTCTTGTGTAACTAGCCTTATATTCTACAAAAATATTATTGTAAGATTAATTACTATTAATTATTATTCTTATAGATTAATTTCTATAGATTATTAATTAATTGTTACTGTGTACCTCTAGTGTAGAAAATTGTGAGTTTTCTGGAGATTGATCATTATTTTTCAACGTATTTGCTTGTTTACATACATTTTCCCTAAGTGTATGTAATGCTTTGGAAAACTGCACTTCCCCAGTTAGCTGGGTATTCTTCATATTGCATGTCTTAAAAATCAGAACATATTAATATAGGCATTAATTAAATATGTTATTTCAAAACATATTTTCTATATGGTTGTTACTGAATGTTTCTGTTTTATCATTACCGTTGCATAAAGTTGAGTATTAATACTTCATTAATTGTTATTATTACAGTCTTTTTTACTAATCTTTTTCTATGCAGATCAATTTACGAGATAAAAAAGTATTCGAGATTGCCTCTGATAATAAAGATTATGATGAACAAAGTGAAAATGAAATAATAAAGCCTAAAGAATTAAGAAATTTAAACCTTTATATAGAAGATGAAAATAGATACAGACCATTACATTCATATGTAGACAGTTATAACAAACATGAAACCATAAATAAAATACAGCATACAAATATGTATTTCCATTTAGAATCAAAAATATGGGAGAACTCTAATATAAGGGAAGATGATGCACCATTTATTGCTGGTTTTAAGAAAAATCTTGATAAAGTAATTACTACTAGTTTATTATTAGATAATAATAAAAATGTAGCTTTATTAATATTTACTTTCAGATTATAAAAGACAGGAATTCAAAATTTGCAAAATAATTCTTCTTTTTCAAAGATAACTAATGTTGCTGCTAATATCAATAAGAATAAAAGATCAATTGCTGCAAACATATTTGAAGAAGATCCTAGATATGCTGATAGTACAGAACCAGGAGAAGAAGCCTATGACTATGATCAGTTCAAAAAAGAATATGAAGGACAAATTGAAAAATATATAAATTCTAACAAAACCTTGAACTTTACTGATGAGGGAAAACTAGAAGAACATCCTAAAGAGATATTACAAAAATTAGTTGATTTCAAAAATTGTACAAACCTAACTGGTACATTTCATATTAAACCACTAAATTGTTTAATGTACAATTATGAACAACAAAAAGATAAACGTATTGTTAAAAGAACATTACGCAAAATAGGTCTAACTATTAAAGTTTGGTTTTTGATTTATGTATGTGTTGCAATTCCTTGTTGGTGCCATAGAGGTAAATTATATTATTAAAGATTTCATAAAATAAGAATAGCTTTAAATACATGTCAGTGTATTATTCTATAGGATGGTGCTGTTGGTGTTTCCATTTTAAATTTTGTTTTCCAAAAAAAAGAATATTATTTGCAAAGCAATATTATGCAAGTAATCCTCCTGGTATATTCAGAAAAATTCAAAGAAAAGAAGAACAAGAAAAAGAACCGACTAAATACGAGCCTACTGAGTTTGAAGAAGACATGTATAAAAAATTAGAAGCTGCAATAAAAAACATATAAATAAATTATATTAATAAAGTTACCTCTATGATAGCTTGTGCTTTTGCATAATCATTTTTCCATAAACATCTAATAATTAAGCTTTCTTTTGTTGCTAGCATGAAGTTCACAAATAATGGTTTATGGATAATGTCTTTAGTTGTTATATCATCTGTTGTTAATACTAAACTATTAGAACGTTTTCGCCATTTAGTATTATGTACTAGTTCTGATTCAGAACTATTACTAGATCTTGTCTCTGTTCCATCTGAAATATTACCTTCTTGATAAAAAAATATCTTTTCTTTGGAACAATCGGAAGGTAACTTTCCACCTAATAAAGATTTAGGTTTAAATTTAGATAAATAACTTTTATTTTCATATTTTATACTAATATTTTTAGTAAATTCCGAAGTTGTATAAAGTTCAAATCTCCATTTAGCATCTGTTATTGCTGCATTGATAGAAGCAATATTGTTTTGAATTTTTTCTTTTTCTTCTATAGATTCTTCTGTGCATGCAGTTTCTGTTATTGAGATAATATCCTCTAAGTGGAATAATATATCTCTCACAGCATATTTGTTACAAATAAAACCTCCTAGATGTTGTTTCATCCACTTACTTTCGAATTTTAATTGCTCATGGGATTTATTTATATAGCTTTTGTCATAATTTTTTTGTGTATGACCAAAGTCTTCATATCGCAAAAAAAGTAAACAAAATATATTTTCTATTACTTGTATTCGTAGATTAAGCGGAAATAACATTTTTATATAATGATCCATATCAAAAAAATACTTTGATATAATAGATTGCTTTGCATCATAACTATTACACAATAAAACACCTTTCAAAGCACTTAAAATGCTACAATATGCTATGAAAACATTTTCAGGTTCGCAAACATCTTTTAATAAATTTTTTACTTTTTCATAGTTTTGTTCATATATATCTGTTGTCATTTTTAATACTAAAAGACTATCAAAATGTTGTAAAAGATTGAATATCTGCTGTATAGAAAGCTTTTGCTGAAAGTCAGTTGTCTCTATTATCTCATCATGATATATGTTATCTGTTTTAACATCTTCTCTTATGCAGTTTAAGATATATTTTAAAATTTTTACATTTTTCCATAGTACATTTTGTAATTCATTCAATGTGGGATCACATAATATATCAAAATTACATTTAGGTATTAAAAATTCAATTGAATTACATATGAAATCATAATCTTTCTTAGCATTATTTAAAAATATTTCTTCTTGCGAATACTCATGCAAAACTTTAAATAACAAAACTGGCCAAAATGCTTTTAATAATGTACTGGATAGTATTAATGAAACATCATTATATCGTCCATTTATCATTAAAATATAACACATGTCCTAAAAAAATATTAATATTACATACAAATATTTTATAATATCTTATATAGTAATTTATATTCTGTTACTTACCAAAATGTCTATGATCCAATGTAATTTATTATTACTTATTCTTTCTATAAGATTATTCTTATTTAGAATAGGGGCAGAAGCAGAAGGAAAATGAAATAATATTTTCTGAATTTTCAATACATGATTCAAATTGTTATTAGGTTTGGAATGTATATAAAATTCACTAAGAAAAGTACACCATTTTTTTAAAAAGTGATGATCTGTTCTTGAATATAATGCAAATTCAATATCTTGAATATTTTTAGTTTTCAACATCATAGGAAAAAGCCATTTTGACAATGTAGGATCATTAAATTCAACAATATTCATTTTTGAAATAATACATAATATACATCCAAAATAATTGTCATTGTCTGATTTCTGTTTAGATAATTCAAATTCCATCAATTCTTTTATCAGCAAAAAATAAAAATTTTGTAAATTATAAATAATATTAACTGATGACTTAGGATAAATTAACAATAATTCGTTAAGAATCCAACATGTAATAAATGGATTATCACAAACATTTTGTTTCAGAAGTATAAAATAACCATTCTGTATTTTCTCAAAATCTTCTGAACTTCTTTGTTCTAAACTATTTTTATAGAATGCTAGTAATTCCTACAAAATGCATAATATAAAATAAATTATGAATATAATTGAAATAAAATATATAAATGAATTTGTATAAATTAATTCAATTTTAAAATACCTGTTGTAAATATATCGTCAAATTTTTGTACAATTGCAAAGCATATATCATTTGAACATAACTTTGTGGTTTTTCTACATATTTAGTATCTAAAGCTATATTGTCAAGAAGTTTATGCAATAATATATAACTTATCCATTGATATTGATTCTCATTCTGAGAATGACTGTAAAAATATATAATACAAAAAATTATTTATTTTAAATGGTTTAAAAAAATATTTTAGATAGTTTTACGTATATACATATATTGTATATGATAAATAAAACATTTTTAATATATAAAATTTCATTCTATATACTTACATTAAATTTGTAATCAGAGTTTTTGATTCAACAAAATCTTCAATATCATTGTTACATTGTAAAAAAAAAGATTTGTTATTATTTCTCCGGTAAATAATAAGAGACGTATACCATAATTTTGATAAAATGTATTTATTTATCTCCAATATCCTTGTTTCTCTTGACATGTTTTCAAAATTTACTTACTATAAAAAATAACCACAGTGCACAAAGTATTTCAGTTATACATCACATATTGACAATACCGTTAAACTTTACTTTAGAGGCTCAAAAATTACTGACTTTTCTTTTGCAAGCTTATAATTTTTGATGTATAGAATTCCAAAAAACAAGTTTTACAGCGAGGACTCCATTAATCCAAAGGTTATAATTAAGTTGTCAAACTGATCCTTTTTAAGGTATTTACATGTTACTTTGATGCCATATTGCTCCTATCCATCATCTGATTGGTCCGCACCAATCATATAAATAAACATTATACGACATTATATATATAATTTATATGAAATAAACATTATATGACTGTGATCCGCACATATGACCATTGGATTGAATTTTACCAAAAATTCGACACTTGCTAGGGAAAACCGTCCAAAAATTGAATCGTGAAAAATCAACATGGAAGACAAGGGGGTTCTCATTTTACGCATACATGACATGCTAGAATGCTTGTCAATAAATAAAATACAATTACTGTACTCATCTCCGTCTGTCTCGCAAGAATGCGGACCTTTGAAGAATGTTGACCTTTCATGTTGATTTTTCACAACTAGACACAACTCGATTTTTAAACGATTTTTCCTAATGAACGTTGAGACTTGTTCATATGATCGTGGACTAGACACAACTCAATCTCCGGGCGGATTTTCCTGGCAAGTGTCGTGACCTGTTTATATGATCATGTTTCAGGTTATATGATTTATGCTATACTTGTATGCTTCTATAGTACTTTAAATTAATGTTTAATATTCATTTTTAGATGATTTTCTTGTAAAAAATATATACAATGAGTAAGATTATTAGAACATTAGTGAAAGATTCAATGATACTCCATAAATGGACTACTTTATCAAATTTTAGTACAATATCAAGCCATGGTAATGAAGTTTCTAGTCCTCTTTTTACAATCTTTATACATCATGTATACATATCATATGTTTTATAGATGTTTTAATTGTTAAAAATTTAATAACAAATAATAAAATTTTGGACTATGAAAACACTATGAAATACATTGAAGAAAATGGTAAAAACATGAATGCAAAAACTGCTGTTAGAACTATAAATATTTTATATCAAAAGTTCAATGGAAATAAAAAATTAGATCAGACGGATTTCACAAATTGCAAAGGATTTGAAAATATTTGTAAAGTGATACTCAAAGATGTTAGATCTTTAAGCAGATATGATACTATAAACATTTTACAATGTTTATTATTTTTTAATGTTTCGGCTCACAGTGTATTAATTCAAACATTGCTTCAAATGATACGTGTTTCCTTGAATGATTTCACAGTTGGACAGATAATGATTCTATATAGTATGTTATACAATATGGAAAAATCATTTCTGTCTATATCTTTACTTCATGCATTACCTTATGCTTTTAAACAGCAAGCTCAAATTGAACTTAATTCAGATAGTACTAATTTGTTTCAAGCCCTTAACTTCTGTTCTACAATAAATAATGTAACTGCAAAAAGGCACATTCTTCGAATTTTACAGGAAAATAAGAACAGAATAAATTTCGACAATGTAATGTTAGTTTTTAATGCAATATATAGTTTACCAAAGTTGTGTCCACCTTCTACACAACTTCTGCATTATGTACAATATATGATATTGATTAATTGTAATAGATTAAATTTCAATGAAATCGAGCATTTACTTCATTGCATTTCTAAAAAAGTTCTAAATTCGTAAGTATTATATAATTAAAATTACTTATATCGTACAAATATTTATATTATTTATAATTTTTTTTTCTAGAGAAAAGGAGTTCTATAATGAAGCATTAATAGATAAATTATGTTCTACTGCGTTAATTAGCAATATTACTTTCCAACAAAACTTAATCATCTTACAGCATTTAAATGATATACGCTTTAGTAATATTCCTTTGTTAAACTGTTTAGTGGAAAAATGTCTTGAAAATATAAATATTTTAGAAAGACATTCTATTAATATACATACATTTATCAAAGGCTTTATTATTGCTGATTATATACCACATAATTGGGAAACTATAGGCAGAAAATTACAAAATCTTATTATCGCTACAGATTGTTCAATACCTAACACAGTGCCTACTGCTTTCCATTTAGTTTCACTAAATTTTTATTGTCCGGAATTAATAGAAAAGATTTTCATATCATATAATTCTTTCTGTGAAAGAAATTCATTTCTTTTTGTAAAAGATATTACATTATCTGTTTTAAAATTATATTGGTATATAAAACAGCTTTATCCTGAATATAATGGATTTGTGCCAGATGAAAGCAAATTAAATGAAATTAAAATTGAACGTGACAGTAGTGAAATACCTTATTTAATAGATAGTCTAAAAGAAGCTGTTGGAGGTACTGAATACATAAAAAGTGGTTTAAGAACAAAATTCGGCGAATTTGTTGGTAAACATATTTGTGAATAATCATAATCAAACATTAACAGCAATGATTTGCAGCTTAAAATCTTTGATTTTTATTATTTTAGATTACGTTGTTGTCATACAACCAGATGGCTCTTTTATGAATACTAATAATTATGATAATATTACATTTGTTGAGGAACTAGCATTGCTAACAGAATGTAGCAAGTAAGAAATAATTTTGAAGTAGTTTAATAATTATTCTATTAATCCAAAAATAATGTTTATTTAAATTTACAGAATTCTCTTTTTCGCTTTCCCAAGAAAGGCATATTCTATTAATAAAGGAAATTTATTATCTACAGTGAAGATACAATTAAAAGTAATAGAAACATTACCAGGTTTTCACTCCTTTGTTATAAATCCATACATCTGGGAAAAGTTCTCTGATAAAGAAAAAGTGTTACATCTTCAGAAAGTCATACAATTGAAACAGTACAATTCAAAATGATAGTAGTTCATAAATTGTTTATATAAAATAAATAATTTAATAAATATAAAAAATTGTAAAAATAAGAAACAAAATCATTTTTCATATTCCATGTATTATGGTATTTTTGTTATAGATAGAAGATAAATATATTTGTTTTAATAATATATTTATCCTAAAACAGGCTGCTTGAATATCTCGGAATATCTCAATTTAAATCTTAAATTGATTTTAAATTACTCTGATTTTGTCTGATCATTGTATGCATCTTAAAACACTCTACTAGATGGCACATAAAAAAGCATATAGTTCCACTCAAAAAAACGAAATTGACCTTTATATGACCTCTACGGGTCTACCTATCAAAGAATTATTTACATCAAATTATGTGTCTCTCAACACCATGCAAGTTTGATGTGACATATTTTTTTCTATCATCAATAAAAGTGAAAATATTCAAATGACCTATTCAAAGATGTTAATATTATTAAAACTAGGACTTTCCAAAAGTTTAAAGAAATATTTACAATGAACTCTTCATTTATGTAACAATTTATTTATATGAAAATATTTATAACATCAACAATTAAAATGTATAATTTCAGAATCATATATTTCATAATATATTTCTACAAAATTTGTATTATAAATCAAATAATTTATATAGTACTAATTTTAATGTATTGATGAACTTTTGTATAGATGAATATTTTTGCATAGGAATAATGTAAATAAAAGTAACATATATATCGAAGATAATAGTTATTAATGTATAAATAATGTATTTCATGACATGTTTCTCTCCTATAATTGTTGATAAGTTATATAAGTGTAAGTTGGTATTATTATTATGAAAGACATATTTTGATAAACACACAAGTAATGCTTTTAAACATAGACAATATATTGATAACAGAATAATTAAAATGTAAAATAGCACCCAGTAGCACCATTTTCTGAATAAAAAACAATTATTAATATCACTGATTTAGACCAAATAATTTCAAAGCATTGAAAGCTGTAGCTAAGGCAACCTCTTCTGGAGCAATTTGCATAAATGCTGCTACCATTTCTACTATTGCTGGTAAGGCACATGGTTCGTTACGTTGAAAAGTACAGTAACGATGAAGAAATGTCATGGATCGTTCAGTTAGAGCATCTTTAACATGTATAGGTAATTTGCTGGCTCTAGTATTAGGATACATGAATGGAGCATCTGTTTCTACTAATATTCTGTCTAGAGGTGCAAGTCTTTTTTCCAACAGTTGTCTTATTCCACTATCAGATTTGTCTTTGCATAAATATCCTGTAATTCCTAGATAAAAACCATGGTCTAAATAAATTTGTGCTTCCTTCGCAGTTCCAATAAATGAATGGATTAAAACTGGTGGTAAACAATTTTTATAGTGATTCAGAACTTCTAGAACATCTGTCTGAGCACCTCTTTCATGTATTACAAGTGGCTTAGTTAATTGACATGCAAGTTCTACTTGTTTATGAAATACAGCACGTTGTGTTTCAGGATCAGAAAAATCACGACTATAATCTAAGCCACATTCTCCTATTGCTACACATTCAGGGTTATTAGCTATGCTTTCAAGTTCTTGCAAAGTATCAGGATTTTCCCATGATTTTGCATCATGAGGGTGCACACCAGCAGTAGAATAAAGAGTACCAGGATATATCCTAGTTAATCTTAGTGCCTCTTTACTAGAACGAATACTTGCACCTGTTACCATAATCTTTTGTACCCCTGCATCCTTTGCTCTTTGAATTACGCTATCTAAATCTCTGCTGTATTTTTTGTTAGTAAGATTGGCACCAACATCAACTATGATATAATTCTCATAACATTGTGTCATAGCTGAGGAAATAGCTTTTTCCTCTGCATTTGATGCAGTAGTATTTTCAGCCATTCCTCAATATTTAACTGCAATATCTGAAATAAAAAATAATAATAATAATTATAGAAAATATATATTGTTCATTGTGAAAAATATATCAGTATAAACATAAAGAATTAAAAAAGGTGACAATATTTATCAAATTTTATTACATTTAGTTATTATTGAAATAATGATACAAAGAAAACAATGTATATATGATAGATGATTAAATTACTTAACCATAGTAATTTGAGAAATAAATGAAATATATAATCATGAATTTATACTAAATATTATAATATAGATATTTTTTTAGATACTAACAACAAGATACAATATGCATTTGTTGCCAACCAATTAAAACTGCTTTCAATTAATCTAAGATGTCAAAATCCGTATTCTTATAAATGATGTATATGATCATTTGAGATATATGACTATATATATGTATACATATAAAGATATTTTATCAATAAATTCGTAGTGCTTTCTTCTTACTAAATATTTTTTGGAACTAATACAAAAGCATTATACATGCACGGCATTTGATCATATAATGATACACAATGTTGTTTTGCACGCTATACCACACAACCAATTCTTTCAATAAGTTGATTTAATCAAACACATAGGCTTTTGGTACTGTCGAATCGTACAAGCTGTTACTGTAACAAAGCACTATATGTGTCAATCTTCCCAAGAGACTGTTCTATAATTCATTTTAATATATATATAATACTTATTAAATACAATATATTTAACTTTTTATAAAAGGAGTAAAGACATCGATTCCCGTTAAAAGATCATAATTTAAGATTTACTATTTATATAAATGATATATTATTTATATAGTACATTGAAATTATAGAATAATTTCAATACTTTCACCTTATATAAACTGAATTGGTTAATTTCATATCATAATTGTTACAAGAAAGAATATAGCCTAAAATCATATTACTCAATATACGCGGGAAATATAATTATCATGAAGGTAACAATCTTATGAAATATTTCTATTATTGTTTAACGACGTAAATTAGTAAAATAATTTATTATTAGAATATTAATCTATCATAATAACACTCAATAAAATATCTATTTTACTTTCAATTTTATTTTAATCTTAAAAACATTATATACGACATGTATACATAATTATTTATTAGGTTATTTTTTTTACAGAAAAGGAAAACAAGACGTCAACTTCTGGCTGAAAAAGAAGCTATTGCTAAAAGCTTAGTTGATAAAGCAAACTCTGTGAAAAATCCCTTAGAGCCCTTAAATTTCTTTCATAAATATATGACAAAGGATAATCAAACTATTGAACTCTCTTGTATGAAAGCCATAGATGCACAACCTAAATGTATTCTTTGGATTTTTGATATTATGGAACGTAATATGAAGTCTCTGTATGAACAAAGTGATTGGGGTTGGGATTCAGTTGCCAAACAAAAACAATTAACAGAGCCAACAGCTTGGTATTTAGTAGCAACTTCCAACGAGAAATTTGTTGGGTTTTCCCATTTTCGTTTTGATATAGATTATAGAGAAGAAGTACTATATTGGTATGTAGATCTTATACATATATTTATAATTTACAGAAGATGACAAGTTTTATTTTATAATTGTTTTTCAGTTATGAAATGCAGTTGGAATCCACAGTACGACGAAAAGGACTTGGCCATTTTATGATGTCTGCTCTTGAAGCTATGGCATCAGAAAACAAGATGCGTAAAGTAGTTCTGACTGTACTTAAACTTAACCCATCAGCTATGCAGTTTTTCTATTCCCTTGGGTAAGTAAAATATAATTTATAAATATATAGATATAATTTTATTGAGATATAAAAACTAATAACTATACATCAGAAAATTAATATAAGGAAAATAGATTTTTACACCTTTAACTTTATTACAGAATTTTTAATACTTAGAATATACATACATACAGATGTATAAAATTACATTTTCTAAAGTAATAGTACGACTAGCATGGAGATGTAATATCTTATAAAAACCCACATTTTGTTTTTCAGTATAACTGCAAGAATATGTTTCTGTGTTTTTGTATTCATATTTATAACAATAATAATAATAATAATGATAATCAATAATAATATCAATAATAATATCAATATCTACGAT
This sequence comes from Bombus pascuorum, assembly GCF_905332965.1. Taxonomy (NCBI): domain Eukaryota; kingdom Metazoa; phylum Arthropoda; class Insecta; order Hymenoptera; family Apidae; genus Bombus; species Bombus pascuorum. The sequence continues at coordinate 7,599,927 of NC_083499.1, read as the reverse complement.
AATGAACAAAATTAGAAAAAATATTTTATATTTTTTTCTGTTGAATATCATAATTAAATATCTTTCTTGATAAAAAGTAGATCACAGTAAGGAAAAATATCTTATGTAAAAGAGGATTTATATATGTGCCTTATACAAGTTATAGTTTTTGTATGTATGAAAAATTTCATAACAATATGGAATTAAAAGCATATAAAAATAACACTAAATTGTAATTGTAAATCATTTGTTTCAACTGATATCGTTACAGCTACAAGATGGATAAAACCAGTCCACCAGCATCTGATCAATTGGATTATATCATTTTGAGTAAGGCCGTTGATAGTGGAACAATGAGCAGAAATCTTAATTCTTTTCAATGAGTCTAAGTGATTATTAAATTCTACGTTTAAGATTGTGTCTTGTGAAATAAGATTGGTAATATTTGGTGTGGACATAAATTAACAATAGGCGATTTCAACGATGGTCCTACATTATGGAATGTAAGTGGAGCTTTACTAATAATCCAATCATCTATATAATTAAGAAACTTTGTTAAATCAACTTCTACGGATTCGGAAACATTAAAATAACGCGAATAAGAATTATCATTCCAACACATGTCTAAAGCTGCTTGATGTAAAACCATTCCAATACCTTTACCAGCTCCTTCTGGGATAGGAAATACTCGAAAGTTAACAACGCTTAGATCCGCAGGAAAATCGTAACGAAGTGGCGAGAAGTACGCATTTAAATTAAAAGGTAAAGAATTATGTGGATGCATTGCAATTATAGGGTGTAATAGTTCTTCTGATGCTAAATGGCCATATAATGAGAGTACACCTGATGGGTGATTTGTTGGTGGCGTCGAAGATATACAAAAAGACTTCTTTTTTTCGAGTACAAATGTGAATATATGATTTGTTAATAAGTTATCAGTTATACCTTGCCCAAGTCCTCTGTTATCATCTTGTAGTAATCGTCTATCCTGCATAATCTATATAAAAATATTATATATATACAGTGTGTATATATTATATATTCTTACATGAGTGAACAATATATTAGATACATACTTCAATTTGCCCAGGTGCCATAGAACTTACACCTAATGGTTGTGCTGTTACAACTGTTAGTCGAAGCTTTTTATCTTCTATGTATGTACTTGACGCCATTGGGTAATAGTTACCTTGTGTAGGAAGCTTTGGAAATCTTTGACGCTTAATCATCTAAATAATAATCGTCCTTTTAAACATATTTACTAGTGATGATGGAATATTTTAGATATTTTTACTTACATTAAGGCCATTTAAATCTGTATAGAATTGGTCTCCTGAAGCTATATCTGTACTTAATCTCATAGCAAGTTCATAATTTTGCGTTTCTGATATGTTAATTTCATTATGAACACGTAAACCAAGTCCATCAGTACCAGGGGAGTTGTATAATATACAAGTATGACGTACGTGTGCAAATTCTACAAATACTTTAGATATAATGGGTCCAGTTATTAAGTGTATAATACATTTATTGTCCATATATACTAAATCTGGTTCTGATTTATCAGGTAAGAATAAATAAGCTCCACTTTTATCTTTACCAGAACCTCTGGTACCATATTTAACAAATTCTAAATGGACAGGTACTGTTATGTTACTGACTCTCAAAGCTTTCAGAAGACCTGATTTTCCAAAAGATGCAGATAATTCTGGTCTTTGTGTAATTGAAAATTCTTGTGCATTTGGTATTACTTGAATTTGATTAAAACCTGGTATTTTTGGAAGGTTTATATCTGTATTAAAAACAGTTATGTTCGCAACATGCACTTCCCTGCATACAATAAATAGTGAAAAGTTGAATTGTAAAAATAAATATTTAATAATTTAAAAAATGAAATTACATACGGTGGAAACGATGATTTCGACAAAGCGTGAATTACGTATGTTGTAATACCAAATCCAGGTACAGTAACCAAGAATGATAACTCATATCTAGCAACAGTTAATGCAGCTGGTCCAATCCAAATTGGAGAAATTTGACATTGTACTGGTTGACCCATACGATCGGTAACTTTAACAAACGGAGTGGATACGACCAATGTCTGTACTTTTGTTCTTTGTCTTGGAATAGAATTATAAAGAATAACCTTTTTTAAAGGATTTTCTTCCCTTAATATTAGAACATGTTTATCTCCTACACTGGTATGACGCAATCTAAAGTATTAAAACATGAGTTTGTTACAATCATTATTTTATTTATTTTTAAAAATTATTATTTTCATAAAATATTCATAAATTTTTCTCAAACCTAGATTCATCAAGTGAAATATATACAGCATCTACATTGACAGAAGATTCTTGTGGAGTTTTTAATAAATGAACCACTGATTGTTGTAATACATGCGCAGAATTATTCAAGGCCATTATCATCTTCTTAGCATAATCTATAACAACTTCATCTCTAGCAGTTCCAGTAATACCATCATGATGTTGAAACAAAGAATGCCACATTCTTGCCTTGCTTAAACGTTGTGCAAGAGTACCTTCCACTAGATTGTCATTACCTTTAGTCCAAGCTGTAGTAGTTAATATTTCCGATGCCCTTAGTAAACTCAATAATACACGATCTAATCGTTTGTGAAAAGGCCTAAAATGTATTTAATAAACATGTTGTTGATAGTTTATTATAATTAATCTTAATTTAAGTGTACCTTGATGTATAATATCCGCTCCAATAATGATCATCTCTGTCGGAATATGTGAAAAAATCGCCAGATAAAGTAGGAAATTCGTTTAAAGTGTGTTTTTCCCTGATCGCATCAAAGTAGTCGCTTAACGTTCCAAATTTAATTTGAACGTTCATTTGTGAGTTTTGATTCATATAATCAAAAAGTTTTTGATAATTATTAAACTGAGCATCCCACTCAGTAAAATGAGTATACCTAAAATCATCTCCTAATGGTACTAATACCACATCAGTTTTAAAAAGCTGAGATTTTTTACGGTACTGATCCAGTAAGAGAGCAGCTCTTTCCGCAATATTTGATTTAGTTATGGCTCTTGGAGCTATTTTCCATGGACAACTTAGTCCAAAATTTTGTAGTCTATAAAAGTCAAATTGACAACATATTTTTGGATCTGGACCACAAGTGTGTGGCACATCATAACTATAAAATGGCATTACATGTGTAAAGATCTCCGTTGATCCATCATTATCCCATAATTGTCTCCAACGAAATTCTAATTGTTTTCGTTTAGCTAATCTTTTTTTAACTGAATAATGAACTCTTTGTATCAGTACATTTTCCAATCCTGCCTTTTTCAACAGATATGGCATAGTTGGAGAAAGACCAAATGGATCAATAGCCCAACCTGAATTTGGTATATAATCTAAATTATATTTTAACCATTGATGACCTTCTGTAAGTTGTGTAAGCTGAGACATCCAATGAGAAACAGATTCATCTGGCATAACCCAACCTCCTGATACAATTTCTAATTGACCGTCATGAATCAAACGTTTAACTAAATTATGAGTTATCTTAGACTGACTTTCCCACCAAAGTTGAAAGAATGATATCTCTGCCCAAATAAATTTACGTCTTCTGTCTTCTGCCAGTTTTGTTACCATATTATTTAATATATTTTGTGTTTGAAATGCATAGTATTTCTCAAAGGTACTAAGCCAACCAGGATCATTATGAGAATGTGGAACAACAAATACTTTTAGCTTTCTATTTGGATGCCATTGTTTCTCATCATATGTGATATCCCATCCTTGTTTCCAAACTCCACCATCCACATTATCAAACTCTAATTGTCTATACATGTCTAACATTTGAATGTCAACTTCAGGAATTTTCTGTATGTTAAAATTGCATTTAAGTACTTTTCCTAAATGGGAAGAACTAGATGACATAGGTTGATCAAGACGATTTATAGAATGGGCTATAGGTACAAAATGTTTTGCTTCAGCCACTTCCCTTAAAGCATTCATAACTTCATGATGCTTATTGAAATCTTTTTCTAACTTTGCTAATCTATTCTCAAAGTGTAGCCATTGATTCTGAGAATATAAAACAATAAGTTATTTTTGTTTATTATATATAAATTATAATCTATGGATATTTATTGAATAACTTACATCATTAACAGAAAGTTTAGACCCTTGTCCAGGTGGAAAAAGTGTTAAATCCATTATTAAATATATCATAACACAGCAGGCAAGAATTAAGCCTGCACTGATGATTGCTAATGTTTTCCTAGTCCTCATTTTGACACATTTATTTATTTAAATATACCGTTGTTCTTAGATGAACTAAATTATCAATAACATTTAAAGATTAAATCTTTCTGGTTTTGAAAAGAAATATAACTTTTTTTAGTACAAAAACTGGATCTTAACCTTATATGTAAGTTTATTTCAAAAATTACATATTTATTTTATTTCATTAAAAAATCTTTATTTAAAAAGAAAAAATTGAAGACATATAAAATTCTGCTCATTCATATAAAATAACACATCGACATTACATTAACTATTAATATTACATTTCTTCAAGATTACACTGTATGGTCTGTATGTGATCTCTTGCAACTACCGCCGTCGCCATATGTTTGTATGTAGTCAAGTATACACATATGTAATAAGGTTAGACCATATATAGTCTAAGGCCTAAGATAAAGTATAAAGAGTACACGTAGTACATATAGGATAATATATGTTTACATTATACATATGCTAATAATCTATAGACAGTAAGTATGTACTTAAATTTCTCTTAGTTTCAGTTTTTTATATTCAAAGCATATTTAAATGTATTTTCACCACTTACCGTCTATCAATCATTCCTGATTTAACTTTCTTATATTCTTTTATAGGAAAAGCATAAAAAAGATAATTACTTAATTATAAATGAGATATTACGAAAAGTATTCAAAATGAAAAATCGAATTTGTTATCGATAATATTAGCAAGCATATTGAATATCGATATATTGAATATCGACATGTTTCTCTAGATTTATAGTAATTCATGCTTCTTTTTGTTCATCAAATATGGCATCCTAAAATGCAAAACATGACTCAATAAAATCGAAGCAGAATAAGCAAGTTGTTACTGACTTAATAATATACATGATTTTGCATTGTACAGTGCGCTCTTTCGTAGGCTGTATCTATTTGTGCTTCTTGTGTTCGTAATAGTAAGACAATTTAAGTGACAATGAACAAGAATCTCACAAATATTTGTATTTACAAAAGTATAGATGATGTTCAATCTAAGAAATTTATATACAATAAATTGTTGCCTTATGCAGATGAAGTAGAGACAGAAACACAGGCTTTATTTGCCGAAATTAAAGCAAATTTAGGGCGTGCTGTTATGTTTAATGAAATATGGCCAGGCTGCTATGTTTGGGTTAATAAATTAGGCCAGTGAGTATATTTATTTATATTATTACATTGTTTGAAAGAAAGGCAATAACTACATTTTAATTATACTGCTTATTTTAGAAAATATATTTGTAATTTGGATTCATGAATATTTTTTCTAGTTACATAAATATGTATGGATTTAACTTCAGCAAAGAAGATCACATCTTGCTTATAAAGTTATTATATGAACTGGTTACAGTTTCAGAAATACCTACAGCTTCTACATTTCAGTGTCTTGTTGCATTACTAGTGTTGTTAAAGTAAGATGATTTAACTTTTATTCATAACATTATATAGGATTATCATTTGTTATATGAAATGAATTTCACATGTTTTAATATATATTTACAGAAAGAAGAAATATATATCTCCTGATGAATTAGAACTGCCATGGCGACCTCTTTATAATATGATTCTTCGTATAATGAAAGCAAAAGAAAATCGTCCTGAAATGTATCATATTTGTCATCTTTTTGAGAATACAACAGAATCACTTATTGTATATGCAAAAGTTTATTTTCCTGTAAGTGAATATTTTTCTTAATTAAATTAACAAAAGAATGAAAATTAATCCTTTATAATAGTTAAGTGCAACACAGGAGATATTAGATGAATTAAGACCAACTTTATGCCTCACTGATGTCATAACAATGTCTGAAAGTATACAACTATTACGGTGGTTCTTACCAGTACAATTGCCTCCAAAATACCATTCAATTGGATATCAACTATGGTTTGAAGAATTTATGAAATTATGGGAAATATGTCACAATGCACCAACATGGGAAAATAAAATGATGGAGTTAATGGCAGCAGTAGCTAATTATAACATTGGATACATTAATTGGGAACCTTATATACCATTGATGTTCACTAGATTTATACGGTGCTTAAAATTACCAGTGTCAAGTAATAAACTACAAAGACATCATGAAATAGATGCAAGTTCTATAACAATATGGATAGTAGCAGTTCTGGTAAAATTTTATTGAAAATTAAAGAGTATATTTAAATAAAGTATCATTTTATATATTGTATAATATTTCTAGGGAAATGGTTCAAGTGCTCAAACATATCTTGATAAGTTTTTGAAAACGATAGAAACATATTTTCATCCTGCTAATAATGGTTACTGGTTGAATATATTAAAAGAGATTCTTATGAAGCTTTCATTTTATTTTATTACACGTTTGCACAAGTGAGAATCAATAACTAATTTTAAAATTAATTTTTATAAGTATTTATAAATTTATAATATATGTCTTATTTATATTATAGAGAAAGGTATGCTGAGCCAACTTGGGAAACTCCCATTCCTGAAGAGTATAAATTAACTGATAATCATGTTGATGCATTTGTCAAAAGTATGTTGCCAGTAACTATGGCATCAATATTTAATAAATTAAGTGTTAATCATGCATCACAAGCTTTACAATATCTTGCTACTATGAGGCCCAATTTGGTTATTCCATATGTTTTGGATAGAGTGTCTTCTACATTGGATTCTCTCACAATAGAATCATATAAATTGATTGCTACATTGAATTGTATGGAAGCTATAGCTAGGCCAATGGCAGAAGGGTCTAAAAATGTAAATACAGGTGTGGATTATGCTTTCCTGGCTACTTTTTGACATGATTTACTATTTTACATTTTTATGAATTATAAATTTCTTTTGCAGACTATACATACCCAGAAGGACCAAGACATATTTTACCACTACTGTCTCTGCTTCTATCTAGCATTGATCCAAATAATCCAGAAAAGTGCTTTTTAGCTTTCCGTCTTATCTCAGTTTATGCCTGTTTCATACCTATTGTGGATACTTCTAAACCAATCACAACAATAAATGAAGAAGATAGATTAGATTATGAAACAGCGTCTGGATTTGAAGATTTTGTTTTACAATTTTTGGACAAGATATTTTCTTTCATAGATCACAGTTCTCTAGAATTGGTTAGATTAGAAAATTCTGCTGGTGGCGAGAAAAGTAAATTAGAAAAGGTCACAGAAACCGTTCTGTATAATGTGTGCATGATCCTGTTAATGTATATTAATGATGCAATATTTAAAAAGGCTTTAGATAAATTATGTATATTTATAACTGAACGTACACTCGAAATTAAAGTTGCTGGGCAGTTGGCAGCTGGTTTGTGTCGAGTATTTGCCCAAGTTAATGGCAAAGAAACTTTAAGAACATTATTGCCTGTACTTTCACAAACTATCTTAGATATCACGGGCGAAAGTAATGATATTATTAAGGAAGAACATGTGGATGATCGTCTTTTATATGCAATGTTGCTTTTATCTGCAACTGTTACTACAACAGGGAACAATTTACTACCTTATATAGATACGCTCACAACAGTTCTTGACCGTGTAGTGATTTTAAACTCTAGAGAAGGAAACAATTTAGCTTGTATATTATTAAGATCAGTCCTTCATTCATTATCTACTATGGTACCATATCACTTTACATCTACTGATGAAATAAAATACTGGGGTCAAGTTCTGGATATTAATAGCTTAAATGTCAAATGGTACATTCCTGATGAGAAAGAAATGGCTGCAATAAATCGAATATTTTTAAGATATCTTATTCCTGAAACAAATAAATTAAAGACATATTGTAAACGCTTGATCACATTAAGGAGGTTAACTATTGATCACTTCTATATAATATTTAATGATAATATTCATTAAGAATAGGTGAAATAAAATTATTATATGATTTTAGAGAAGAGTTACTGACTAGCTTAAATATTGTAAGCACCATTATTGAAGGTTGTGAATCTGTTTTACCTATATATGAAGGAAAACCATTAGATTTAGTGAAATCGTCTTTAAAATGGCAACCTTTCAGGCCAACACTTGGTATGAAACATGAAATATTAATGCCTAATGGTAGTAACGTTAAACGTTACATTGGAACACTTATGAATAAATTGCAAAGTATAATACTTGAAAATACAGAGGGTGATACAAAAAGTTTATTTGTTTTGATAAAGGTATCTATTTAAATATACTATTTAGAATAATAAGTTAAAGAATATTAAATACATTATAAGAATTCTTTTATTCTAGATTTGGGGCTATCTCTTATTAGGATCTGCATCTGTTTCAAGTAATGTTGTAAATTATAGAAATATAAAAAGAGCACACAGAATGATGAAGGATATGTTAGTAAGAAAAAAGGGAATAATGGGATCCTTCGTATTGCTATGTGCAGAAGTTCAACACAAAACTCGTTCATATTTACAGTTTTTTAATTTAACTGAAGCTCATAAAAAAATAATGTTAAAAGTATTTAGATTGGCTACTAGTAGGTACTCTGACGTACGATGTCAAGCTCAACGCATCCTTTTTCGGGCTTTCCATCATTTGACGTTGTCATCTAGAATCATTGTTCCAAAATTACTTGATATATTGAGGGCGGATCCGGAAGCAGATCATGAGGCGTATAAGGTAAGAACGACAACAATTATAACAAGCAACGTTTAATACAATTTTTTTAAATACTTCATTTTATCTTACATAGGGAGCTCTGAATATTTTAATTGATTCTCAAGAAACAATTATCGAACATGATTGGAATAAATTGAGAGATTTATGGACAACTTTGGTACTTTCTAAACCATGTGAGAAATTATCTATAATTCGCTTGAAAGAAGATGTTGTGAAATATATAAGTAAACAATTTACAACGATCGCTATTACGTCTAAAATACCGAATACATGTTTGGAAATTGCAACAGCTTTATGGAAGACTAATCTTCAACCTACTTTATCTCAGCCCACAGAGGATGAAATTGTGGAAGGTTCAAAAATTGCACAAGCATTTAATGAAAGTAATTTGGCATCTTATAATGGCTTAATAGATGATCTCTTAAATGCCCTTTTGGAAAAAAATTTACATTGGCGACATCGTTTAATGGCAATAGACTTTATTCGACATTTAGTTCACCCAGAACAAATTTATCCACCAAAAGTAGTACGTTACTTTGTAGGAGCATTAATACATGATTCATTAAGTGAAAGAAATATTGCTCTTCGTGTAGTTATATGTATGTTGCAACAACAAAAAAGAGAACATCCAAAGGTAAAGTACTTTAGTGAAAAAAATTATTTTACAAATAATTTTGGTATAAGTTAAACACAAATTTTTTAATTTCAAGATAACTATTGATCCACCAACATCACCAGAACAAAATGAATCATCAGAAAATCAATCTATGAAGTTCAAACGAGGGCAAAGAGCAGACAATGCTTGGCTCCAATATAATTTCGAAACTCGGCCCTTGACTGCAGAGCAATGGGATGAACCCAGATTTATTCATAAGCCATATGTAGGATATTACACATGGCCAAAAAAAATTGAAATGTATGCGCCGACACCTCAACAACCATGTCTAGATCCAAATGTACGAAAATTAACAGATCATGAAAAAGAAATCGATCTCTTTTTTAACGATTTGCAAAATATCAAAAAACTCATAAAATTTTATAGTCTTGAAACAAAAAAGGACAATGACAAATTCAGTTATTATAAATATCGTCTTTTTAAAGCCCTTTTTCGTAATCATGGGATAGTATTCCTAAAAAATTTTCTGCCACATTTACATGAGTTAGTGAAGGATAAACAAGAAAGTAGTCAAAGGTGTGCAGCCGAGATTATTGCGGGAATCATTAAAGGTTCAAAACATTGGCCATTTAATATGGTTTGTGAAATGTGGGATTCTTTATTACCAGTCATAAAACTTGCCTTAATTAATATGACACCAGAAACTCTTGAGGACTGGGTCCTTTGTTTTTCCACAGCTCAACAATGTAGAGATCCAAATAGACAACATTGGTTACTGGAGCATTTGATGGAAGAAATTTTTGTTAGCGAATCAGAATCGTCTTTTATTGAATCAGGACGATTGCTTATTTTACAAACGACTCTTACTGAACAACTATGGCGGGTTTTGGAATTATTACAACGTTTGTTGAAACGGATAGAAGATAGATTATTAGCAAATCCATTTGAAAACGTGAGAGAACGGTTAAGTTCTGTTTTAGTAACGGTGTTCACAAGTTTAAGAACTTCAAACAATCAGTCAGTACCACAAATACAAGATTTCTTAAATAAAATAGTGCCAAAATTACAACCTCTTGTAGATGAAAATGCAACGAAATTCAACAATGATGTAAAAAATCTGCCTGCACATGTATCTATTGTTAAATCGAACGATCTAAAAGAAATAGGAATAAATGAAGAAGAAAAAGAAAGAGCGATTCGTTTACTTAAGACAATTTGTAAATGGATTGTAGATATGAATCGTCCATGGTATGGTTTACCGCCAGAATTGTATCAAATATTTCCAATCATCTATCAGATGGAAAATTGCGAAACAGACGAAGAATTGAAACAGTCGTGTACGTCTGCTTTAACAATATATGCACAAGCATTCACATTGCCATGTAATATGCCAATAGCTTTAGAAGCAGTAGAAAAAATGTCAAAGCATGTATCTTGGTGGACAAGATCTGCTTGTTTGGAATTTCTTCAAGCTTGGGTATTTTACAACATGTGTACATTTTTAAGTAATCCATCATGGGTTAATTCTGTTAAAGATATAGTTTTACGTTTATTAGAAGATGAACGAGTTGAAGTAAGAAAAAATGCTGGTGAATTACTTAGCGGATTAGTGCATTGTATGTTTATACCCGAATTAGAATCTTTATTGGTAAAATATTTTTGAAATATTTTTATGATAATTATTACCAGCAGTTATATTTATAGATTTTTTCTAATTTTTTAGGATGAATTCAAGAAAAAAGCAAACATTAAATTATGTAAAAAAGAAGCTTTGAATAGTAATAAGGAAGAAACAAAAAAGAATCTAAAAGCTGATGCTTTACGTATTCGTCATGCAGCTATAATAGGAATGTGTGCATTTGTACAAGCTCATCCATATGATATACCAAAATACGTTCCTCCAATTTTTGAACATCTTCGTGCTCATATGAATGATCCACAACCTATACCAGTTAGTATCCAAAATAAATTTGAAACATGATACAATAATTCATTAAATAATAAAATTCCTCCGAATTACAGATGACAATTAAAGAGACTTTGGATGATTTTAAAAGAACTCATAATGGATGGAGGGGTGTGGAGGAGTATATGCAACATTTCACAGAAGAACAATTATCTGTATTGCAAGATTTAATAATGCCACCATCCTATTATGCCTAACAGAAAGTTAACATTTTTATTAAATAGTAAAGAATTTTTTAGTAATAATAATATAAAAGTCGTGTACATGATATTTAACAAAAAATGTATTGGTATTTCGCTGTGAAAATATACAAGATATAATATAAAATATATGAAAGAATATTATATACATATTTGTTTATTTAAGATTGTCTAAATGTCAATATAGCTTTAATATGAATTATTATACATACGGTATATATTTTTCTGCTAAAACAAATTTGAATATTTTAATTAAGCTAGATATTAAATAAATGATAATTTACGAAGTTTCATGCAATAAATGGTAAGTGCCACTATAATTTAAAAAGTTTAACTTATTGAAATTATTACTGACTACATCTCAAATTAAATGTTTGTGAAATATTTTATGTTTATACCTTAATTAATATTTTTATTTTTATATATATGAAACAAAAAAATAAATGTTATATCATGTAATAATGAATATATGTTCCTTAAGTCTAAAAAATATTTACGCTAAATATAAAGTTTTTCTAGAGAATAGGTTAGACTACTAAAATAGGCTTGAGGCTTTATGGAAAATTCGAGTATGTATATATGATACGATAAAACTTATTTAGAAATCTAGTAACTTATGCTTTTAATTCGATTCATTTATATGCAATGGATAAATCAGGAAAAATATACGTCATATTCTTGTTTGCAACTTTCTTGAAATTGCAATTTTAAATGTTTTCTAGACATGACATAGCATTTTTGATTAGACAATCGCTTATGAGTACTTGAAGTGAATAACGAATTTTCAGTAGCTATCTGATAGCAGTTGTATCGCCATGAATCGAATAGTGATATTTGGAGCTACAGGAAATACCGGACTATGTGCTTTAAATAGCGCTGTAAATAAGGGTATAGTCTTATCTACTATTTACCATTTAACTTTATAATCTATTCTTTTATATATATTAGAAAGAGATTTTAATTATCGAAAATGTAATAAAGATATAAAATATTTTATAGATAGGTAATATTGTTATGATCAATCACTGTATTTGGTTTTGTTTATACTCTCGTTCCGGTATATTCGCGAACGTTGATTTTAATAAAAAATATAAAATAGCCAGAAAGGTTTTTGTAAAAATCTTAGACAAGGTACAAACATATAATATTTGAAAAATGCAAGTTATGCGCAAAACTAATTTTATTTTGATCATCTTAAAAAATTTAGGATTAAATATAAGAGCATTTGTAAGAGATGAAAGCAAAGTACCAACAAATTTAAAAGATAAAATTGAAATAGTTGTTGGAGATGTTACTAATGCAGAACAAGTTTCAAATGCAATATCTAATAGGGATGCAGTGGTTGTTGTGCTTGGCACACGAGATGATTTAGGTAAATATTCAATTTTATATGAAATATCAATTTTTCAGCCTACAATATGAACTTAATATCCATTGCAAATTTTCATTTAGGTCCAACTACAGTATTGTCCAATGGTATGAAAAATATAATAGATGCTATGAAAGTACACAATGTAGAAATAGTATCTGTTTGTTTATCTGGTAAATTTTGCTTAATCTTCTTATTTACAACACACATTGATAATTTTCATATATTGTTAATTAATATTTTGTTTCTTACAGCATTTTTGTTTTACAAACCTGAAGCAGTGCCTAATATATTTAAAGATGTAAATGCAGATCACCAGCGAATGTTTGACCTTATTAAAGAAAGTAAATTAAAATGGATTGCAATATTACCACCCCATTTTACAAGTATGTCATTGTTTGTAATTTTGAAGAAATTATTGACATATATTTCGCAATTATAGACAATCGTTTGTACATATATTTTGTCTATTTGCAGATGTACAAAGATCAAAATATGTAGTAAAGCATGATGAGTCTCCTGGTCGGACTATTTCCAAACATGATTTAGGAGATTTTCTTATTGAAAGTCTTCAACAACCAGAACATTATCAAAAAGTTTGTGGTATTGCTAACATTGCATAATATAACAAAAAGTACATTTTGTAATGTGGTCAGAATTAAAAAATATTTTGGAGAATATTTTCAGCCTTTAATCATATAAAAAAATAAATAGGTAATATGAAAAGGCATCTTCTAATTTGTACAAAATGTATTACATTGGAAGTATGCAGCTATTGAAAAATATTTGTGATTTTAAATATCTATTGGAATGGTTATAATTTTTTGTAAAATATGAGGATGTGTGCATGAGAAGTGTTTCTGTATTTAAAAGCAATTAAAAAAATAATTTTTTAGATAAATAAATAAATAATATACATTTGTGGAATATAAAAGAATCTTGAAAAAAATAAAACTGTTACTGTGATGATAATCTTTTTACCATATGTGTTCTGTGTGTTAAGATACCTAGATCATAGAACTTTGGCATCTGAAAGTTTGGCATTGGAGGTGGTGGTGGACCACAATATTGTGTACTTTTTTCTTTAAGCTTTGCTTTAGTAAATGCTACACTAGAATATACAACATCATTAATGCCTGATGCTTTAAATGGATCACAAGTTTTATATCCATTTTTTAGGTAAAAAAGTTCTTGGCCTTTAGTTATTAAATATACTTTTTTAATTCCTTTCTTTGCTACATGTTCCTCAGCTCCACGTAGTAGTCTAGATCCTAAACCCTGAGATCTATGCTGGGAGTCAATTATCACTAAGACATGAAATAGAAAATTAAATTTGGTTCTTGTTTGTACACTTTCATATTTTTCTCTTTGTTAAACTAATTATACTTACCTGATTGCATAAAGCAACTATGACGTGATCGAGGTATTAAAGATATTTTACAATGACCAAGGATTCTGTCCTCTTTGTCTATTAGTATAAGACATGTGGGGAATTCATCGCATGATACATTCAGAAATTTTAACCTATTTTACATTGAAGTTCATTTAATTGTTAAATAGGACTTTGTTTAAATTAAGTATTATGATATACCGTGCAGTTTCACTTCTTGGCCATTCAGAATTCAGTAATGTACAACAGTCTGGAATTAGGTCTGGTCTTTTATGAAGTGGTACTATTCTATATTCCTTTTCAATAGCAGTCATATCTTTTCTGTAATAATGAATCATGATAATATAATTTTTATTTATTTAATTTAATTTAACTTTTTTAAGTTGGAAATATTTCAAAAAGTAGAATAGTAAAAGTTCTGCATTATTTTTGCGATAACAGTTATTAATAGAAATATTAAAAGGAATTGAAAAAATTAAAAGATTGTAATAAGATAATGGTAATGAAAAGCATACAGAAATAGATTTCGCGATAATATTACGTAAAATATCTATTTTTATAGCTATAATCAGGACATAATAATTTTCATATTTTCGGGGAGAGGAATTAAAAATAACTTGTCATGAAATATGAAAGGTAAAATTTTTTCATATCATAGAAGAAGCAACGTTACAATAAGAATTATTGTTTTATTTTTATATAAATTATGACGTGAAGATATCGGAGAAGAATCCATTAAGCAACTAGGAAGGTTAAACAATACATATTTCATATTAATATATTTACAAAATTTGATAATATAAATATAATTAACAAAATATAAATATAAATTAATAAAAATTAATATAATATAAATTATAATATAAATTAACAAAATTTGTTCGAGTAAAACGGACGGATGGTCGAAGATTGGGATCTACCTGACTGATTGACTCTTTTAAAAGGAAAAGCGTGCAACAACCTGTGATTGACAGGTATCGAAAAATAGAAGGTAACATATGCGAACAAGTGTAATAAATAGCTTGGTGCAGATGTCCTTACCTTTTTTTTCTAACTGGATGATGAGAACTTGACACATAAGTTTAAAGGTCACTGTGCTTCACCTATATGTATCCCGTGTGGAAATAGCTTTGAGATTAATATCATCTTGAGCCAAGAATGATACTTCTGTTGAACATACCCCACTGTTACATAAAATTTTCGTAGCACCCAGTGGTATTATAGAGTACATCACCTCATTTCAAGTCATTCTTCCACTAATACGTCTTTCATATAATAATCATGTCTTTACTTGTTAATCTTAATAGAAACGAATTTTATACTATATATAAAATATCTGGGAAATACCTGTACTATTCTTAATTTTCAATTACATATTTTATTTTTTTACAAAAGGTTTTGTAGTCTATTTTTTATTTTGTAAATTGTAATGTGATACATTATTGGAATGTTAGATAAGAAAAATTTCATTTTTTATTTGCTTTCTTATTCTATTTATTTTGCTTATTTATTTTATTTCTCTGTTTAAAGTATCTCACTGGGACATGTCCATGACCCATTCTCTTTCGAACGCGAGTCTCCTTTTTTGCATTTGACCCATTTTTTTAAATAGCCTCCGTTCTACATATATATGTGAACAATGTCCTGCATTCTTTATTTCGACAGTGATGGTCAATAATTGTTTCTGAATGATACGATTTTAAGGAATTATAGAAAAAGTAATTCTTTTGCATTTATCACTCACGAAAAGAAACAAAATAAGTGTTTATGGAAATGATTATGTATATATTTCTTATTTCTTACTTGTCATTATTTTGAATTTTAAATCTAAGGATTAATGCGATTTGAGAACCATTGCTGATCCCGTTAATTGTTAGTATCATTCCTACGTTCCTACCATTCCTGTGTTTCACATAAACTCCATTAACGGAAACGAGACGTACAAGCAATAGTACATTATATCAGTTGTGTGTATGAAACAAATATTTTAATTATTTAACAAACATATAATTCATAACATAAAAATGTTGTCTGCAAGACCTCCTGTAACAGGTAATAACATACGAAAGTAAAGTTTATTAATACAGTTAATATAATAAACTTGTTTATGTTCTTCCTAACCTCCTACTTTTTATTTCATACAATTAATAGAAAATCCTTTGGGACTTTCTTGGCATGATAGTGCATGGATTCCTGTATTAAATCCAAACAATATAATGGATTACTTTTCTGAAAGAAGTAATCCTTTTTATGACAGAACATGTAATAATGAAATAGTCAAAATGCAGCGTTTAAGTCCTGATCAGTTACAGTAAGTAATATGAGTAAAAGCATCGTTTAAATGTAAAATATCAATAATTAAATATTTATTTTTAGAAATATGACTGGCCTTGAATATATTCTTTTACATGTTCAAGCACCTATTTTATATGTGATCAGGAAGCAACACCGCCATACTCCTACTTTAGCAGCACCACTTGCAGACTATTATATCATTGCAGGTGTTGTGTATCAAGCTCCTGATTTGGCATCGGTTGTGAGCTCCAGATTGGTACTTAAAATTTATTAAAAATGAGTATAATCAGGACGTATTGTTAATTTATGGAACTTTGTTTTATAGTTATCTACAGTACATCACTTACAATCTGCTTTTGAAGAAGCTAGTTCATGTTCAAGATATCATCCTAGTAAGGGCTACTACTGGGATTTCAAAAATGGGAAAGCTATGGCAGCAAAGAAAGAAACACCTGTTCGTGAAGAACCAAGTTCTTTATTTCAGCGACAAAGGGTGGATATGTTACTTGCTGAACTTACGCGGAAATTCCCATTGCCTGTTCCAAAGCCAGTGCACCAAGCTATAGAACCTTGTAAATACTTATTTTGGTAGTTTCTTTTGAAGTATTTTAAGCATCAAAGCAAAATTAATTTGTTAATTTTTTAGCAATGGAAATTAAACAAGAAGTAAAAACAGAAAAGAAGGACATGAAACCACCACCAGAAAAGAAACCAAAAGGCAATTGATAAGGGTTTATAATGGTTTAATAAGAATATAAGACCAATAATGTTCTATGTATATATTGTATTTTATCTAAATTTTTATTTTATGAAATAGGTATTTAGCATTATTAATTATATCTTTTTTATTAAGTAAAAAGTGTGATGAACTGGTGTGCATGTGAATATATTTTGGCAAACTACTGAATTTGTATGAAATTAAAAATAAAAAATAGAAAATATTTGTCACTTGGTAGTATTTATTTTTTTCTGCACCATGGACAATCTGGATTATCCACTTCTTCTTCTACATTTATTTTCATCCGTGGAGTCTTTTTCTTCTTAATCTTCCCTATTTTATTAAATTTACGACAAGTGGTAGAATCTGGACATTTAATTGTTTCTTTTTCGGATGATGGATGACGGAAAAATCCTTGATGTTTATATGTTTGCATTAACCAAAAATATCTTGATGTAGCAATTGATTTGATCTATAAAATTACATTGTGTTGTTATAACTATTGAATGAAATTGAGAAGTATTTTGTTACAAACTTTCATATTAATTTGTACAATCGATTTAATATGATGCATTACGTTAAATTTTTAGTTAAGGAAATGGTTATGAAAATATTTTAGGACCTCAAAGTGATATTAATAAAATATACTAGTGTTTCAACTATTTTTTAGAGTTTCATTTGTAATTTTCTATTACGAAAAAGAATGGCATATAAGATAAAAAATGATATGTGACGGAAATACGTGTCCTGAGAAATACGTAGATGAAAAATTTTTCGGACAGGGTACCTGTGATTCTGACAAAGATGAATTTATAAAAAATTTGAAACACGAAAAGTGCAAAATAATTCAGTTAGTTCGTCGACAAATGCGTAAATTTTATGATACTCAAGTAACATTAAATATCAATGAAAATATTTAATTTGGGATTTACACTCGTGTATCTTAGAGGAATAGTATGATTTTTTTCCCCAGTACAAAGCATCTTCAATATCAAATGGATGGCAAACAAGATACATGCAAGAATCGCCAAATATGTCATATATAATAAAGCGTGGAGTGAATATAACAGAAGATACAAATAAAGAAGCAATTGATGTACCGAGAAGGAGTACAATGTCAGATGGTCAAGCATTGTGTCTGCGTACCTTGGGAAAAATTCGAAAAAAAATTTGTATGGCAGTTTTAATTGCTGGAATCATCATACTGATGGCAGTGATGTACGGCATTTATTTCCGCGCTTATCTTTGCAATAATGGGAAATCTTGTATCACATCCCTTCAGTACACTCACGTTAAACATGCATTATTTTAAATATGCACGACAAACACGAGAGATTAAGATAAATCATTGGAAAAGATAATGGATATTGTTGCGACTGTGGGTAAATTTCTCAACAAAATAAGCAAACCATCTAAGACTTGACACAAAATATATTAAACTTGGAATAATACACCATGTGTAGCGTTTAGTTAGTATGCAACTAGTCTTGACGATTTCTAGATTTTTTTTCAGTTCCATAGATTTTTCAATGATGAGACATTTGACTTGTAAGCAGTGTAACACGTCGTCCTGTTCGTACTATGTCATTCCTTCGTGCAATGTACACCAACTCGACGAGGAGACTAGTTGCAGTTCGTTTGACGTTCATCCTCGGTACCCAACATAACAATTATACGGTACGATTGTTTTTTAGGCTTCGAAATATCGGTCCTCTTGATATGTTTCGCTCATTCGTTATCTCAGATACTTTTTACACACAACTTTCTGGACCGGGTATAGAGTTGGCGATAATGATCTCTTTCATTAAGTTACGATCAGCTTTAAAACTAATAGGTTCCCAAGACTTTGTAGAGAATGGATTCAACTATAAAAAAAAGAAAAGAAAAAAAAATGAAAAAAGGAGGGAAAAATATTTACAAATTACATTAAAATTATTAATTATTACTAATACTATTATATAGTACTACTCACGCTGCATCTGTTACTTTGAAGTCCTTGCTTATGAATATCGTACGGTGCAAACAGCGTATCTGGTCGTACAGGTAAAAATAATTGTGGTTCACGTTTTATCTTTTCCTGGTCTAAAATCGAACTCACTACATTATCCTAGCCATACATTATGCATAGTATGCATACATTATAACAGAAATAAATGCGGATAAACTTTTACCTTGTGGCGACTGTATGATATCTGGCTGATTGTTGAGTGCGTAGTCAGTGACCTGTTTCAACGTGTACTCGACAAAATAAGTATGATCCCCGTGTGTAACATCAAGCATCGAATTATTTCTCGAATCTGGAGGAGTAATTATCGGTTGTTTCATATAAGGCTCAATATGAACCGGAGAAGTGGTACCTCTGCGTCGGTACATCATTAACATTACTAAAAGTGCAGTGATGCCAAACGCCATTAAGCAACCGATAAGAAGTAGAATAAGTGGAACCATGCTTACTCCGCTATCTAAAATAACGAATTACCAATAACACTTGATACATTCGATATATGGTATTTCCTTATCCTTTTGAATTGCTAGGAAACGCTGAAATTATCTGATAATTTTTTTAAGTACAATTTCTTACCCGTGTGCTTATCGGAGTCCCTTAGCATTATATCCTCTAACAGACTCACTTCGCTTCTTCCTTTCGCGTTTACGGCATAAGTAACGAGATAAAAATGTGTCGCCGGTAGAAGATCCGCTACAGCAATCCTAAATACTGGTACGTCTGCGGACACACTGGATGCATTCACTTTTAAATTACCAGTAAGAACTTCGTACGCCTCTAATCGAAACTCTTGCCTTAATCCACCATCGTATCCCGGCACACATTCCACTTCCAGGATCTCGGAACTTTGATTCAAGGATGCTTTTATCGTACAATTGTTCAGAGGATTTGGTTTCACTGGGAATGTAAATCAAATTGGTTTCTTGTCTGTACGATACAGACATCTGTTATGAGTTATTTATACACAGAAGTTACCTGCTGGAATGATTTGATAGATACAAGGCGCTTCCTGCTTTCCTATTATGTTTCTACCCCAACACGTTAGAGCTCCGTAATCTCTTTCAGATACTGGCGTGTAAACAAGTTCGCTCATTGTTCCGTTATTACCATCGAATTTCGCTGGTGCAACTTCGAAATTCTCGCCGCTATTGTTGAACTCCCAGACGAATTCTACCTCGTTGGGATCAGCGTCCACCTCGCATCGAACTTTTACCGATTCTTCTAACGATGCTCCGATGATGGATACCTCTTTCGCTTTGCACACTGGTGCGACTAAACATTAGAGTCGAAAAGATTGAAAAGGAGAATAATTGTAGTGAAATAATTGATCAATTATCTTTCATAATATTTATAGTTTGAACATATAGTTTTTTTTAAAACTTACATTGTACTCGTAAAGTTACTACTGGACTGGTAGTTTCACCTCGGTCATTACTAGCAAGACACGTGTAATTCCCGGCGTTGTCTCGACCTATCTTTTGCAGCACGAGACTCTGAGTACTCATAATTATTCCAGCTGAATAATTTTGCGTTAACACCGCATCCTATGATTATTTAATAATATTATTAATTATTCTTACAATAACTGCTTACAATAAATGCTTATTAATAACTGGTATTACAACAAGTAGGTAGGTAATATAACAAGTAAGATACTTACGTTATGCCTCCACGTAATTTTATGGTGTTCTGGGTTAGCCCGAACTTTGCACTCGAAATATACATCGTCACCCTCCTTTATTTTTTCTGCATTTAGTGTACTACCCAAGTGTAATTGTACTTTAGGTGGAACTGTGAAATAAACATGAAATTCTTATCTAAACATAATTACCACAAATTTCGGAGTACTCACAAACTACGTTTAATTGAAAGAAATCCTCTAGATACGCGTCTGGCAGTGATGGGTTCTCTCCTCGACACTTGAGGATTTTTCCGTGATCGTCGGGAATCGGTGAAAACATGAGCGTACTTAAAACCACGGAAGTATTACCGCCATCGATTACCTGAATGATTAGAACTTTCATAAATAAAAATATCATGACATTAATTACAAATTTGTAGCAAAGTCATCGACATATACTTTGCCATTGTGATAAATGGCGTTTCCTTCCATCCAGGTAATTCGTGCTCGAGGATGCGACCCTGTTGTCTCACACGTGATAGAGTAGTCTTTCTCCGTTTCTAGCATCGTCGGTTTTAATAAAATTTTCACCGACAGTGGTTTTACTGAAACAATAAAATATCAATATACTATGTAAAATGAATACTTTTTATGATACAAATTTTGAATACCTACAATAAACATCTAGGAGAATAGTCTTTTCTAACGGAGGTATGAGGTTTGTGCTCCAGGCTCGACATTTGTAAGTTGTATTACGATGTTCCCTTCTCAATTGAGGTACTGTTAATTTACTGACGACTAAGTTCTTTCCAATTTCCTCCAACTTACTGTCCACTTCTTTCTCGTTGACCAACCAACTAACCACCGGTGTCGGTTTGCCTATGTTTAGAAAACGAAATAGAGTTGATCTTCAACAAATTTAATACCATATTTTTAGTATTAAATAATCAACAAAATAAGAATTACCTCCTCTTACTTCGCACGATAGACCAAACTCGACGCCTACTTGAAGTGGACCTGCGGTATTACCCACAACCACACCAGAGCTGTCGTAAATTAAGAGCTGATAAGGTGGAACTGAAAATAATTTCGAAATAATTCCAAGAACTTTGAAGATATCCTCACGAACGTTAAACGCTTTTTCTATGTTATACACGCGAATTCTTACCTATTACGGTGAGGTTCACTTGAAAGTTCTTCGTGGGCGAATTCTTGAAATCTACTCTACACCGGTAGATCCCTTCATCGTCCAGTTGAACCGCTTCCAGAGAAAGAGTGGCCGGTTTCGTCACGGTAACGAAGTAAGCTCTCGGGCCAACCACGGTGCTGTCCGACCAATTTAGAGCTTTGTTAAATGCTCTTCCTCGCACGTCGAAACTGAAACAGTCAACCGTTTCAATATATCTTTCAAATTAAACGAAGTTCATTATTTCAAATGAATTTTCTAACTAAATCGTCTTTTAACAGAAATAATACCTGTAAATCGGTTTCACGGCGTCATCGCGAAACCAAAGCACCATGTATACGCGATCTTCACGCGTGGACGGTTCAATGTCACAAGGCAATCTAGCGGTGCGTCCAAGAACGGCACTAACTTCAAAAGTTGCGACTGAAAAGAAGATAAATATAGAATTATATTTTTATTTGGTTTCTCGAGAATATATAACAAATATATAGATTGAATTTTTCAGTGGTACCTCGTTAATTGTTTGTTGAATAATCGTAAATTTACTGAAATTTAATGTAAACGGTTGCGATTACTTATAAATTAACGATTCCAGAATATCTACGTACATTACTATTATGTAGCAAGTAGTACAAGTAAATATGTCAGACATGTGGTTGATCAATGTACACGAAATCTACCGAAGGCACGGCAATCTTAAGTATTTGTCCCAAATACCTAGCGTCTCTACGTTCTAAGCTATTTCATATTGCTGGAGATCGACTTAAGTAGATGCGACCTATAGTTAGTTGGCCAGACATATACTTCCGACCAATCTTGCATACATCAACAACTTACATAAAATGTTTTCTTTGCGAAACTCTTTTTTCTACTCTAAAAATAATAAAAAGGAAATAATACCATAGGGTCATTCATCTGTTTCTTCACACCTATAAATTCTGTCTTAGAATTTTCTATTCTTCTTCATGAATATTACCCATTCTACTATTCCACTGCACAGCATAACTTTAACTATAATATTAACAACGTACCTAAATCATCGTCCTTATCCCAGTTCCCGGTGGCGTTCACGTACACGACCACAGTAAGTATGTAGCCGCTGATGATGAGCTTGATCGCGATATCAGCGAGCGCCCCTATCGCCATCCCAAGAGGGAACGGTTTAAGGGGTGAGTTCGGTACATTCAGATCCGCTTTTTGCATAATGTCGCCCCGTACCGGCCTGTCCTGTGGTTCTCCTTTATTATCATTCCACGTCGAGAGGTAGACGGCCTCCTCCCACCTCCTCCGTTTCGTGTGCGATGCCCTCGACGAACGTACGATGTCTCGACTCTCTTCTTCTCTCCCTCCTCCTTTTTCACGCTATCTCTCTCTTTTTGGAGTAGTGACAAAGGGACAGGGCGCAGGACACGCTCACCGATTAATTCTGCCGCCGTAGGAACTTTTCGGCCGATTTTCCTCTGCCCGTTCTCTGCTTAAAGCGTACATCGAGAACGGATTGTTCGTAATTCCAATGAATTCCGTATTGACCAACGATATGGAGATACTTTCGCGTTAGTCTCGTCGTCTTGATCGCATTCTTTTTTTGTTATCGAATCAAGTCAATCTGAATATAAGATACGGCCTTCGTTTTGAGTTAGCTCGATTCATTTGCTTACATCGATTCTCAGGAGGTTGGAGAACGTGAGAAGGCTGCAATTCAAAACCCCGATGGGTCTCGATGGGTGGCAGTTTAGTAGGTTGTAATACAAATATGTTTAAAATTATTGTCGATTCACGAGCGTAGAAGCGCCGGCTCTTATTAAACCACCGATGAGCTTCGACAATGGCGATAACGATTAGGAGAACACTTTTATGCTTCTCTTACACCCTCGTATGCTCCTACAGAAATCACCGCTTTCAAGGCTGAACAGTGGGTATAATATATCTTGTAGACTCGTCAAGATTTCACGATGGAAGCCTTTGACCGCACTTCGAGAAGGAATTCGTACTCGTTCTACATTCTTCCCCAGCGTATAGCACCTTGCTGGAGCTTCGATCATCAGTTTCCCGATTTTCGTCAAGGAAAAAATGAACGCACGGGGAGGATATTCGACGAATCACCTTTCGCGAACTTTTACGCGAGCACCGTTCTCTTGCACTGTTTCGCGAACTGACTGGAAGAAACGTTTGTCCGTTTCGGATAACGCGAAAGCTTTCTCGACATTTGGAGGGTTGTTCTCTGATAAGGAAGGAGACAGTAAGATAGGGAGCAAGACAAGAGAGAGAGAGAGAGAGAGAAAGAGAGAGCCGGCCAGCGGTGCTTCCTCGTAACCGCGTCGTTGCAATGGACACGCTTTGCAGGCGTCGCTAACCCGACGACGATGAGCGCCGATCGATTTTCGTAAAGTCAGTCTGATCTCGCTTCGTGTTTCGACGCTCTCGATTCCCGCACGATATATAACCCCTGTGTGTAGCCTGTTCCGCGCAACGCACACACGCGACAGCCTGCGAATAGCAACGAACCTTCACGACGAGTCACAACCCCTTCTTTCTACGTAGAAAACGATACGAGAGCTACGTTCAGGGATGTTCATCGAGTTCGGATAACAGTGGACCATCACGTGATCGGAAAGACCCTTTGATCCTCACGACGATCTTCAGAAAACCAAGCGTTTTTTTTTATTGTTGATTTAGCGTTCTTGTGCGTGAACCCAAACAATATGGTTGTTAAGGATATGTTGAATGATCGATATATTTTTGCTACTTTTCGATGAGATACATGGGAGTTTATAGACATTTTGATAATTTTTGTTTAGGAACATTTCGATGTATTGGATAGATTTAAGTAGATATAGCTCTGTTTAGTCAGACGATGAAATAGATCGATAAATTTAGAAATAAAGTATTTTACCTTCTTTGGATGTCCACCTATCTTCTTGCTCTTTACCCGAAATCTGCTATGTTCTGAAATATAAAAGATTTCGCCCCGTGTTCGAGGAACTCCACGGGTGGTGGGAAGTGAGAAACTCTCTCCTGTTAATAATGACATTATATTTGAAATAGTAATGTTTACAACATACAATTGCGACGTTACTACAGTATTTTTTTGTCATTTTCTTTTTCTTCCTTTAAGATAATTGATAATGTTCTCGCAAAAAGAAAAAAAAAAAAGAACGGTCACACGCATTTCGTCTCAAGATTCATTCACGATCGTAACGTGTTTTACAATTGCGTCTATTCTTTCCCTTTCGCTCCCTCTCTCACACTCGTTCGCCCTTTCTCACTCTCTCTCTCTCTCTCTCGCATCCTTCAACTCTTTCGTCGGGGAATGCACGGATTTTGCGAGCCGGGATCCACGTCTAATCGCATGTACTAACGTGTCGAAAAATAAACGGCGAAATTGTACAGTAAATGGATGTTCGGTGTTTCCTTTTTTCTTTCATTCTTTTTTTTTTTCGTTTTTCCAAGTTTCCTTCGAAGGGGTAGGAGATGGAGGCAATGGACAATAGTAACCGAGCAACAGGACCGGAAATTAATTTCATTAGTATATTGTCATATTGGTGTCTGCTTTATGTTCTAAAACGTTCTCCAGAAGATGGGCGAAACCGGCCCATCGGAAATCTTGGGTCACACGGACTACATAACTCTCCTTTTTTTCTCTCTCGCGTGTTTTTAGTTGATTGCTAGCTGCCACTTCACGCTCGTTCACCTTAACAATAAGCAATAAGAACAGGACTTAGCCAGCCGTCAAACACCACGTGTTCGATCTGCCTTTCCCTTTCCTTCTTTCTTTTATATTCACTCTATATGCGTGTGTTTTTTTCGATTTTTTCCTTTTTTTATTACGCTTTTTCTTTCCTCTTGCCCCTAGCAACGACTACGAGTAGTCTCTCTCTCGCTATATTAAACGTACTGTGACCTATGGACTATGGCACTTGGTGCAACTAGTTCGGATTTCTTGGATACTGCTTATACGTGTAAGGTACTTAATTATTATCATTATTGTTAGTTATTTATATATATTTGTATTTATATATATATAATTTTTATATTTATATATATATATTTATATGACACATGATAATTCGTGCGTTTCATTATGATACAGGCGTGCGCAAGGCGATACAGTCAATTTACTTTGCGATTTTCTTTTTTTAATCAGACACCTTTTACTACAAAGTCTTTTTAATCTTTATAAATCTTATCTTTAACACTTATTATTTCAAACTATTGTTTAAGTTTTCATTTCTTCCGTTTCTTTCAATGAGAAATTGAAAACAATGATTGGAAGAAAGAATAGATCAAGAATAGATCCTGTTCGAGGCTGATTTAGCGTTGCAACGCACAGACGTTTTTGATTTGGTAAAAATACCTTGGCTGCATCGCCTTGGACAAGAGAGTCGATCGAATTCAGTTATCGAATTAATATCTTTTATATCTGCTTACGGGCTAAGGGATCTATTATACAGTTGAATAATACAGTTGTTGTCGCCGCGCGAACATTATAGAACGCAGGAAAAGATCGAGTGCGGGTGCGAGTTTTTATATCTGAAAAGGAAATGATCGTGCGTACGCTGTCTTCCTCTCTCCTCGCTTGTAGAATTTGAGTCGACATTTCGATCACTAAATTTATTATGTCTACATGCTATACAGTCCGTCGGTTTCGCCTAGAAGAAAAAGAAAGAACGATTCTCTTCTATATCTATAGGCCATTGCTTGCTTTTCTGTGTTCTTTTTGTTCAAATTAATAATTAAATAATATCATTGTATACCTTCTTCTTTATGTATCCAAAAACAAAATTCATTCTTTCAATTCCTGTGCAGACGTTTCTCTTATGAATTTCCGCATTCCTGTGCATGTATGAGTACCTTGAACGTACAAATACATCGTTTAGCACCGGTCCTTACTTTCTTTCTTTAATCTTTTATTATGTGAAACGAAAAATAATCAAGACAAATTCACACAAGTTTAATACTTTTACAATACGCATAACGTCGTATTGCTTCCTCCGCTCCAATGCATTGGCACTACGCGCGGAATCGTGTCGCTTTAATTTAATTTCGATTAATATCTTCAGCATAGAGTCGTTTCTAGATACATCGACTTAAATTACCTCTTCTTTCCTCCTTTTGCTATATCCTTTGATCATTTTGTGTGCCGCGGCAACGTATTAGATTTGACGATCTTACAACTAGTAAACGCGAATTATGTGAAAAAAATTAGTTCGGTTTATTTGTTCATACAAAAAAGTCTCATTGAATACTCATTTAACATCTTATCCCTTCTACCAGTATTGTTGCCGCGTTTACTTTTTCTTCGCGGTATTTCTCTTATGCAACGTTAAAGCGTGGAAATCGAGCTTACTTAGCTAAGAAACAACGAATCGTTTGAACGCGCGTCTCTTCCTCTCTCTTTTCTACTTAGAAAAGTATCCTTAAGGAGCAAAGTTCCTCGTTTTACGGCTTGTATATCGATATAATAATAATAATATCGATAATAATAATAATAATAATAATAATGATAATAATAATAATAATAATAATAATTGTTATTCGCCGCTTTTTTCGAACGATATTATATATACTTAAGTAAGATAATTACGCGTGACGTATTTACAAATTGAACTTATTGTACATTTTCACGATCGACGTCTCGTGAAAAATAGATGTTCTCTTCTTCTTCTTCGCTTATAAAATCCTTTCATCTCCCCATCCTGATATCTTGTCTTTCTTCCCTCACTTGCACGCTGTGTAACTCTGGGCGTTTGCCATTTCTCTTCTTTCTCGCGCATTACTTTCTGTTGCCTAGATTTAGCTTCATCATCGTTTCAATACGAATCGAGCAAGTCGTAAGACGCTCTCGTCTATAAGACACTATTATTATAATACCAGCCCTACCATGTATCGATATACAGCGAACGTGATCATCGAATCAAGGAATATACAGTTCGTTCGGTTCGGAAGCACTGAACGCTCTATGCATCGAGAACGCGGCGATCCATTTCGACCGCGATCGATAACAAGTAGACCCGAGAATACAAAAACGATTAACTTATCAATTATCATTTTCACGTATCGGCGTGTTGTACTATATGAAAATACAATATAAGGCTGCGCTTATGCGTTTCACTCGCGAAATCGCAACTTAATCTCCTGTTTGCCGCTTCTTAAACCTTCATCGATTACAATGTATCGAATAACAGCGATGATATTAACAATATCGTTTAAATTATCATGCACTTCTATTGTATTTCTTACTTTGTTCTTTTTACAGAGATCAAATTTCAAAAATATTCTTATCCCATTATATATTCTTTTTTTTTTTACAGAGGATCGTAGCGTTTGATCGAAATAAGATATAACTGACATAGGGAAACGAAAAAAGAAGAGATACATTGGATCCGATGGAGGTTTAATGCAATAAACGATACACATCTGTTAATAAAACTGCGTGTTTTCACCGAAACTTCTCTGAATGATATTTGAGCTGCATGAAAAATTCACCCCGGCACAACTTTCCGTTGTAAGATATCGGTATCGATTATACGTAATATTTGTTAAGGGCATATATCTCTTAGATACCGCTGTATGTATACTATAAGAGCTTTTTTAGGTGTACATTTCTTTAAGGCCATGGCATCTGTAAATCTTCCTTTGTATTACGTAAAAGTGAGAACTATTTTCAAAAAAGTTCGGGATTATTTTAGTCTCGCAAAATTGTCTGTCTCTGTCACTTGTGTACTTACAATTCTAATGTATAGTCTTAATCGTAACTGTTTCCATCCGTGAACAAGCATAGCATTACGCAATCGTATACCTACGAACAATACACAGTTTAACAATTTCCTTCCATCTTTTCATAGTCCGTGAACGAAATTGCACAAAAAGTTAACGGATATAATTTATATTATACGTGACAATGTAATTCTTATATGATTCATTGGAAATTCTAAGGAAAAAAAAAAAAAAAAAAAAAAAAAAAAAATAAAGTACTCTTTTTTCCGGTTGGGATATCATTGGATCTGTTCGATTTCGTAAGTTTGAGGCTATTGGAAATTTGCATTCTCCTCGAAAGATTTCATTTGCGCTTTTACATGATATTGCTGCAAGTGCAACAAAACAAAAAAAGCCAACAATAATTATTAGTATCGATCATAATAAGGATACGAAAAAAAATAAAATAAAAATTACAATTGGTAATAATATATTTTTTTATAATAGTATAATCAATGGTGTTTATATATTTATATATATATATATATATAATTATATTTATATATATAATGGGCAAATTAATATTTACAGAATACGTTGTGGCATTAGCTTTTGCAGGTTCATGTTCCACTCTGGTTCTCTTTACTTTTTATTCTTTCTTCCCTTCTGCTTTGCACAGTTTCATTTATTTATATCTATATATCTCTACATATAGCTTTTCTCCCTGCCGCAAAAACGAAACCGAGAGAACTATGGCAACTAACGTAATTAATGGCAAGTTTTTTGCTGTTCGAAAGATCAGAGTAAAACGTTTCGGTGGATAGTGTACACATGGAATGAAATGACGAGAAAAGAAATAGAGATATTACGACATAATGCAAAATGAACAAAAAAGGCAAAATAAAAAAAACAAGGAAAACAAGATTTGATAAATAAAATGCGCATTAACGTAAGACGACTTAATAATAAAGAAAAAAAAAACGAGTTAAAAACACTTTACATTCACAATAATTCGACAAACAAACATATCGGATAATATACAATAATGAGCGAAACTAAAAAGTAATATATATAGAACTATCGCAGATTCTCTTTTCAAGAATATTCACAGGAAGAATTTTGTATATGCACCAATTTTTTTTTTTAAGCTCTAAATGCTTTATCGAATGCATATATGTGTACACATTCAACGTTAAATTTCATTACTCTTTTTTCCTTTCCCCTCTTTTACCGCCTTTTTAATACCAAAGTTTTACAGTATTTCAATGATTTCCTCAGACAACAGAATAAATAAATTCTTCTTTGGAATTTTTCTCTCTTTCTTTTTATATCCAGTGAAGATCGCCTGTTTTTATATCACGAAACTTATAAAAAATTCAAACATAACAGAGATTTCTATTGCTGATCTCAAATCTTACATTCTAAACATCCAACAACAAGAAACAGAAGAAACATTTGAATCGTGCTGCAGCCGAGCAGTGAATCGTTCGACGATTCTTTTTCGCTCTTTTTGTATTTTCCCTCTTTGTTTTGGAAGTTTCACGTTTGTGCAAAGACATTGTGTAATATTCGTTTCTTTCTTTCTTTTTTTTAAATTTTTCTTTATAGATTTAATCACTCGTGTAACTCTGGACGTGCCTGTGAGATTTCAAAAATAGCCGGTATGGAAGCCACAGAATCGTTCCATGAGATTAGCATTTAGGAAAGTAAAATCGTTCGTTGCACGTTCAAAAACGCGTTCCAAACGGCTGCTGCGCAAATCAATGTTCAGAATAAGAATATTATAATTCAACATACTTTGAAACTGTGAGAGGATGGAAAAATCACAGAAAAACGCTCATTCCCCCTTGAATAATCGAACAATAATAATAATATCCATGAGAGTCGGTGTTATGAAACACACAAAAAGGACACATACATAAAGAGGTCGCCAGTTCTACTTTTATAATCCAATATTCATTTCTCGTAAATACATAAACACATATTTAACATTTCGTAAATAATACTCGAGATAGTACTAAAAAACAATCGACAAATAAATTTTGATAAATATATTACAGCATAGAGAGCGTACAAGAAAATTTCGGTTTCTGTTTGATGATGTTCAAGTGTTATAGATTTTTTACTTTTTTTCTTTTCTATTCTTTGTCTTTGTTTCGTAAGGAAATTTTCTTTTTTCTGTAGTTCCTCTCCAAGTTTCAAATATCATTACAAAAAGAATTCATATCTTCCAGATAAATGTTTTTTTTAAACAAAACAACTGAGCATAAAGACTATCACTCAAAAAGAAAAAAAGAAAAAAAACCGTAAAAAGTTTGCGTTCTAATGTGCACAAACGAAAAATGCCTTTGACATACGCCCTTAATATTTTCAGTGAACATATGTTTTCATTATATATAGTTATACTATGTATAGTATGACACTGAGGTGTATAATACTACATACCTTAGGTCAGTAAGTTCAAAGGCAATTCTCATGTACCATTATCCATTTTCTACCAAATGATATACAAAAGTACTACATAGGACTGACTTGTAAAATTTTGTTTCCGCAACAAAATTTTACCACAATGGTTTCGAATGTTTTGCCTACTTATTTTAATATAGTATCATTTGAATAAATGGATGTGATTGCGTCTAAAATTATCGCTAATAGGCGCTTTTTGTTCATTTTCTTCGTACAAGAGCCAATAGCCCTTGAAATACAATTATAATAATATGATTAGATTTTACCGCTAACATAATATTAAAAAAATCGGATTACTTTAAAAATTCGAGATTACTTTTTTTTTAAAACTGTTCCTTGGACAGTATATAGCATTTTTTTTACTTTCCTCCATAAACTTTTCCTTTCCTTTGTTTTCACTGGTATACATCAATGCACATGACGTAAATTCCTTTTAAATTTACTTTTTAAATACAGTATCGTCTTATTATGCACTTTCCCCATCGGGCAACTTAGAGCCATCACTATTCACAATATGGATAGTAGAATTGAAGAACTGTATATGTGTATTATGAGGTACACTTACATTGCAAAAAAGATTCTTAGAATTGTACAGGTCTTTCAGTTTCATTTTGATTATTCCAGTTGTGAATTTTACATATCACATTTTTTAGACATCCGTTTCAGTATGTCATCATTGATCTTCATTTTGCTTGTACTCGCCTGCCATGCTTCAAAATTTGTACCACAGATTTATCAAAGCCGCACTTGTCCTATCATTTAATTATTGTAACTGCTTCTAATTGCTCTTCCAATTTTTATCTTGAAGCTAGCTGACTTCATTCAGCATGACCAACAATTTCATTGTTATAAATACACAATATGCACTTCTTCATGGTTTTCTTTGTTTTAATGCACTAGCGTGTTAAGTTTCATTCGATCGTGAGTGAGAAATCTTGTAATGGGCCTTCCTCACAACTTATATGAGGTCAAAGTGTTTTTGTTCAAGTAGCAAGTCATTTATTTAATGCTACTGTCTATTCGCGTTTATTAACGATACGATTATACACAATTTACATCCGCGACACTGTGTTTTATCGTAAGCTTAGAGAATTATTCCTTTTTATCAATGCTGTTGCATTGCACGAACTTTTTCATTGTTTAAACAGTTTTCTTTAAATATTGTCACGATTGTCACGTGTCTTTTTCCTAACGGCGTATACACATACGTTTTTTCTTAATTTCATCTTTTTACACAAATTCACTGCACTTTCTTTGCTTTATATATGAAGTTAAGAATTAACGAAACTTAATGGAAAGAATCACATCAAAAGTTTATAGTATGTCTTCGGTTGATTAACGTTTAACCACAGTACTTTTTTTTTGTTACATGTTTAAATAAATTTGATGTTATCTAATTAATAGATTTGCTTACATAAGAAATCCATTGTCACTTATTTTTCTTAATCATTGACGTCTTTTTTCTTTTTCGTTGCGGAGTTCTTTATTACATAATCACAAGAAATATTATTTTTATCTTGTGAAATTGCTTTCAACAAAGAGCAATGAAAAAAGCAAAAGAGAAGAAATCAGTTTCCTAACAATTTTCCTTTCTCCAAATAAAACTTGTGTTACATCAAATAAAGTTGTTCCTCTATATCTGACCAAACACAAATATCAATTAACGTATATCTGTTTATATTAAGATATACATCGGAACGGAGGGTACTAATTTTTTCATAAGAAGTGTACTATCTCTCCATAATAATGATAATGATGATAATGATAATAGTACGGTTCTTTCATTTATATACTCACGAATATAATATTACAAAATAATGAAAATGGATGTGGTAATTTTAATCATCGCGATGATGGTGAAAATGAAGCGAATAACGATAATGACGATGACAATAATAATAATAATGATGATAATGAAATTATTATTAATTGGAATATGTTAACAATAACGGTAGCTTTACAAAATAACAATCACAATGAGGGACGTGAAGGAACAAGTGTCATAATAAAGAACTCTGCAACAAACTATTCCTTGTTTGCAATGCATGGGACTTACAGACTCAGTGTTGATTGTTTTATTTAGTTTATGTTAGTTCCTAGTTGACCATAAGTGTATGTGACTCCATTGGTGCCGCACTATCGTATAACGTGTCTGTATCTTGTGTAGGTTCACCCTGAAGTTGACATTGATTACTCAATGTTCCAGCACCACAGTCACAGAAGAATCTGAAAACATAAGTCAATTACCAATCTGTTACATACAAAAACTTTATGGTACTGCAACATATTTAACATTATAAATTCTTTTTGGTGGATATTAATATTATCAATGATACTTACCGGTCATGTCTAATAAATTCTACGTCGTGTCCAGCGTGACAGGTTTTTATGCAGTTTACACAAATTGCATTACGATCTGTTGTATTGCATGTTTGGCAACGATAGAAATCATGCATAGGGAAAGAGGTATATGACGAAATTTTGTATAAACATTGGCCGTTTCCGACCGCTTTTTCAACTGCATCTTGATTATTAAATATTTTATTGCCTGGAAAAATAAAAATCAATGACCATCTGTTCTTTTCATATGATTTAATACTATATATGTAAAGAGAAATATGTTAACCTCTAGTTGTTGGTTGTACTCCACTTGCTAAACATAGACCGCCGAATCTATTATTGAAAATTTGATTAAATTCCAATGTAGCAGTCGCATTGTTCGTTATTTCGACACCGGCTGCCAATCCATCGAAAATTCGGTTTCTCCTTAAGACAGGATGGGATTGTGTGGAAATAAGCACTCCTGCTTGAGCGTTACGAAATATATCATTTTCTTCGAGGACACCTGCGGCGCAAAATAAAATACATGATTATTTTAATTAGAGAAATTTACTAAAATTAAAAATAAATATAAAATTTACCTTTGCCACCATTAAATATACAAATTCCACCATCTCGCCCATCGAATATTTTGTTTCTTTTTAACGTAGGATTACTATCTGTTTTAATCCAAACTCCAGCCATTGCATTATCAAAAATTTCATTTTGTTCGAGTAAGCCTAATCCGCTATTATACACAAGAACGCCACCATTTTGTCCACCCCATATTTTATTCCCGCGTATTACTGGATTACTTCCAGTCCTAACATTACAAGACAATTAATATGGAGAAATAAGAAAACATAATATTTGTTTCGTGATACAATATCTTACCTTATTTGTACTCCTGAATACAAATGATTGAAAATATCATTGTCTTCTAGTTTACCATGTCCATTATCATAAAAATAAACTCCAACTTGTTTTCCGCTATGAATACGATTTCTTCTTAATACCGGCGTCGATCCTGTAGTTATCCAAACACCTGCTAATGTATTTGCATATACTTCGTTTTCTTCGATTAAACCTTGTCCCTTTTCATGCACGTATATACCACCATGTTGACCATGATGTATTTTATTATGTCTAACAATAGGATCCGAATTTGTTCTGATTTGTATACCAGCTAGTGCGTTACCATAAATATTATTGTGTTCGATCAAGCCTCTTCCTTCTCCAAATATATATACTCCCCCTTGATGACCATTATAAATTTCATTTCTACGAATAGTGGGATTCGAATTGGAGGTAATCCAAACACCAGCGAAATTATTCGAGTGAATTTTGTTATCGATAAATTGCCCTAAACCATTCTCATGAACATAAATTCCACCTGTCTGGCCATGGTGTATTTCACAATGCACAACCGTTGGATTAGCACCAGCTTTTACTTCAAAACCTGCTATTCGATTATTATGGATATCGTTAGCCTCGAAATACCCGAGACCATTATCAAACGTAAAGATTCCGACATCCCTTCCGTGATGAATATGATTCCTTCGCATGATTGGATTTGCATAATTCTTCACCCAGATTCCTGCTAATGCATTTCTGGAAATTTCATTGTCCTCGTAAGTTCCTTGTGCATAATCAGTGACATAGAGTCCAACATTTTCACAATCTGATATGTCACAATTCTTCACTACAGGATTCGCTCCTACCCCTGACACGCAAACAGCCGCTCCAACTAGAAAGTTGGAGAACCAATAGTAAATTTAAAAATAAATAAATCTATAATTCAATAAACAAATTATTTTACAATCTAGACGTGTTACTTACCAACACTCGAACTCCTAATAATACAATGATCAACCGTGGGACTGCAATTTTCACCAACTTCCAAACAATAATGTTTATGGTGTGGCACTGTGCTAGTAACGTCTGGGGTAAACTTTAATGTGAGGTGACCGGCATAAGCTCGTTTTGCTCCTTCTACAAACATAACTGTAGATTCACTTTCTCGTTCTAATATAACAGATTCTGCTACATTTCCGGGTGCTGCTCCGATTAATGCAACGTCGCTGTCGATTACAAGAAATTCGCCTCTATATATTCCAGCATGTAAGAAAACCAGATGTTGGGGTGCTTCTTCTGTTACCTGGGAATTGTTTCCACAACAATTCCCTTGACCACTTGTAGTTGTGCTATTATTTGACGAGGGGCCACTATTGCTTCTATATTCATCTACATAATCTAATGCTCCCTGAACTGTATTAAAGTATGGCAAATTCCGACCTTTAAACTTCAAATCCTGAAATCCTGGCCTAACATGTACACCTCTATATAGTTGTCTAAAGCTTTCTTTCCATGGGTTTGGATAGTCTGATTCATCCGGGGAAACAAATTCAAATTTACAAGGTGCAGGATTAAATAGTGGTAAATCATATTCATAGACTTGCTGATAGAGGGACTTCCATAGTTCAGTGTCATTTGCAATTGTTTGAAAACGTTTGCAAACCTGGGAAACTCTACATAGATCTTGTTCCATTAGATAATTAAATATAGTAAGCAGCACTTCATCTGGTAACTCATACTGAAGATAATGCGCTGCAGTATTTGTATTTGTACCTGTAAAATAATGAAAGATTTTAAAAGATTCTTTCATTGATGTAACATCTAAGATGACATCTAATTACTAGAAAACATACCATCTGTGGATAACGAACAAGTCCGTCTAGGTCGTTTTCTTGCTGGTAAAGAGGAAGAACCAAGAGTGGCTCCTATACTACTGCCACCTGAAGGAGGTAGGGCAGAACTGGTACCAGGAGCAGGATCTGGATGAGGTGGACTTTTACGTCTTAGATCATATGGGGATGAGTGAGAGTGTGACGGGGAAGGTGATGGTGCTGCAACACCAGAGACGCTGGGTGACGATCCTCTTCCACCACTTCCACCCCCACCTCCACCACCTCCTCCTCCTCCTCCCCCTCCACCACCAACTCCACCCCCAGGAGGTATCTGATTTGATGCTGAACATGGCAAATCGCATGGCTCGGCTGGAATCACACAATGTTACAACTACTAATATTGTTATATTTAATATTTTAATACATATATTACATACCAAGTATTTATCAAATTTATAATTAATTTCAAATAAATGAAAGAATAATTGTATATTTTATATTACACATAATAATCACAGTCATATTAATTTGTTCTGCTTTATGGATGCATATTTATTCTGAGTCTTTTAATCATAATTGATTTAAACATGTTTTGACATCCATACACATTGGCAGATTTACATTAAAATCATAATTAATTATTAGAAATATAGAGTGACACTAATATATGAATTACTATTTAATTGACAAGATTGATTACAAAGGATAAATTTAAGGAATGATATGTAGGAGATGAAGTCAGAAGCAAAAAGCACGAACAATTTATGAAAGGCACTATTGTAATTCTTGGAACATATATCATTTTCTATGTTCAATGTATACGTGTAACTAATTTTATTTATTGTTTACTATATATAGTCCTTGCCTATTGGCACTATATATAACTAATTAATCAACCATATTTTAGGACAAAAGTATTATTATTATTATATTCAGAAAACAATAGCAACATCTGCAATTATGTATTAGGAGTACACAATGTGGTTTGGGAAAGTAGAACATTATACTAATTTAACAGAAAATCTATGGTTAGTATAATATCAGATTGGAAGATGCCTGACCTTATGCCTTGATATTACAGAGAGATTATCGAAATCACAGAAGAATCGGTTGTAAGTTTCGTACAGCTGAACGTTTAATAAATGAGAATTATAAAAAAAAGGGGAGTGGGGTGAGAGGAATAGACTTTGAGCCGACATTCCAGAGTAAAAATTGACGATCGTGAAGTACGCGATATCATGATCGATGTTAGTAAAAAGAAGGGTGGTGATAAAACTGGCGAGCGTATGTTGATTTTGGGTAAACGTCAATGAGGCATCGGTTCTACGTTTTTCGGCCATCCCGAGTCTGAGAAAATCGTGTGAGAAGACGTGTGGGCAGTGGGTTTGACGGAGTTGTCGTTCGTTCTAATCTCTAAAGTGGAAATAGAATTGATGAGAAGGATTAAGTTTGAATTCGTAGCATGTGGGATCGTTTAGATGATTAACCAGGGAATATCGAAGTAGGTGAAGGCGAAGAAGTCTTTCGTTGAGACAGGTGAGCAGTGAACCGAGCTCCGGATGCAGTTTTCTTACCCGAGGTGGTTCTCGAAGGCAGGGGAATTCTGTTTGCACCTTTTCTTCGGGATCTTCGCACGTAATTGCGCGACGATGTGAACGACGCACTTGGCATTTTTATCGTGCTTCCCGGAAAATTATGCGAGAAACGGTAAAACAACTAAACACTAAACAATGGCGACACTTCCACCGAGCCCAGCGGCCATCTTCTCATTGACGGTAGGACTGCCGACTGGTGCCAGACCGCCAATCGGATGAATTTCTGTTCTCCCCTCTTTCCTCGCCGACCTCCCTCCAACCAAAGCGATCCTTCTCTCTTGCCTTCTACCCCTTACCGATTCCCTCTTCTGCAATGGATCGCGACACAAGCAACCAACATCAGTATGGAGTTATGGAGACCATGGGCCGAAATACCGATTTATCCTGCATAACCGCAATTCTATCATGTTTCGTTTTATCGGTGATGTATGTCGCGAGTCTCTATGTATGGAATTCTCCGTACAGTAGGTATGTATACCGATTAACAACCGGATAAACGTTAATCTTTAAATGTCCATTTTGTTGAACCGTGTATGCTCTCTCTATCGGTCCTTTAACAGTGAACCACAGGAAACCACGAACAAAGTGTAACTGTATTCACGTCGGCCGAGAACATGAATATGTCTACTCTTTGATTCTCTCATTCACGCAGTCGCTTTTCTGGACAAGAATCGAATCTACAGCGCCTCTATTGGCCAACTTTTTCTTTCAATTTCTTCTATAATTGGCGCGTCATTTCAAATCGACTGTGTCAAATCACTATATCGATAACTATTTACTGCCAATAATATTGATTTCAAATGTTTAACTATATATTTTTCAAACATTGGAAATTTTATTATAGTTCCGCTTGACATTAAAATCCTAATTCTTTTCGGAGAATTTATTGTTAATCGAAAGTTTTAATTAAAAAGTAATACTTTAAGAAAAAGCGCAAAATCAATAAAACACTAGTGAAACTTTTTTTATTGCAGGGAACATCCTACTGTAATAAAAAAAAGATTTTTTAGCGTTTTTATTATGTCCCTTATATCTCCTGCTTTATTATATTTTGGAATAAATGAAAAAATATTTCAAAAGGTAATTACATACAATGATATAATTAATTATATAGTAAAGTCCATATTGTAATTTACAACTTTTAGGCAACAATTTGGGAGTTATTGGGTCTGCGATGGCCTGGTTTAATTCAAGCAATTGTGATACCATTATTATTAACAATGATACTATTTCTAGGGCCAATATGTGTACAAGGTTTCAATGGACTTTGGAGACTATATACTGGTTAGTATCTTGGAATAATTATATAAGGGTCTAAATATTTAAATCAAATAACTTGATAATTATGAAAGATTACTTCATAAATATATATTTAATGATTTTAGAGCCTATGTATTGGCTTGGGAGTGTACGAACAATAATATGGTGGAGAAATCTAGTAGTTGCTCCTTTAGCTGAAGAATGGACATTTAGAGCATGTATGTTACCATTGCTTTTGCAATGTTTTACACCAACTACTGCCATATTTGTATGTCCTTTATTTTTTGGTGTTGCTCATTTTCATCATGTAGTAGACAGGGTGAAAGCAGGCATGAATCTGAAACATGCCCTTTTTATATCTTGTAAGTACTTTCGTTTAATTTCAATTTAAGTATACTATTAAATTTGTCATAATATATTTTTGATGTAGGTTTCCAATTTGCGTTTACGACACTGTTTGGTGCATATGCTGCCTTTCTTTTTGCTAAAACAGGTGTAGTATTTTGACCAATTATTTTTTATTTAATTTTATATGTCTTTTTATTTAATTTATAACTTTTTATAGGACATTTAGCAGCGCCGTTTACGGCACATTCTTTTTGTAATCATATGGGATGTCCTGATCTTTCTGAAGTTGTTGCAGTTAAAGATCCTTTAAAAAGAGCTGGATTGTTTTCTTTGTTTGTAATTGGATTAGTAGCCTGGTGTTTTTTATTGACACCAATGACAAATCCAAGATTATTTTATAATAATTTATTTTGGCATAAAAATTTTATATGAGTGTGATTTATTTGCAACAATGTCACTAATGTTATGTAAAATTTTTATAAAAAAACTAGTCTAACTTGAACTGATATCGTTTTAAGAATTTATATTGCATGATATTTTTTAAGAAGTATTTGTTACTTAACAAAATGTATCTCATACAAGTTGACGAGACTGTTTTGCAAATTACATAATAGATATAATTACATATAAGTGCAATTTTATCAAACACAGACGTACTTTTATAAGTTAGAAGCTAATCAAATTCGTGTAATACAAGATTTTTTAGTTCTAATTTTTTGAACATGTTTTGTATAATGTAATTATTATGCAAAAAAGTTACCATAGGGAACTTAATCATGCAATATAGGACTAATATAAAATCACCGTAGTGCCTCAAATTTAATTCAATTTACATAGTTATAATCATGAATGCCAATAGAACTTTAGGCGAAGTTCTTAAAATAAAGATGTTAATAAAATATTGTATAGTTAAAAAGATATGACATTGTTACAATAAACAGTGTGTTATTTTGAACTGATAAAAAAATTGTTATTTCCATAAAAATATATCTTTTTGGAAATGTTTTCTGATATAATGTACAAGTATGAAAAAGTTTTTATTTTAAATTTACTTAACTGTTTTCTACTTACATATACAGAAACATATTTACATTAATATAAGAACTAGCAATACATACATTTAATGTTTATTTAAATCACAGAAATAACAGATAACAGTATTACAATATTTGCCATAAATGTGTATAAGTATTTATATAGTAAAGAAATACAAGAAAATATATAAAAGTTTATATATTGAGATAACATTCTTTTATTCGGAAAAACCATTTTAGAACTCATGTGTATGTCATAAATGTGATCAAAAACAGATGTGTATTTGATCTTGTACATTTTGATGCATACATTTTAGTCATAATTTATTGTTGATAAAATTTGATATTTGATATACTTTGAATATATTTAAAGAACTGAATTTATAACATGAATGAATTCATTCTTTTCATAACATAGTAACATAGAATATATAATCGTAAAACCCTTAAATTACTTTAGAACAAAATTATAAATTATATCTTGCATAATATTAGATCATTTATTGAAGAACAATATGTAATGTAAAATTTCAAGTGACGCAAAGAAAATGCATATTATTGTTCCTTATTTTAACTAATATATTTATTTATAACTATTAAAATTGTTATATTAGGAACTGTAACTGTAAATATTCTTTTGTTAATGATTCGAAATAAAGAAAATCATTTCTAAATATAAAAAATCAGTTCTTAAAGTTTCTATAAAATACATTTTTCTGTATTACCTTCATACTTGACTAGGTCCAGGTGTTGCGTCAGTACTTTGTGATTGATTAAGAAATAGTACATTGCTAGTTTTTATACTTGGGCCTGTAGATATAAGTGATGGACATGGACTAATACATGGCGTCGAGGAATGGCTGTTACTTAAATCACATTGATCTAATAATTTCCAAAGTTCTTCTGGCGTGGGGCCACCAGAGACATCTACAATCAACATGTTTGGTATTATAATTGGTATTATTATATTCATTAAAAGAGAAAAAAATAAGAATGTTACTTTGAGTAGAAGAGAAAGATGGTTCTAAAGCTGTTGTAAGGTCCCACATTTGAATGGTACCATTGGAATGACCAGTGAATATAAAACGCCTGGGTCTTGAACCCATACGGCTGGATCCTTCACATTCATGCACATAAAAGGAGCTTATAATACTACCATCCACTGATTTGATTACACAGACTCTCTTTCCATTTGATGCTAAGCGTACAAACAATTGATCTGTCTCAGGTACAACTTTTTGAACAAAGACTTGTTCATCATCTTGTTCACCAAATGGTCCTAAGTTTTGAGGTGAAGTAATTAACTTTTGCTTATTAATAACATCACAATGAT
Source organism: Bombus pascuorum (assembly GCF_905332965.1). Lineage (NCBI taxonomy): Eukaryota > Metazoa > Arthropoda > Insecta > Hymenoptera > Apidae > Bombus > Bombus pascuorum. The sequence continues at coordinate 7,557,944 of NC_083499.1, read as the reverse complement.
TTTTCATATAATAACATACCAAAGTCATTTCCAGCATTATAACTAATGCAAGATTCAACTGCTTCTAAAGAAACAATTTTAAAACTAGCTTCTGGTGTTGAACCAGGTTGAGTAGAAATCATTCCTCGGAACCTCGTTACCGCCCAACTTCTAACATGGTTATATTCTGAACAAACGGATACTAAATATTTTTCTGATAACGTTACCTACAATATAATTTATTACATACGTAGACAATTTATAAATTCACTTTAATAGAAGTAAATACAATACATACTTTCGTTACACTACTTTGATGTACAGTAAATGTTTGAAACAGTTGTGGGCCATGTCCTACAGTTTCAGGATGTTGGACAATAACTCGAACACTGCCAGATTTTGTACCATATGCAATTTCAATCCAATTACCACAGACAGCTGCATAAAAAAATTATAAAATTACAGTATTCTACACTATTCTACACTATTTCTCTTTAAAATATTAAAATCTTTTAATGTAACTACATGTCTTAATATAAAATGTAAATGACACGATACCGACATTACATATATTGAAAACTGTAGTAATGAAAGATACATTTATAATATATGTTATATTTGTTAATTAATATGTTCATTTTCGTTAATAATTGACCTATGTACATATTACATGCGTTATAACATGACGATTAAAAAAGAATAAATGTTCATAAACAGTCATTTCGAATTTTTTTTAACTAGGAGAAAATGTATATTGTTTATATTTTAATAAAATTGTATGTATATATACTAGAAAAAACGGTAAGTATACAAATATTTACAATGCATATAACGAAATTATAATTATGATGTATGTAGTAAATAAAATAATATTGATATGCATTTGGAATTGTTTAAAACAAAGGATAACTATGCAAGCAGAGGTATATGTTGTTTATTCCCTTTCCTTCCCCTCTCAGATGCCGCTATAAATATATTATTATGTCACTTGACATACGTAATAAAGTAAAAAAAAGATAAAAGTGTTAATAAGTACAACTGGATGCATAAGGATAGCGGGGTGTGTAGTCTAAGACAAAAATAATTATTAGTGCTTTAAATGTATTTTTGACTGTTTATTGGATATATATTACTATTTTTTTGTATGTTCTAATTTAAAGTAATATAAATAAAAGCTACTTCTTTGATGTATGTAAATATATGCATAAAGAATTTTAATTAAAGGTGCTATTAAAAGCAATATGTGAATATGAACTTGTGCATTGATTTGATACAAAATGATATACTATATCTGGAGAGGAAGGGTATGAATACTAGTACTCAAAATAATGTGTTCTGTCCAATGCAATATAAAATGTAGAGAAATATGTATATGTCAATTTGAACTATGACTTGAATGTGAAAATATTGTAGAACATTGTCATATCGACCCATACTTGCCTTGTGCTATTTATCCAGTTGTACGAAATCATGAAGCAAAGAATGTAATAATAAACTCTTATTAATATTCAAATATAGCATTGAACTTTATAATAAAAAATAGGATACTTGTACTTGAATAAATATGACACTTATTGATGTAAGTAAAAAAAAAATTAGACTTTCTATTACAAAGAACAAATACATAGTGAAATTTGTGATTAGAATTAATTAATGATATATAAATAATAAAAAAAGTCGTACAATCATTAAAGAATGTAAAAAACATATATTATGAAAGTGACGTTTGTTATTACATTCCTCAATACACAAGCAGATTTAATAATTAAATTTTAGTCCACTTATTTGTACGTCACTGGAAAAGATATTTCTGGAATAGAGATACTGTAATATTCAATGTTACGAACCATAAGTTAATTATCATTTACCTACAACTTTTATATTTAACTATTTATCAGTATAATATTGCAATATGAAAAATGAATATTAAAACTTACATGTTTTTGGTGTTAAATATACAGATATGGCGGTAATGGGATCATAGTTTGGATCGCGGTATAATTCAGTTACAAGTAAGTCATTGTCCTTCATTCTTAAAGGAAACTTTTCCATGTCTGAAAATTAATTGTCTATTCAGTCATAATTATAAAATCTATTTTATTTTAAAAGTATTATAATTTTTTATTACCAATATAATAAATAGATCCATTGTTGCAGCCTAATAGAAGAAACGAACCAGCTGTGTCAAATGACAAAATAGGTACTACATCTTGTATTTGCCAATGATGTGTCATAGCATGCCATACACCGATTTTGTCAGTAGGAGATAGAGCAACTAATTGGCTTCCAATAAAAAATAAATATTCCACACGAACATTTAGATTAAATGTACCAATATTCTTCATTCCATTTGCTGAAATACTCCATAATCTGACCTGATTTCCATAAGAAATTGCAACCATTTTAACATCGCCACTGGTACTTAATTTTGATGTTATTGCCACTCTTTCAATTACTGATTCAATGTGAGGACTAGTAAATGCATGTTGCCAACCAGATGAGTCTTTAAGTCGATAACATGTTATAAAATGAGCATAAGCAATTACAATCCAATTATGATGTGCTTTTATGATTTGAACTCTTAAGGGATCAACCCATGATGAAACTATATAAAAAAATATGTTTTAATACTATTTTTTTTACTAGAATCACAAATAAAATAATTATGTTTACCTTGCTGAGGCCCAAATACTAAACTTATATCATTTTTATACAATTTATTTAAATCTGCTGAATTATTCCTAACATGTCTTAAATCTAGAGATGATGTACGTGAATGTGGTAAGCCTTTTTGTTGGATTCTATAATCTAATGAAGAATTTCGCATATGACTATTAAGTACTCCTTTATGGTTTTGTTGTCCTAAAGTAAATTTGTATTAGATGTTTGCAGTAATTACTAAATAAATAAAATTAATGAATATATGTTTTGTACCATTATTATTGTGGCTATTAGAAGTTCCAGGAGTTGTAATTTGGGAGGTAGATGGTACATCTGCTCTGGAATTTGTATTATTGGCAGGACTTCTGCCATGAACAGACACATCTCCTACATTTGATGCAACAGTGGTAGGTTCTTGCAATGGTATACCTTTCCAATTATAATATATAAAATCTAAGTATAATTGCATTTTATATATATTTTACTTAATTAAAGAGGGTTGATTAATCTTACTTGGTGGTGGTAAATAACCATAAAACAAAACATCTCCACAAGAAGACTGAGTTAAATCTTCGCATAGCATTAATCTCTTAACCAATGGAGTAATACCGTAATATTCAGCTTCATGTCTCAATGTTCGAAGATCTACATTCTTTAAATCAATATCCTTTGTACGAAGATAATTTAATATAATAGAAAATAATTTTGGATCCCTATCTATAAATAATGCACCAATTTCATCTCTGTGACTGGCAATTCTGTTACTTAATAAAGCTGTAAAAAATGAATCTGGAACCCATGTTAGCGTCTGTTTTGATGTTGAAAACCTAAATAATGAATAATTTCAGATAATTACAAAAATAGCTTAAAATGTATCACTTTCTAAATTATATAATAGCATTTAGTTGCCGATTAACAATTAAAAATGATTATATATTTATCATACTCTGCCTGAAAGTAAGTAAACGCTTTTGTTTGTACCTTGTTCCACCAACGTTCAAATGTACAATATCACTAAGTCCAAAAGAAGGTGGTACAGCCATCATTATAAGTGATTCAAACTTTTATTTTGATGTTGCATGTCTTATTTTAATATTTCTAAAACGAAAAAAGAATTACATTCTACTTTCGATAGGTTATGAACAAGAGAATAACTTCAACTTATGGTTAGCTCCACAGTTGCACAGTGAGTGTCGCTTTAATGAAACTCACATAAGCACAGAGAGATACCTATCAACACATATAGATGTGTGTGTGTGGTATTGGTTTAAATTAAAATCACTGTAACACAAAATAATCTTAGCATGTGTTACAAAATAAAAATTTTATAATTTATACATCAATTAATAGCAAAATAAACACTAATAATAAATTGTTCTCAATTAGAAACATTTAATTGATTTATAATTATTATAATTTATAATTACATTTTAAATAATTTTAAAAGTGAACTTTATTTTTAATTAAGACATTCATAAAACAAGATAGAACAATTCTTTCATTTTGTACTTTTTTTTGTTAAAATATTTGAATTATTGAAATATAGTTATTAATGATATTATGAATAATTAAATAATGTATCGTAATGGTATTTTTACTAATACGATATTTTATTTAATAATAGTAGCTTTAGTTGTATAACACATAAAAACTTTTCGCTAAGAATATAATTTTATTTATAATTATTAACGAATATTATCTTAAATATGTTTTCTATTTACCAATTCAATTAGACTATTTGAATAGATAAAATTTGTGCGCGCTTCTATATAGAAAAATCTGGCGCTCCTATTGGTGCAAAATATTGCGAATTCAAATCGAGCGTTCCTATTGACGCAGAATATTGCAAACTCAAATTGAGCATTTTCATTGGCGTATAATGTTGCGTCATTCGCTATTCTTAAATTTGCTGCTGAAATTTGTGGAGTAAATATTGTAGCGGTACCCGTCATTATTAGTACTTTTATTTCGATTTTATCATCATTTTCACACTCCCACCTGCTTCATTTAAATAGTACGTTCTTATTTAATTACTTATTAATTATCATTTGAATAAAATTAAGTGGTTTTGCGAAACTTTCCATGTACTTTTATCGTTGACTGCATATCTGACGATTAGAGTCATCGATAGTTCATATTACCGGCCTTTGAAATAGAATTTGGGTTCTATTATTTCTTTATTTTATTATAATTTGTTCTATTATTATAAATTCTTGGTTTCATCATACATGTATTTGGAATTGTTGGTTTTCTTTACTGATTAGAGATGGTTACAGATCACTAGTAGATGACAAAGAAAAGGGGTTTACGGAAGAGATAATGGACGCCACAGATATTAATTAATTAATAATTCGTCGATTTCTCATGCAAACTTGGTAATGATTGAGCTATTACAATAAGCCAAACGTATGTACACGTTTATTTTTCCCTTTTATTGGATCAAAGGTAATCGATATTTGCTACATAATTACTATATAACTTACAATTGATATATAATGACATTATTTTATAAATAGTTGTATAATTTGTTGAAAATATTAAAAAAAAGAAAAAGATTATAGAAATGATTTCTTAAAAATAATTCGGGTATATAGATCGTCATTAATAATCGGATATATCATTAAGTAATTAATGTTTTTACATCAATGTATGGCAAATTATACGAATCATTTAAGTATTATTAGAAGATAGTCTATCGTGATGTTATTATGTTTTTATATATTTGTACGAGAAAATCAGTTTATTATTTTCTTGGAAGAGACCGAATAATATTGCTCAAACACGTTTCGGTGCAAGATTATATATATACCATAATCACTTCAGTCATGTTTAGTTAAGAAAGTTTAATTTATCACAAGCATTGTCGAATCTCCATAAAGTACAACGTAATATATTAATAAAAACCATATTTCAAACTCTGATAACGAACATTCACAATTGAATTTTTCTTGTAGAATTGGTTTCATATTTTAGAATAGTAATAAATATTTGGAAATATGTTAGAAAATATTTTACAATGCATAAACAATGTTTGAAATATTGCACGTATATTCTATTTTCTTGTATATGTAATATGTATATGGAATACCTGTTTATTGATGAAAAATAAATAATCAACATATAGTATATAAGTTTCGAGAAGCAACAGTATTTCGTAAACAAATGTTCAGCCTCCTACTCTGCCTCCTTGCTAACACAACTTCTTTTCAGAGAATGTTTGTGACCGCGCGCAATGCGGTTGGTAGAGTCAGTGTTAGTTGCATAATAACATTTGTATTTTCTAGAGCACAATAGTTCAATAATTATAAATTCAATTACAATAGTTGTACGCGAAATTAGAGTCAGTGTGTTCGCCGATTGTTATTTAACTACGGACGTGTTAATAGTCCTTTTTTTTTCTTTTTTTATATATCTTTTTAAACATTCGCTTTCGGTAGTAGACTCGCAGGTTTCGCAAGAGGATACAGCCTCTCCTGGAACTCAATAATGTAAGTATTCCTGTATACTCTGTTCTGATTAATTTTATTATTCATATTTTGATTGAACTATTATTAATTTCTATTGATATAAAATTTTAGAGTTTCAATATTGAAATACACAATAAAAATGTTTATCATGCTTCAGAAATTATTAGATTCTTATCAGTCCTAGGTTAGAAAATGTTATTTTAGCGTTCCAATTTATGTAATAATTAGATTTTAATAGAATTTCGAATTTTATTATTATTAAAATTTCAAGTTTGAATAGAGTTTTATCTTTCATTACCTTCGAACTCTTTAAACAAATTGTAACATTTCATTTGCTTTGTTTCAGGTTTTTCACAATTCCCATTTCTTCCTGTGTTTTGGGAAGAATGCGGTGATGCTTCATATGTAAGCATGTAAGAATCTTTGCGTGTCATATTCCAATTAATTTCATTCTTTGTATTTTGCTTCAATTATTATTAATTAAAAAATAAGGTCTGACCTTAAACTTTAATATCAGAATTTCAATTGTCATAGTACTTAAAGTTTACTAGCAATTTAACTTTTCTATTATTATTAAAGTTCAAAGTTTCCATAGAGTATTTCATATTTCATTATCTCAAATTTTTTGATCAATCATCATTTAGTTTTCATAATAAATTAGTCATAAAAAGAAATTATTCATACATATGTATCATTTATATATAATAGTTCATATTTTGTTAAAGGTTTATCACTCCTTCCTCTTCTTCCTGTTTCCTGAAAAGAACCTAGTGGGGCTTCAAAAGCCAAGAACGTAAGTAATTTTGTAATCTGTACCTAATTTTATTCCTTGTTATTTAAATTTGTTATTCTTGAATTGAATATTGTTATTATAATTTTAATAGAGATTAATATTCCACTATTTCAAATTTTTCAAATAATTAACATTTTCCTTAAGAACAAATTATAATATTCCATGTTTTGTTACAGTTTTCTTCTATGGCACTACTTGGCTCCTCCTTGATGACGATCTACACCATGACCTTCCCTACACCATGGTCTATCATCGATGATTACGTTCTTCGCATCATATCGTAAGTCGCATGCATTTTTGTTCCTCCGGTCACTCAATCATGTCGTAGGACGAAAGGTCCGAATCGATACGGGTGATTGGTTGTAATTTACGTAGAATTTTTTGCGAATACAGTGATCGCGGATATTTGTTATATCCGCGAGTAGTAACATTTCTTCTATGTATTATTTATTAGTTCAGGATAGGTCTTGCATATCGCGTTTTTTTATATCAATTACATGATACTGAAAAATTTTATATTAATAATATCGATAATGGTACTAACTGATATAAACGATATTATATTAATAATTAATTTGAATATTTGTGATTGAAGATATATTCACTATAATTATTTTTAAAGTCAGAATGTGTATTTACTGAGAATTGCAATGACTTAATTAAATATTTCGTAATAATGAAGTTGGATACCCTCCGACTTCGTTGCATTCAAAATTGCATATCTAATGATAATGATAATAATAAGTTCTTTTATTTTACTTTCTGTTTTCTGATGACATTATTTCAAAGGATTTAATTGTTTGCCCTTCATTTTTAAATGTGGGTATTGATTTAAAATATACATATAGAGATATTAAAGTTCAATCCTGCCGTACTAAAATGTATTGAATTTTATGTGCAAGAAGAAATTTCGCGACAGGCAAATTTTGGAGTCAAAGCAACAAGTTTTGAGTTCTGTTTTCATACTTTCGAAAATGTGCTTTGACGAAGGGATTGCTTGAGGTTGTTTGCATTAATATTTAATTTTGAGTCAATTATTAAATAAATTTCATATTCAGGATCAGTTTGTTTCTTTTATAATGTAATTGTAATAATTCATAGTGTCAATTATTTGAATGAATCATATTACATTGATTTTATTTGTGCTATTTTCTATAAATAAATTCAATATTAGTATTTCGGTAGACTATTAAATTAATAATCTAGACTATATAGTGATAATAATAGAGATAAAGTTCGAAAATGCAAAATAAAGGAAGATTAGCCCGTTAAATACAAATTAGATGGACTAATACGTTTTTTAGTTAGGATTTTCAGGTTTAACCCCTTCCGTATTCAATGTCAGGATCTCATTCACGTGCTCAGGTGTTACTTGGGTGAGAGAAAGGCAATGAGTACGACGATCATTGATTTTATAATGATTTGTAAGCGACTGACGATGAGTTAGCGTATCGTGCACGACGTACTTTCTACATAGTGTGTGTGGTTAGGCTGTGGAATTGCGTCGTTTTCGTACTTTTCCTATTTACTATAAATCTAAATCATAAAAAATAAATTCATACCAATATCATTTCAATCACAACCTGTAAAAACAAGGATTCGTTATCAAATACAGGGAATCAGAGATATTAGTATCATTAATTTTATTGTTAAATTATAACAAATCTACAATTTCTTTGAAAAATAAACACACTCTCTGAATTAGGAATATTTGTAATTAAAATTGAGATTAACTTTTATCGCGTTGTACGCAATGGTCGCTAGCCCTCGTCAGTCGATTTCAGGAAAATGGTACGTAATGTTAGAGTGTGCATGTTGTATGCCAAACTCGGGTGTCGGAGGCGTCCCGGGACGTCTCTCTAGTGTAGGCCTTTGCGCCCGGGTTATGTGTGAGAACCGTGGAGTGAATGTGTTGGTGTGCTTGTTTTGCTATTTTTTAAATTTTAAATATAGGTTTTCGGGTAGGATAGGTAGTATATTTTCTGGTATGAATGTTAACTATAAGTAGGTAGGGCCGGGCAGGTTGGCACAGTCTCTCGTCGGGTAGGCGCGTTTTTGCGTGTCCAACCTGTTTCAGGAAATTTCATTCGAAAAATCGATGGTGAAGCTGACACGAATGGAACATGCCATCGTCTTTGGCTTTGTCCATCGATTTTTTGAATTCCGCGGTCGTGGTCGCGATTGGGTTTCGACACGAACATTAATATTGCTTGAGCATGCACATGCGAACGGACAGCGATCTTTATATGCTCGTTGTTCATCCATGTACTTGGATCAGCTTCCGCGATTTATGTTTTCATTTTACCTTTGTACGTTATTTTTTGGTTTGCGATTTAGAAAGTCTCGAGCTTAGATGTAAGTTTCAGCGGGCATCGCGCCCGAAGAAAGAAGAGGCTATGAGCCGAAGAGGCCCGGCAAATTGTCACGCAAGAGGGCAACTACTAATGGCTTTTCATTTTCTGGATCATCCAGAGGATGGAAAGTCATTCTCGTTACTACTTTGTCACTGTACTCGCTTTTAGTATTTGTAGTAGTATTAGTTGTGATTTGTTTATTTGCCGACGTACATGTCGGCCCATCGTCATATTGGGCTAATCGCGATTTTTCAATTAGAGTTGCGAATTTAAATTTCGCGTTGACAATTAGAGTTGCGAACCCAAATTTCGCGTTTAACGTTTGCTTTAGTGTTGCGAGTTATAAAATGTCGCGATTGTATTCAGTATTTTCTATTGTGAATAATTGTTAGAATTTATTAAAGAATAGAATTTAAATTTGTCGCGTTTTGTTTTATTTTAAGTTGAATTCAAATGACGTTAATTTTGAATTAATTTCGTAGCGTAGCGATTTGTCACCATCGCGCATATTTGAAGTAGTTCTTTTTTCATTTATAAATAGTAACTTTACATTAGATTCATTTTAAGAATTAGCGTTGCGATACATTTCATCGAGATTATTTTAATAGCTTTTTCGATTAGCGTTGCGTTGATGAATGATCGCGTTTCTATGCGTAGTGTTGCGTCTATGAAATGCCCAAACTTCTTCCACTGAGATTGTGGAAACTTGTTCCTGTTCCTGGATCACCTGATGCAACGAAGACAGTTGCAAAAAGGTGGTCAAGCATCGGCAGCTTCGAATGTAGCTGCACTGCGACATTTCGATATTAGCGTTGCGTATGTTGAAGTATGAGTGCATACGTTAGTATTTATTAGTGTTGCGTGAATGATTAAAACACCCTACTGCGGTGTATGCTCCCGCGAATTTTTCATTTTTTCTTTCTTTTTTTCTTCTTTTTTTTTGTCACTAACAAATTAAATAGCATTGCAAATATGATAAAGCACTCCTTGCAATTTATTTCGAGAAATTTTTATTTTATGATTATGGATTTAGTAAATTAGCGTTGCGAAATAGAAAAATATTTTCCACTCGCGGTATGTTCGGGATTCTATCGAGTGGATCGCCCTTCTGGCTATTGGATTTATTTCTTTTTCAGCATCCCTCCATTTGTTAATGGAAATACTGTTGAACAATATATCTGTTCGATACCGATGAATATTTTTAATTTGTTGTTGCATTATTTAAAATCATTATATTATATTATATTATTTCGTAATTATATATATATTGTATATCAAGAAAAATGAGAGTTGATATATCAATATGTTTGAATTGTATGATGTAAAAATTTCACCGGATCAGTAAACAAATTCCTGCTCTAACATAATTATAATCGTCGTGACACGACGTTATACATTGCAGAGGGCGTGAGAAACACTCTGATTTTTTCCCAAGTCGGTATTTCAGAACGCGAAATACGAAGACTCATTTAATATCACGTTTATGTTGTTTTTAGTCAATGATGGTATACATATCGCTACTATACTGGATCGATAACGTCGCATGCGATACGAAAATGGTATAGGGAATCAAGTGATTCTCAAAACATGAGACACGAAAAAGCATTAAACGTCACATCTATTCTGTATCTTATCTATACATATATATGTGCGTTTATATATTATCCGTTGTACTTTCATGGTTATCAATAGAAATGGTTATCAACATGATGTTTCATATTCAGAAATTTCTAACTTTCTGTGTAAGATGGCATGACATTCGTATTTTAAAACCGGGAATACAAATTGCAGATTTTAATTTTAAATAATATCACGAGGTACAAGAAAAATATACTCAGCATTTTTAGTTACATTCTGCATATCATAATTACGATTATGTGTCGTCCTTTGTATTATTTCATCGAAATTATAGATGTGTTCTGAAACTTTTGCGAAGACCGCAATTTGACTTGTAAAAGGAGAGAGAGGAAAAAGAAAAGGAAGAACATTACATCGAATATAGAAGGAAAATCATATACAGTAGTTTTAACAAAGTTGCATATTTTCGTAACTACAGTTATCTCTCCACGCGGTAAGCTATTTCGCCACTCCCAGTGAAAAGAAGTTACACGAAGTATCTAACTATCATAAAGTTTCAATCACTGTGAATTGTCACGATCCTCCTACCGCAGTGGGATAACTATCATTTATGTTTTCGATCGATTTTGCGTTAGACTGTAGCGACATTTTTTGCGACTTTTTGTCGTCGCATTTGTCCAAGCGACTCGTGCTAGAAGTCGTGCTGGAACTCGTGTTAGAATAAATCTGTTTTATCGTAAGTCATACGATTTGGCAAAGAAACAAGTTCGTTGGAAATTCGTATCGAGCCATGGAAATGAGTGATCAACAATTCTCTGGTAAAGAGTACGATGAATTGATTAAACCAATCATGATAACCGCAAAAATAATTTCCATCTGGCCATTGGCAGAGGACAGTAGCAAGGGAGCAATATTATTTAGGAAATTCCACCTGTTCTGTATGTTTTTTCTGGTAAGTGCTGCAATACATCGATGTATTATTTAACAAAGGTATTAGGATGCAATAAAATGAAACAGTAAATGTAAGCTCTGATCAAGTAGAATTAACTTCGAGTTAAATGGAAGTCTCGGTGCTATTTATATTCCCGAGATTTAAAGTGGAGAATTGGTTAGTTGATAATTTATTAATTTGTTCGGTATGTTCGTAGCGAAATTTAGAAAAATGTTTAAAAATAATGTTTTTTTTATAGAATTAGAATTTTATTAAACAATTTATATCCAGCCTGTTTCTTTTGTAAGATTGCTTTTCCAAACAATCTTTCAACGGTAAATGGTTTCAAGTGGTTTTTATAGGTTCTATAGTATTTTTTTTTCTTCTTCTTGAAAAAAAGCTTTTTGCGAGTTAACGTTGGTGAACGTTATGTCGTTAAATACCTTCCATATTGACTAATCTCGAATTCTTGCCGTTCATTACTGTATCTGATGTTCAAGTAGAATTATCGATTAATTTTTACTTTTAATCTTCAAAACGCTACGAACTCTCCGAATAATCCAATACTTCACCAGAATTAAGAGAATGGTATTGAGAGATTGAATTTTCAGACGGTAGTGATGTCCATCGCGGTGACAGCCGACGTAGTTCACAATATAGATGACTTGAATGAAGCGACCGAATGCGCACTGATTTGTACAGCATTTTACCTCTGTGTAGTCCGTTTGCTAGTGTATTCGCTCCATCAGAAGGACATGTTCTACGTGGTGAAGACGATGAAAGAGGATTGGATCTCGTCCTCTCACGAAGATCGAACAATTTTAGCGAAGAAAACGATGTTTGCCTTTCGTCTCGCGAAATATTTTATCAGTACCGTGGCTATAACGATTGTACTGTTCATGTGTATCCCGTTTTTAGAGGTATGCGTTTGAATTCAATTGGAGAATTTTAGTTTGAAAATATCTGAACTCAATGACAGAATTTTAAAGTTCGAAAATGCTTCGCTTAAACTGCTCATGGATAAATTGTATGCTTATGCAAATTCATATTTTTATGAATATAATTAAGGAAATGGAACTTGAGCACAAATTTGTTTCACTTGCTGAATATTATAACGTGTACTGTATATATTGTTAATTTCCGTCTGCCGGTTACGAAATGAGATTGATTTACATAGATAGATTGTTCACACTCTCATTCAACTTAAAAATACACTAGATTTACATCTGTGTAATTTTACATATACTGATAACCTTCGATGAAACATTAAATAATAATAACAAGCACAATTCTGTTGCAGATTTACTTGTTTGATAGCAACGAAAGGGTACTTCCGTTTCGAGGCTATTTTTTTATCAATCATACCATATCACCGGTGTTTGAGTGCCTTTATTTCTTTAACGTAACAGCGGGTGGCTTTGGCGGAAGTATGATTGCCGGTGCTACGAGTTTCAATCTGGTGGTAATAATGCACGGTTCGGGCAAGTTTGCAGTTTTGCGGAAAAGGCTGGAGGCTCTCAGTGGAGAAGATCCTAATTCTACTGTTACCATGAGCAATTACGTGATTCGTCACCAGAAAGCGATAGAGTGGGCGTCATTTGTCCTATCACGAATTTGCACTTTAATTTGTTGGATGTATGATGTTGTTGCACGGTAGATAGAGCAATATCAGTTGCTATTATTCTGAACTATATTAAATTACAATTTATACCAGATTATGAATGTTTATGCAAATGCCCACTTTTATGAATATAATTAATCAAATGAAATCTAAATAAAGATTTGCTTCATATATTAACATTTATTTTCTATATTTTGTATAAATTTGCATATTATGTGTATTTAAATTTCTCATAAATGCATAAACATTTTCAGTTTATATATCTATCTATAATCGTCGTTGTAATAATATCTATTGAGCTTTTTTTTTTAGTAATTCTGTCGCAGACATTTTTCTAGACGATCAATTACCAGTAAGATATACTGCTCTACGTTCGCGTGGAATAATCTGTTCGCAGGTACGCAGATGCACTGGAAAGGATCATAAATGTTCTGGCTTTGGGGCAATTCATCATTAGCACCGGCCTGATCTGCTTCGCGGGATTCCAGATTACCTCGGTGCGTCCGTTCGATGCTCACGAGTCAAGGCATCGTCGATAAAAAGTGACCTTTCTAGATGATGAAGGACAAGGGTCGCCTGATGAAATATTCGACCTTCTTGAACTCGGCCATTCTTGAGCTGTTCATGTTCAGCTTCAGCGGAAATGGCTTGATCGACGAGGTGATTTTAAAAATTACAGTCGCTTCCACAAAAGAAGCTGTTTGAAAAATTGTATTAAAAATTCAGAAGAATTTCAAGAATTTAAATTATAAAGTCGTATTGAAATGATCACTGATCAATGATAATATAGAGCGGTGCAGTGGGTGACTCCGCTTATGGCAGTGGATGGATCGGCAGTAGATTCAGCCAGAATCTTCAGATCATGATGACGCGGGCGAGGGTTCCCTGCAAAATCACCGCGGCAAAGTTCTATGACATGTCCTTGGAGAGCTTCTCAACGGTGAATAAAAATTTTTTGAAGGATCCGTGTTATTTATTATGAGAAAGAGATGGTCGTTTCGCTCGAGCACCTGAAGCTTTTTCTTATGAAATTTTGCCTGTTTTGCAGGTTCTGAGTACGTCGTTCTCATACTTCACGGTCCTTACAGCCACCGAAGGCGATTAATGGTCTCACCAATGAACGTAGATGTTTGTACGACAAGCTTTACGATTGTAGATGGCATCCCACGATGACTCAACTTACAGAGAATATAAGTACTTTAGTCGTTCCACTAGCCTAAAAATATCCGTGTAAAACAAAGTGTCGACGGAAAGTTCGTGTTTTCTTTCTCGTTCTTAAGATCGATGGATATCTTCTGGTGTAGATCGCATCCAAAGACAATTGGAATCGAGATAGAAATTCTTACAATAAACTAGGATTTTTGACGATAACTGATTTAATACTAATCGATGGAATATTTCCTTTCATGAAAACATCTTTTCTTATTTATTATTTTTTTTATTTTTCTCATTTATTCTTGAAAACGTCTTTTCTTATTTATTACATCTTTCTTCAAGAAGGAGACCTATTTCCTTTTTCTCACAGAATCAGAGGGTGTAGTACAACGCGCATAGATTGAACAAATTAGACGCGCCTACTACTCGTGCTTATAATCTAACATGATATTTACTTAAGCGTGTTTACCAAACATCCGGCTTATTATGAGTATGTATGTACGTATCGCGGGACACGCTACATTTACTAGACCACGTGTGGTTCCTTAATTATCTCAAGTAGTACCGATCTATCTCAAGAAGTTTACAAACGCTGAAGATTACGATCGAATAACCAAGCTATCTCAGGAGAGAATAATAGAATTATAATCAAAATAAGAGTGAATCCAGGGTATCTATTATAGAGGGCAGTAATCCTTCCTTACTTTCAATAACTCGCAACAATTTGCGAGCAAGGATACGACAAGAAAATGCGGCATCACTTAAACCGCAGCAGCGTAGTGTCCGCAGGAGTTTAGGCAAAATGTTACGAGTTCGGCCGAGTTCTCTCTCTGGGTGGGGTAAACCATCGGCGGCGTATGGTCTTGGAAGCGACTCGAGGGTATTTTCATCGCAACAGTACAACACGTGCACCCGGCCAGTGCACGTACAGCTCCTTTCGACTTCTCTTCTCCGTGTGCATCGTCGTTCGGTCGTTTAACGTGACGGTACAAAATGTAACGTGGCCGATCTTTCGACGTTGCGTCGTCTGTTGGACGGTTTCGCTCGATCGCTCTTGCTTGGACGTACCACGGATACAAGCCACTTAACTACGATGGGAGCCAGCTGATGCTAATCATTGTTGTCCACGCGATGGCAATATGGCGAATATCAAGGTGGCAGTTCGTGTAAGACCGATCTCTGCCAGGTGAGTATTAGACCGGATTAATCGCATGATAAAAAGAAATATCAGAAAATATTTGTAACTGTAATTGAAGTTAATCACAGATTCGAACAGACTGGGTCTGCGTGCGACAAAGTGAAGCGTTTTTGAAAATCGAACGAAACTGTAAGGTAGGAAGGTGCTTTGACTAATGAAAAATATTAGCTGAAAATTCTACGTTGCGAGTTGCTTTTGCCACTAAACTCATTTCTGTTGGTAAGTTGTAAATGTATTTTAAGGAATAGGCGAAAAAATCGACGGAAGCTACGTTCTCTCTTTCCCCATGTTCCCGATATGCACATGTTTCTTTGGAACTTAAGGTCAAGGTTTACTGCTTCCTTATACACCGCAATTTCATTTTTGTAAATTCAATTTTCTTTCGTTCCACGGTTTTACGAGGAACGTTTGGTAATGGACGGGCGTCTGTTTGGAAGGCAAACAGAAACACGCGTCTCGGCAATAATTACATATTTCGAGACGGCCGTAGCGAGAAACGAACGGGGACAGAAATCTGGAGGCAGATTTATAGGGATACGCGGTGCGCCTTTGAGTCGCTACTTATGAACTCGTTTCTATACTTAGAAGACGAGGCCAGAACGCGAAAGTAAGACAAACTAACAATTGCTCTCGGCTAGGAAACGTAATAAGCTTGGCCGAAGAGAATGAAATTAGGGTCATTGACAAACTATTGTAAATATATTTTTAAAAGCTCCTGAACTTATTTATTTTTCGACCATCCTGAATAAATAAATAAATTAACATGCTATTATAATGGCAGAGATGAGAGATGTAAAGTTAACGACGTTATGATTAACTCTATTATAGTCTGTTTCGATTCTGTTATCGAATTAAAAATTTTTAATGTTTTATAAGAAAAAGCGAAGAATTGTACACGTTAACAAGGACTTACGTGTTCTCCTCAAATTTATTTAAAACATGACCAGATCGAAAATGATTTAAAAGATGTAGTTTAAAAAGTATGAAGGATGTAGATTAAAAAGAAGCTCCTCGATAATTCAACATAAAACCGAATAAAGTATAATAAAGCTTCCACCTTTGCAGCGAGTAAGACCACTGCGAAGAGTGTCGTCGCTGAGTTTATTTAAAGCAGCAAATTTCCTAAGGAAGCCCTTGCCGATCCGGGGGATGTTCTCGCGATAAAGGATCGACCGATCCGTGGAGTGACGTACGAGCAGCACGATACGCCGATGACACACGGCCAGACAGTTTAACGACTTGAAACAGGAATAGCGAGAGAGAAAGAGAGGAGCATCCGTTCGAGAATAACACTTGAAGCGGCGCCTTCTCGCAACGGAAGAGGACCAAGAGGATAATAACAAGCGGACTGCTGCTATTCGCGTACGCTGCCTTGGTTCATTCAAGATCTCCTCTCTTCATCGAGGTTTCCTTGGACCGAGCCATATGTGTTCTTGGACGCTTTTTGCGTTGATCAGAACGAGTAACGGTCTTCCCTTGAACGTGTACGCTTGTACGCTTCATTCAGAGCTGTTTGGTCGGCCATTTTGTTCGACGATGAAAGGGCTATCCACGAACGGATGGATCGGCGGGTTGGATCTCTGTCACGAGCTTCCTGCGAATCGACGATTGATGGAGTTGATCGATGCGAATGTGAAGTGGCCCTGTATTGAACCGAGTTGAATAGAGTTCCGGAATTATTGACTGGATCGATGACACGATTGTCGAGGATCGAATATTTTTTATTTGTTCGGAATTGATTTGTTTATTGAGTTTGTGTAGGAAAAACATATGATTAGGTTCGTTTTAATTGTAAGGTGAAAGTAGTGAAACAAAAGTTGAAATGTAGAATTCTGCGGAGGTTTCTTATAGAACTGTGCAAAAGCATTTGATGAAGGAGTTAGTTCACTAATTTACAATATTTTTGTAAAATTTGTTCACACTATGTCTTCATTTGTTTAATTTGATGATAATTTAAAATATGTAGATAATTTAAGTCACGTACAAACTTACTGAAAAATCACTACAACAATTCGTACCTACTTCATTCGCAGCTACAAAGATCGCACAGGATCTAGATAGATCAATTTCGGCGGAACAAACCTGGAAATCATTTCTGATCTTTACGAATAACTCGTACGAGTTAAAGCGTTTTACCGAACAGGTAGTAGGTATTAATTTCGCAAAAACGCGGATACGGGGCACGAAATCGTGACGATTAGAGAGCGAACAGGGCCATGATAGGATCACGCAAGGACCGGGGTTAAAGTACCTTTAACTTTACTGCTTTCTCTGCTCGAATGCGTCACACGCACGCGAGATACCCACGTGTGTACAATCGTCGCTCTTCTAGTAGTGCAAAATTAAAACAGTGTTGCACTAATTAATCCAGTGATACACAGGACTGGCATACTGTATTCCACGTTCTTAAATAACTTTTTTGACAATTTCCACATTGATTGATTATTACGAGGAAAGTTCAGAGGCTACAAAGTCATAAAAAAATCTCAACCAGAAAAATATAACAAGGTGTGTATATTAAAGAAGGTTCTACTCTAGTAAAGAAATCTAAAGAAAGAATAAAATAGAATACAAAAAGAATACTAACGCAAAAAATATAGTTGCAATAATAAACGAAAGAACGGGAGATTTTCGAAAAATCAACTCTTGCAATGAAAAAGGCAATGTAGAAACGTTAAAATAGAGTTTCTGAAATTAAAAAAGGTAGTGCAAGAATTCTAAAAAAATCATTTCAAAAATAAAAGGAAGTAACGTAAAAAGGTCTAAAAATGGTGTGTTCCAGGAATAAAAACGGTACTGCAAGAACACCAAAGTTATTAATATAACTATCATGGAGGCTACTGTTACTACTTATCTGGCGTTACGTTAAACAGGACAGAAGGGAAACCAAAAACTCATTTGAACGTGGTTCGAATCGGTTGCCCTCGTATCCAGTATACCTTTGGACTGGCTGGAAATCCGCGAACGAAAATCATCGATAACATTACCAGACGCGTTTTTCCGATAGATCTTCCGCAGTAGGATCTGATAATCGCGCGAGGAAGTTGCTCGAATGTTTCTGGAAATTCCGAATCTGGTCTGGAAGAACCGAAGTTTGTGACAGTTAACTTGGTGTTATCGGTTTCCCCTTCCAAGATCTTTTTCCACGAATTAGCAATCCCATCTGCTCGACCTGCCGAGCGATTCGAATGGAAGTATGTCGCCGAATCGAAAAACCATTCGTGGTATAATCGGACGAGGATCGTTGTTTCGTGGCGAGGATTAAATTGCAGGAATTGCCCGATGTTAGTAAGACAGGCTGAACGATCCGTTAATGGACCGTGCTTTGATCGATCGATGACGAAATCGAGCGCCTCAAGGAAACCGGAAACGCTAATGGAAAATAGCGGAAGGATCGGACCACCGATATGATTTTGAGAGAATTTTGGAACACGTTCGAATACAAAAGCAATTCGTGTAAATGGTATATGCATGGATGAGTCGATTTCGACTCAGGGAACGTGGAAAAATGTTTTTACGAAGCACGCAGGAGAAAGAATCTTTGTGCCTCTCTGTTCGATAAAATGAATAAAAAATGAATTTGTGGCTTTTGTACAGAAGCCTACGAGTTCTTTGTCGTTTTTCATTTCTGTTTTTCGTAGCAAGCCAAGTAATAAGATATTTTTTCTTTCATACAGAGAGCTGAATTTAACTGGATCAGAGGTGGTTGTTCATACGGAGTCGAACGGGATTTCCTTAACAAACGTGAAGGTATCTTCGAGCAAAGCTGGAGATAGTCGCGAAAGAACACGGAAATATGGTTTCGATTACTGCTTCGATTCGTCGAATCCAGAGGCACAGAGTTTCGCGGACCAGGCAAGGATTTACCAGACGCTTGGCCAAACCGTCTTGGACGCTCTTTTCACTGGCTATAATTCCTGTCTGGTGGCGTACGGACAAAGCGCGTCAGGAAAAACCTACACCGTGATGGGAACCAAGGTATCCTACTATTTCTTGGTTTTTAAAAAATTTCATCCGTAAAGAATTATAGTATGAAAATTTTTGAACTTTATGACTTCTGAATGTGTTACATTATGTATGTATCCTATGATTCTTTTGTAAATCTTCGTGTGATATCATGTACGCCAAATCTCACGGTCCTCGATTATTCGTTATCCACAAAAATTCTCCCTCCTATAATATAGTTCAATTGAATTATTTTTGGGATAACCCGCGTCACGGCACGTTTACTCGCTTAGGAATCCAAGAGGAAACGGCAAATCGGCAAACGATCAAAGGGTAACGCGCATAATTCGGAACGAGGTAACGATTTCCGTGGTAGGTCGGCCTCTAATTGGCGGGCAACGGAGAGAGGCGTTCTTTTTTCCGGTTTCTCCGGCAAATTTCGACCGGTAAATTGAAACTGTTTTTGCTCGGACGGCGCTTAATTAAATTGCCCTGTGGCTCCGTAGCCGATCGCGGCTACATTATAGGAGGGACGAGGAGAGGGACAACGACCGAGCGATTTTTTTAAAAGCGAAGCACGTGTTGCGGTTATACGTCGAGCACGTTCAGTTTCAATTATGGGAACGGAGTCGTTCGATCGCTCCGGGACATTTCGATGACCGATAGAGTTAACGATACGTAATTTTTCCGTGCGATTTCGGTGCATTCGTTTTTGAGAAACGGAACAAAGAGCACAACGGTTAACGATGTTTCCATTTTTTCGTCCGTAGGAAGATCCTGGACTCACGCCGCGTCTCTGCGAAGGAATTTTCGCTAGGATCGAGGAGGAAAGGAAAAACGAGAGGAACTATAGTGTTTCTGTCAGGTAACCAGAATGGAAGATAATTCGTTTTATCTCTTCCGAGTGATATAACGAAAACATGATAAGTACATTTCTGTTGAATTTTTGTTTTTAATATCACTTTATGATTAAATTTCTCAGATTCGAAGATGTAAAAGAGTCATCTTCTAAAAATAGCTGGTAGGTTGACAAAGGATCTTATTTCCTCTGTCAATTTGAAAGAAAACAATTTTATAATATTCAATCTCTTGCTGAAAACGATGAATCCCGTAAATATTCACATTCACATATTCGTTTGTATCACGTTAAATATTCTACGATCCAATTACTCGGCTTACGGAGCAAACACGTGAATTTTACTCGAAGCCAACTGAACGTAGATGCGAAGCAGCGTGGCGATAACGCGCATCTGGATTGATAAGTGTGGGAATCTTGCCATTCGCGGCGTCTTTTCGCGAAACGAGGCGCATCGACGAGCTATACGCCAATAGACGATCAAGACATTGGTGGTTGTCGGTCAAGGTCCAGCTGTCGGGTCAATTTTCTTCGTCATTTTCGCACGATAAAGTTGTTTCGTGTCGATGGTCGTCTTAATTTCCATTCGCCTCTTTCCAGTCAAATCAATGATTAGATGGATTGACAAGTTGACAATGTAATCCCTCTGTTGTGCGTCTTGTTCGCATTCCAGCGATTATAGGGTTTCAAGAATCCATTCCTAAATCGTTATCGACGAGCGCTTCTGTCGTACTACGTCGTACTATATTGGAATGAAAAGTTTATCGTCCCCTTCGTTATACTTTTTTTCTTGGCCTCCAGTTTGCCGAAGCAACCGGCGTTGGTTAATTGAAAATGGTAATCGCAGGTCTTTCCGTTTAGGAAGAGGTAAAGTTGGGAAGAGGAATCTTTGATTTTAAATAACACTAGCCGAGACCTGACTTTATCTTGAACTGTGGAATCGTTTTCTTCGAACACTGTTGCAACAGGATAAGTTCTAGTTCCGAGGAAACTCTTAATAGAATCTGTTCTGGAGATAATAGCTTCCACCTTATGCAATTGATTCTTCTTTCGACCTTTTGTTAGATTGTAACTGTTATCTTGCAATGTGTTTTAATGCGTCATTATCAATGTCGTCACTATTTGTTAATTTCCTTTTGCTTTACAAGATAGATTTTGGTATCAAACATCGAACTGTTAAAGAAATCCTTTTCGAAGGTTTTATATTGTAAAAATGAAAGAGTCATCGAATAACTGGAAATTTAGGTGTCACTAGACAAAATTGTCTTTAATCAGTGAACAGACATCAAAGTAAAGAGGTCGCGTCCAGTAGCTGTGAAAATATTATACGTCGACGGGATGGTTAGGGGTGGTTTGACGCCGTTGGAAGGGGGTAGGTAAACGTGTAAGTCGAGTTTAGGAGTCGTGAGGTTCGCGAGCGCCGTGTTGGCCTGGATGTGTCTTGTAAGCTCAGTGCCCCGTGACTCGCAATCGTAGGCGGACGTATAAGCATTGCTCTACCTGGGTAAGAATCTTTTCCCTTGCAGAGCACCGTTCCAATATTCGTTCGCACTTTCATCCCATGACAACGTTTCGCTCGCTGATCAATTTAATTTCTTCAGTTTTGCCCAAGTATCGTACGATAAATGGGGGAAGAACGTAGGAATTCAATAGTGTTTAGGTTATTGAAATTTTTAGAAGGATTCTTCCGACAATATTCAAATTACTACCCTCTAAAGTTCGATTTCCATCATTTTATTAACTTTCTTTTTATATTAACTTCATCTCTAGATATTATAGATGTCTTATAAAACTCTTAAAATATTGTAGATTAAACATTTTATTGTCAATGAATAATTAATTCTCAATAGTAAATGGCGTCTGATAGTAGAATGTAAAACACGAGATCTTGTTATTTAAATATACTTTATTAATTTAAGATACTTTAAAGTAAGAAGAAATAGACTTCTAAAGAAATAGACACGTTCCATGTGTACAAATTTTCCCTCGTTACAGATCCACCCCCGATCTTCGATTCACACTTTCCCTCGTAAACACCGCTTTATTCCTGTATTAAACGTTCGCCGGATTGCCTTGAGCTTGGTGTAAAAATAAAAAGCAGAGAAGTTTCGTTGCGCTGGAACACTCGTAAAAATTGTATTTACCGTTCACGAGAAATATCGATTGCCATTTCCTCTGTGTTTCTTTTTTTGTTTCTCTTTTCGTTCTGTTTTTCCTCCTCTCTATCTCTTTTTGGTCGTTTCATCGGTGAACGAAGGAAAACGCACGGTTGCCGCGTACCAGTCGTTCCACGCAAGTTTTATCGGCACTTTGAAATTCGTACGTGTAACCGAAACGAGGATGGATCCGCGGAAAATTGTTCCATTGCTCGTGGTTTTTTGGACCGTGTAAAACCAACTGCAAGACCACCATAAAATTCCCCTTGGAAACACGTTGCTCCGAATTTAACGTGTCTTCGTAAATCACTTTGTCGTTGTCCCATTTCTTGTTTGATACCGAATCTTGTCGATAATATCATTTATTACGAAGTGATAAATAAAAATAATAAACGAATTACCGTGATATAAAGTAATTGTTGTATAATGGAAATTATTGACAAATAACTGTCGTCAGACGATTCTGACATTCTCCAAGGACAACGTCGTGTTCGAATAGATCTGCATTTGTAACTCGAGCACTTTTCAGGGGAAAATCGTCTTTCCGTGGGAATAGAGAACGACGAAGGAAAGCTTCACGACAGCAACGTATCTGTTCGTTGTATTTCTCTGCATGGATTTTTTCGCTCACGTGCACGAAGAATCGCGAGAAAGTTCGCTTGATGTATTGCCGGATAAGCGAATCGGTCAGCTCGAGCGGCGTTTCCTCTTTTGGGCCGCTTCTCTGTCAGTTCGCGACGTAAAATCGTTAAGTGGGCCGACGAAGAAAGTTCCGTATCTACGTGTTCCCTTTTGAACCGTGAATGAAATTCGTGACAACTCTGTGTGCCTACCATTGATGGATAATTCTACGTCCTTAAAATGTTTTGAATTACATATTCCGAGCTATGTCGTTTTTATATTTCCACTAAACGTTTTAACTATTGTATGTTTACGAGTTATTGTATCGCGAGCTACCGTACACAGGTACATAATTACGTTGTTACGTAACTATTAAAATTTCCATCCTTAAAAAGTTGATGATTCGTCGTTACTTTGAACAATATTCTAACACTGACACCATTCTATTTTTAAATCAAATAAATATTTTACTCCGAGAGATCCTACGTCGATCAACATCGACGACCGATTCTTTCCCGCGCAGCGCAGACTAAAAAGAAAGTGCCGTCCCCGGAAGCATTAAAAAGAAACAACGTTTCTATCATTGAGGAGTGTCTTTAAGCTGTTCATCATCTATAACTGGCATCGTGAATCATTCTTTGTTCCGTATTGACCGGTCGGGAAAAAGAAACGACAGATTTACGCACGTCCAGTAGAATCGGCCGGCATCCCCGCGACCGAATACTATAAATCCGCGTTTATACGATCACCGGCAGTTATTAAAAGTGCCACGGAAATTCGTTGCTCGCCTAGGCAAAAATATGCGTTGTGTCGCGACTGTTCCGGTTGTTACGATTTGGTACGATAAAGCTACCGACATCGTCCATTCGTGTTTCCTTGCCGCGAGTCGAACCGAAAATACAGCCTCGTCATGACGGATTTAGGGATGGAAATTTTTCAAAACGTTAACGCAGTCACCGATCCGCCATTCTCATCCGTTGTGTTTATCCTAGTAGTGCTAATGGCGGCGCCTCCTGAAAAATATCTCGCGCACCCTTTAAATTAAAGCGCATCTAAAAGCTCGCAAGGACTGCGTCCGCGTAAAAATTCCCGCTAATGGACCGATTCATAAAATATACATTTTTACGGGAAAGTTTTCGAATGTCCTGTGGTTTTAGGGTTCTTTACGATTAAAGGATTTACATTTGGCTATGGTGATGGGTCTGTGCGTGAAGAATTTGGTAGATTGAGCCGTGAAAAATTCGTATACATATAAATATTTTCTTTCAAGCTTTTAATCTTTATGGGGCTTCGGTCTTGATTTTCTACATTTATTTCGTTTTCGTGAGATAAAGTAGTAAGAAATAGGAAGTTGGAAGTAAAGAGAGGATTCGCGTCGAATTCGAGGCTGTCCGTGTCATCGAATATTAGCAACCATGCCTTGTTATATCACGGCTTCGTAATCTCGTGAAATCGAACGATAAAACGCGATGGCATTCTATCTTCTATTCATTTTTATTTGTGTATCAGACTCGAAAGCTGGCATTGTACGCAACACATATAACAAAATGGCTAAATTTTGCCATGTAACTTGGCCGCCCAAACGATAAACCAAAGGTTTATTTCTAATTTACGATATTCAAATCGAAGAAACGTTTCCACGCTTCCAATTGTTGGCGATATTAATACGTTTTCTGCTGAACTCCATCCTCTTTTGATCCATTTAACGTTCAAGATTCAATATACCCAAGTTCATCGCTTTCAGTTCAAAGTACCATCACTTTGTCTCATAAAAGTCTCCTCTTTTTTCGTCGTCGCTTTTCGCAAGAGGATGGGACGACTTCCCGGTCAAAGCGGTTGCCGTTTTCGAGTCGCGACTGTCCATTAAAACGCGAGCTTCTCTGACGCAATTAAAGCCAATCTCGCGTTGCTTAATAACGCGAATAATAGAATGTTGCCGCTTTTACGCTCGAAACTGAGCCATTCCCCTGGGAAGGACAGTCGTTCTGCGAGCTTCCTTGGCTCCTTACGTGACTAACTTCTCGCCCAGTGAATCATTTTCAACCGTGCTGCACTTGGAAAACGGGCTTTTTACGATTGCACGCTGCTGCGTGTCGCGAATTACACCGTGAACGTCGAGAACGGTGTATAAACGAATTTACGAGCTTCCTGTGGCTGTCTTAATTCTCTCTTATGCATCTGAAACACAAAAGAACGAGACTTTGTGCGTTACGGTAACGTTTACACGGACTATCGCAAAGACGGCTGTAAAAGCTAGAAAGAAAAGAATAAGTGTCGCCGATAACGACGGTATGACCAAGTTTTGGAAATATTTTTCAAAAGGTGACGACCATGATGAAGCAGAACGTAAAAGTTTATATCGGTAAAGAGATAAAAATGAAAATAATATAGGAAAAAGTTTATGAGAAAGAAGTTCAGAGTGTAGAGGAGTAGAGAACAAGTAAGAAAAATTAGGAAGAAATAGGGAGAAAATAGAGACGATGGAGGAAGAGAGAAAGGAACAGAACGATGGAGAAAAGGAAGTTTGTCGATAGCCTGGTGAACCAGGGAACTAAAATGAATCACAAGCACGGGAAGTGCAGGACGATAGGAAAATAAACTGCACTGGCAGAAAAACTAAAAGGGGAACCACAGTAAGCAGAATTAGCAGCGATCAGATTGTTACTGGGTAGAATCAAGAAAGAGACGTACGCAAGTTGGAATATTCATAATGCGAACATGAATTTTCG
This sequence comes from Bombus pascuorum, assembly GCF_905332965.1. NCBI lineage: Eukaryota > Metazoa > Arthropoda > Insecta > Hymenoptera > Apidae > Bombus > Bombus pascuorum. The sequence continues at coordinate 7,531,900 of NC_083499.1, read as the reverse complement.
TGTGTTTTTATTCACGTGTTCTGTTTCTATGGAGAACATAGGAAAATCCCGGAAAAGTAGAAAACTTGCAAAGTTTCTTTAAAACAGAGGAAGTGACTTTGAGCATCACCTTACACCGTTGCTCAACGCAAAAGGAAAGAAACGAAAGAAACTCCTCAAGTTCCATAAATCTCAGCTTGCATAACAGTTATTTGGTCTATCGACTGGTAAAAAAATGGCTGATAGAGGAAAGTTGGCTATAACAACGGGCTTAAAGAACATCAGCCTTCTGGCAGCCGAGGCAAAGAGGAAAGCACGAAACATTTATTCATTAATCAGCGGGCAAAGTCAGTCGGCGAAAAGGAACGCGTCGGCTGATTAACCGATTTTTCGCGAATATTTCCGCGAATATTTCTGCGGATATCTCCGTGAATATCTCTGCGAATATCTCCGTGAATATCTCCGCGAATATCTCCGCGAATATTTCCACGATTGTTTCGTGCGATCGGCTTCCACGTTGCGCGTCTAATAAACACGCAGGGAATATGCACGCGCCTCCGGATCGATATTCAGGTTTTGTTGTGCAATTAATTATACCTATTAGCGAATCGTACTCTCGTCAATAAACGCGCCAGCACGATCCCGGGCATAATTGAATTTACGATCTAACAACGATCCCACTCTGTTACAATTGACACGTTCTGGTAATAAACGCAGTACTGGCTAATGTCGCGCGAAAATTGTCGCACTTTCACGCACAATCGTTAATTCACGCGTGATTTCCTCGACTCAGGGTGAATTCGCGATGAGGGGAAATTCGGGCCGTGTCCATAATATTCTTCTTTTTGCGCCTTGTGTCAACTTCTTCTTTTGCAACGATTTTCAAAATATCGAGGGATGGGTTAAGGTTAATTTGAAACCGACGACACACTAAGCGCGTCACTCATGTTCTTCTCTGATACGAACTAACGATCAATTCATAATAAAATCAGGGAAGATGGATGTTTCACTTATAGAAATATAAAATTTAAAGAACTTGAAATGTTTATACGATATAAACATTTATTAACATAAATTATCGTTTGGTCTTTAATGGTTTAATTTCATTATGAGAAGAAATCGTTGCACTTCTCCAAATAGATTTCATTCACGTTTGAACGTTAAAATATTGGACGAAAAGGTAAAGGTGTAACATATACATAAAGTTCATAGGGCTGAGTCAAAGAGGAGCTGGGGGTCGGAAATCAAAGTATCGGCTACATCGCCGTTTACGCGACATTTTCATTTTCGCCAATTATCAGGCGGCCGGGCAATCAATTTGCACGGTGAACGTTCGTTCACCGGCCCCATGGTGATACGGCCGTACAGAAATGTTCCGACGGCCGGTGTGCTGGATGATTCGTTGGCCGTCAATTGATCAGGAACCATCGTCATTAGGCATCGGGCGTTTAACGTGATTAAGTCGCCGAATTCGTACGCGATAGCATGCCGTGCCGCTCTTCCCATCCGCAATGAAACGGTAACCGATCAAAAGCTCCGCATTACTTATGGCTGATTGATCGATAGAACACTCTCCCTCCTCTCTGTTTCGCCCCGCCGCTCGCTACCGCTTCTCTCTCTTTCTCTCTCTCCCTCTCTCTCTTTCTCATATCCACGTCGTCTGTTCCTTACTCTTTCCCGTTTCAATCCTCCCTGCAAGCCTTGCAGAAGCTTTAATTCGACCACGACCACACTCTCGATTCCCAGTCATTACGATCTCGGTCTGGTTCGCAAATTCAATTCGACCTGCATTTCGCAGTTTCTGTTTGTCGACCGGTTGCGTCGTTTCGCCGGTTTACGCCCACCTGCTGCAGAGTGTTAGTTATGTCCGGTTTAAAAGCTATCGTAAACCGTGTACACATGAAATCTTCTTAGCTCTGAATTGTCGTAGAACCGAGTGGCTGGAGCGGAGTAAACTAGGACTTTGGCGGAGGAGCTGTACTCAAACATTCTGCACTGTAACATTTTTCCCTCGAACTGTAGCAAAGTTGTTGAGACGTACCTAATCTCGTTCTTAGAAGATTTGATTTTAAGATATGATGTACAGAGGCTATAAAATGTATTTGAGTGTCTTTTTATCAGGCTCCACATTTCATTTTCGTAGTATCAAATTCTGGTAATCGTATGAAAGTATTACCGAATCATTCGAAAATTACACTATTTTTGAAAGTAAAATTCTTCGGTAGATTCGGTTCTTCGGTTTGCTATCAGTCTTGGGAAATATTTAGAAAAATATCAAGTTCTCATTGAACGGTGCTCGGCGAAGCTTCTTATCCTCGTTGGGATGGAAAATTGCAACAGCTCGCGGATTTCTGAGCTCTCACGCTGATTCGCGGTCGTGCTCCCAGTGACCCAGTAATCGAGGGTCGATATTCACCGGAGCGGGTGTCTAACGGTGTCTAATGTTACAAGGAATCGCGTGAACGCCGCCGCGTGTGTCTCCGTTCGAATTCGAGGCTTTCGCGCAACCGAGGGTGGTGTGGGTCGACGACTCGTTAAACGTCGCGTGATTACGAAGAATCTGTGGATCCCGGCCGATGAAGCAATCAGCCGGTTGAATTTAAAGAAACGTTATCCAGCGGAATTCCTTCGACCGACTAGGTTCTTCCGAATTATTCGAATTTGAAATTCAAAGAAGAACTCGTTGAGCAAGGAGTGCCAAAAGATCGAGTCCGGTATGGCTATGTATGAGATTTAAAAGTCATAGCTTGGTCTTTGCATCGAGTCGGCATCGAAGAAAGGAGCATTTTCTCAATTAGATGGGACTCTCTTTTACATTACGATTAATCAACATATTCATTGTTTTATTAAAATCTTAGAGTCTAGAGATAGTCATAGTCTGGAGAGAAATCTTCCTATATTCTTGACATTGCACGAATAGATAGAAGATGGATCGATTCTTATTTCGACATCATTCGCCAGCGTAATATCCGGCAAACACGAGAGCTAGCTTTCGTTTCCTCTGCACCCGCCGGTGAAAACGAGAGCCACTCGACAACTTTAAAGCCTCTGACGAACGACTTCCTCAGGTTTTCGCCTGAATTTCGTTAATTAACACAAATCAATTGATCCTTTCTGTTTGCTTCAAGATTTACGATTATCAGAATCGATTTCTTTTAGTAAACATAATTAGATGTTACGAATTGTCGTTAATTTATATAATTTATTAGATTAAAAGCGTAGGTGTTGTTTGTACGTATGTTAATATCGTTCATTGGTATTTTAATTACTCTGAAAAAACGAAAAAGCTTCTCAGCGAATTGTTTTTTGAATCAGCTTCGCTCTTTGATTTCGCTTTTTCTCAGTGGAGATTAGAATACTCTCGGACACGAGTAAATTTAGTACGACTAGATCTGAGTCATCCATGCGTAATTCTAAAACAGAAAAGCTGATGCACGATAGATTTGACCTATTGTACCTGGACGAAAGCTTTTAACCTTTCCGGAAGGTCAGAAAATGGCACAAACTTCTCAGTAGAAAAATCCCCAAATTCTCGTAAAATGTATTTACCGCCTTTTTTATTTATCTCTGTCGGTCTTTCCTTCGACTCAGTTTACACTTTTCTCTTCTCTTTCTTTCTTTTCCCTGATTTTTTTTAAACATATTGACTCGTCAACAGCGTGTTTAACTAGAATTATTTCGTAGATAAACGTGTCTGGAGAAAAACAGAATGCAACAGATCACGGGTTAAACGTTGAACGGACAAAGGTAGCCGGTTATCTTGGCGAAACTTTAAATAGCTTTTTCGCTCGGCTCCGCGGGAGTCGACGACGCCGATAAAAACAACCGAGTTTCGCGAAGCTACTGGTTTACTCTTTTAAGGGCCGAGCCAGTTTTCTTCTTATTGGCTCGCTCTTGCGAATTTCGAGATCGTAAATGCAAATAACTTACAATCGGAGCATTCGATCGTTATTCGAAAATCGAATTTACAGCTGTGTTCCTTCACTACGATAACCTTATTCTACAAAACTTTCTTTCGAAGCATGAAATAAAGGATCACGAACAAGGAAATTACTCTGCTATTCCGACTACGAAACACAGAACCAATAATTGTCGTGCAAAAATTAGTTGTTAATCGAGTAGTCCTTTAATAAAAATGATTATATCATATTCATCCTTAAAGATGAAATATTTCTATCAAAAGACACCAAGATTGTATCTATTCGAACCAAGAAACGAAACTAAATAGATAACTACACGAGTACACGGTCCGTGTGACCCAAGCACGATCGTGTGAACCGTGAAAGTTAGGAGAAGATCCTGGTAAATTTAGATGCACCTCTTCGTTCTTGTTGCTCCTCGTCGTTTCTCATCTTGCACGCGTGCGAACCAGCGCAAAAGGCTTAGGTGGAACGGTTTTTGAGGTCAAGGAAAGCAGCGTGAACAGGCTGATTCTAGGAGTCCGTTCGATTTTCTAATTTCCGGAAGCGTGTTGGTCAGCCACGCCATGGCGGCTCGCGAACTCATTCATACGGTGAACGATGGGCCACGGTTATTCACGGGTATTCCAAGCATTCCCGAATACTTGCAGCGGCTAGAAGTCAGACCACCGACGACCCTATTTACTTGGAGTCCAATTCCACGCCCGGTCCGTGGTCTACGGATGGGATACGTGACGTCAAAAGAGCCGAATCCTTTAGGTCAGCTCAACGATGAGAATTTCAGACGGTTCCGAAGGAAATTCGAAACAGTTTCAATTTTTCAACGCCTGTTCCGCTGATTTTCCGACCTGCAAGCTTTGATTAGTCGACGAACGATATCAGGATCCTGTGAAACCGTGTTTCAACTCTTTCTAACAGAAATATTTTCATCGGTGTTTGTTCTTGCTCTTTGAACAGTGACCGCTTTATACGTGGAACTTTCGTATTGACATTTTACATTTATTCGATGTGTAATCATGATGTAGATATTTTCAAGAGCCGTGGGAAATAGATGCATGCTTTTCTGCTGTTCAACGATTTGTGGCAAATACAATTAAACCGTATGGGGCCAATTAAAATGCAGATATCCGGGATAACTTTAGCGATTCAAGATCACGTAGAGCTGTCGGGTTTCGAAGGTTGGATTGTCTGACGAGAGAGTTTAAGTGAAATAGTCCAACATCGCATTACTCTAATCCTGAAATACTTCAACTCTTCCTTTATTATTCAAATCTTGAGAAATTAAAAAAGTCAGAAAACGTACACATACGTACAAAGTATCTTGTCGAAAAACTAAGCAAGAGTGAAAAGATACAAAAGGTGTGGGACGAGATCCAGGAGTGGAAAGTGTTTCTGAAACTCCGATCGCTGTTAAGCGGATTTACGATGGCACGTGCGGACGTTTCACGAGCACAGTGGAGCAGATAATGACGTTAAGAGGATCCGAGAGCTTGCGGTGGCCTGGCTGCGAGCACCGTTCGGACGAAAAGTATGCGTCGTGCTGGCTGTGCACCCGATAAATTTGCCCGACCTCCCCGGGGTCCCCGACGGATTTTCTTGCGCGCCTACAATTCGAAATCGTACTGTTTAGATGGTCGTTGAATATTCACGTGTCCAGTTTAGTGAATCGTATTATCGAGCGTGTTACGTGGAGTTTATCTCTTTGATATTCGGCGTGTGTCGCGTGCGGGTCACTGCCGATTACACCAGCCACTGGTTACTTGTTGAATATCTATGGCTAATGCGATACGCCGTTGTCGACGATATGGAATTATTTATTGGTTAACCGCGACAGCTCTTTTCATGGATTTTCGTGTTGGACGGAGCAAGGCAAACGTGACACGTTGTTTGCAATATATCATTGGAATTGTTATTATATATTCTGCTGATAGACGACAAAGTAGACTCCATCAATTTGCTATTGTGGTTCTGAATGAAGAGGAGAAGGGGAGAAAGAAGGAGAGAAGAGGATGTATGAATGAAGGGGAAGAAAAGGAAGATGTGTTTCGTGCTGGAGAGCTGCTAGTGGACTCATCAATAAAGTAGCACACCAGGCTCTTAAACGTCGGGTAGTAAAGGTTAGGTCAGAAAAGCTATTTGTATGGAGGGGATTGTCGGACGAGGACTTTGGAAAATTCTCTTGGTGTGAATTGTTTTGGTAGAGAGTTTAGAAGCTATTATTCTACTGTCTATACGTCTAAAATAGATAGCTGTTAGGCTTAGGTTTACGATAGTGAGAAAGATATTTTTTAAATATGACGTTGCAGTTGGTATTTTAGAGATGTTTCAGGCTGGAATGTTGATTCGGAAGGGTGAATGTGTAAAATCGTCGCAAATCGATCGGATTCGACATCGAGGGCGAATCCATCAGCGGCGTCCTGAAATGAATGCAATCAATCAAACGCGATAGTTGGAGCGTAACGCTGGCTGAATTCTGTTTCAGTTACTTGGAGATATATAACGAGAAGGTGAGGGATCTTTTGAAGCCGTCCTCGAGCACGAGCGGATTGAGAGTTCGCGAGCATCCTCGACTCGGCCCTTATGTTCAAGGTACCGCCAATCGAACATTCAGTTCGCTTCGAAATCCTACAACTTCGATGATTGTTATCTAAAATAATTGTTGTCACGGAGATTTCCTGCCACTTGACTCGTTTTTTCGGTATTTGACAAGCTTTTCTAAGGATATCTATTATTGTCAATTTTATATAATTCACGTTTTTAATTTCTAACATTTTTCTCTTCAAATGTATGAAACTCCTTATCATCTACTCATCTATCCATTCTTTTGTCTTTCAAGTTTCCACATTTGTAATTATTCTTCTCAATGTTTTCCGTAACAGGACTGACCCATCACGCGGTTCGCACGCTGGGGTCGTTGATGTCCTATGTGGAGGAGGGAACGAAAGCCCGGAAGACAGCATCGACGTTGCAAAATCCTAGTAGCAGTCGTAGCCACGCTCTGTTGACGATCGCCGTTGCAGAGGAGTCGCAGTGTGTCGGTAACAGCGTCAGTTCGAGGAAGAAAGAGATCTCGCCACGCGGTGGTAGCAAATTACGGTTGGTCGATCTGGCGGGCAGCGAGAGCGCGGCCACGTGCAGCGGCGTACATCGACTGAAAGTGAGTCACTTGCTAAAAATAATATCGTTGGCGCGAACGAACGAATCGATCGATAGAGCTTTTTGAGCAGGTAGAAATCGGAAAACTACATGATCGGGATTTCCCTTTCGGATGATTCGATCGTATAGGATGCTTTTATCTTCGACGAGTCGGAATTCGATGAATTGAAATGTGGAAAAAGAATCGAATCGTTGAAATAATCTATTTTTTGTTCAGATGGATTCAGGCAATTTAAAATCACTTTACCAGCGTAAATCTGTTATTTACTTGACTTGAAATATACTCCCGAATTCCTATGCTCATCCTCGTTAATCAAGTCGTGTGAGTTTAAGTACATAAATCCAATAAGTGATCAATCTGAACGAAGATACTTTACGTAATCAAGATACAGTTCTAGTGGTTTCATCCGACTGCTCGTATGAACAAGAACGAAATAAAAAAGCAGTGCGTGACACGTGTCTTTGCAGGAGGGCGCGAATATAAACAAGAGTCTAGTGGCTCTAGGGAACGTAATATCAGCCCTTGCGGAGAGAGGCACGACCGGAAGTGGTTCGGGCAGGAGGTTCATCCCTTATAGAGATTCTTCGCTTACTTGGCTGTTGAAGGACGCACTTGGCGGAAATGCCACTACCATTATGCTCGCCAGTAAGTGTCTTCCCTTTGATCTTCCCTTCTTCTGCTCTCACTTTTCCTCACCCTCCCGATATCCATAGCCTTCGAGTTATCCCTCCTTATATCTCTTTTCTTCTTACTTCTGCTTCATTCTTCCCCTCGTTCGTTCGTATTTATTTTTATTAGACACCTCTTCCGTTGTGTATCCAGTTAAACGATGATTTACACGTTGAACGAACAGCTTTCTTTCCATTTTGATTCGTCGCTAATCCGTTTATACCGTTCGTTCCAGATTCGCTCCTTCAGATTTCGTCCCGTTCTATTCGAAACGCAGTTACTGCTCCATTTCACTCCTGTTCCCGAGGCCCGGTCGTACCAGGATCGCGATATTTAATTTGGGAAGACGACTCAGCTTCCAGGACGCGACAAAAAAAAATTTGCCGACGCTCTCCATCCTCTCCTTATCTTCTCAGTCTCCGTTACCACCCACTCACCCAGTCCTTTCCCACCCTTGTCACTACTTAACTCCAGCTTTCCATAAATTCCAGTTAATTGCCAGAGGAGAATTATTATCACGAGCCTCTGATTCATGAAATTATCCCGGCGATACCGGAGTCCGGACTCGGCCCGGATGGTAATTGGTTTAAATGCTTTTCCAGGCGAGCTAAGGCGCGGAGATTAAAATTCGATAACCGGTGCGAAAGCGTACTGACGGGAATCGGTAAATACGAAATCCTTTAAGCTTGTCAAAGTCGCAGTTCCGCACTGCTCTTTGAACGTTTCACTCCTGTTGGTTGACGTTGAAATGTCCACTCGATGGAACGAAATGCAACAATTCTAGCGCGTAGATTACTCGTAGATAGACCTGTATTATTAGGCCGTCCCAAAAGTTTCTATCGTTTTACAAGGAAATAATAGATGCATAACAGTTTTTGTTTTATATCATTCCATCGAATTATTATATATTTCTACTTGTAGCATGGAACAATATGGATCATGCATAATTCAATAAAGTAATATAAAACAAAAAATATCGTGCACCTATTATTTCCTTATAAAACGAAAGGAACGTTTGGGACAACCTAATACTTGCATACATATTATCACGGTACACTTTCACCAGTTTCGATCAGTTTGTTGTTTAAAAGAAAGTCAGCGATAAGTCTTTTCCGGTAGTTGCTGGTAGCAATGAAAGTCGGTATTTTTGTTAAAAAACGAAGTTTCGATCGTAACTCTTGTAAATAGGTCGACCGTAAGTCTTGTAGAATTTGAGTCTTGTAGTTAAATGTGGCATGTAGAGAAATTACGGTACAGAATAGGAAACTCTTTTTGCGTGGCCATCCGTACGAAGGGTGAGTTGTACATTAGGACAGACCGAGTCCTTCGTAAATCTGACCACAGATCGGGAACGTAGAATAAAATATTCGTCGATCCCGTGTAGCCTGGGAAAAGAGCGCAGATCTCTTGATTTATTTTATAACAAAATACTTTACTGATCGAATTGAATCGGAAGAGCGCGACTATTGCCTTGTCATGCATCAACTCTTTATCTCGTCAAACAGTTTCGAGATTCAGTTCCACCCAATTGAAAAATATTTTTGTTTCGCAATTTCCAGTTTATCGACATGGAAAAATTTCTTTTTTTTTTTGATATTCATACATGACAAGTGCACTGACGGTTGAACCTGAAAAATACCGATCCCCCTGCTTGTCCGGTCATTGTTTCGCTCTACCACGATTTTCGACCCGCCCTTCGCTAAAGCAACATTTTACTCTTTCTCTTTTCGGTTAAACGGGCAAATGAGAATTTATCTGGTGAAACAATAACGGTGATCACCTCTTCTTCGAATTATTCCAATATTTCCGGATGACTGGAAATTCATCTAATGCATCCAACGTGGTATATAATCGCTGGAATCCAGATGGAAAAACGATCGACTAATTAGCACGGTCGGCTCGATACCACCTAAACGGAAGAATCGGCAAATATTCGTAGGCCGGCCGCGATGCGTATAATTAATCGTGGCGAAATATTCCAAACCGATGATCATCGACGTCCAATTGAATTGCTAATAGCATTCGGGGCTTATTATCGTGTCGATGGTGGAGGGGAGAAGGACGTTTAATATTCAGTGTCTGCATTAATGGTTGACCGCGGATATAGTATACGATAGACGTTCGAACGGGCCCTTTTTCTCCCATGACACCTGATCGAATTTAAAATTCCGTTGAAACGTTGACGTTTTTCATTTCGCGCAAGACCTGCCTCGAATGATGGAAAACGGAGGAAAATTTGCCTGCCTCTTTTTTCGAGGGCGTTGCTTTGCGCTTCAGACCAACGACTAAAACAAATTTATTCGATCGATTCCACCCTGAAATTCGATTAATCGGAGTTAAAGCGGATTGGAAGATAAGGGAAAACAATTTTTGATGACATTTTACCCCCTGGGACTAGTCGCTGCGATTAATTATAAGGGAAAAATAGCGAGGGATTATACGGTGGCAAATCAAAAACCCGACGGTAGATGAATGAACACGTACGCGATGGTGTACAGGTGTTGATTACAGCGAGCTTTATCTTCTGTGCTTGGTTTTTAGCGATCTCGCCAGCAAGCGGAAGTTACAACGAGACCGCGCACACGCTGCGATTCGCGCAGAGAGCGCAAAGCGTGGTCAATCGGCCGGTGGTCAACGAGGATCCCGTGGCGAAAATCATCCGCGAGTTGAAAGCTGAGGTGGCCCGATTAAAGTTTTTATTGTTAGAAAAGGCAAGTCGAATTTATAACGTACGATAAATGAAAAATTGCGAAGTGATTTGAAAGATTCGAATACATATTGGAGACGCATTTTCCTTAGAATATTTTAAGAAAAGTTTGATGGAGGAAAGCTTGGACATCCTGTACGTACTAGACGGTGAATTTTTCAAAACACTCTCACGCATCTCGTAGTTGACCGTACATCTGAAAATTCATCGGAACTGATTTTCTATTTTGATGACATTTGTCCACGTTATATATGTAGATGAGATAATAGAGATAAATGTGAACTGTATGAAAGAAATTTCCATTTCCATCGATCATACGAGCGAACAATTTTCCCCAAATTGACTTCGGAATTCAATCGTTTCTCGGTAGATCGACGATGCCGTTTCTCCACATTATACCGGTATGTGTGTTCATAAACAAACGGCAATAACAGTATTTTTCGTGGCATGAATATTAATAGGAACCGGAGCAAATAGAAAAATAAATTCACAGTTACCGAAGACGAGAAGAGGAAGGGGATAAAATCAGTGGGGGGGGGGGATCGGGGTTTTATTTATAACTGAAATCGATTCGCCATTACGGGAAATCTCGCGTTGCCCAGGAGTCCAGGATCTGGTTCACGAAGCAATGAGGATAAATCGACCAAGTTTATTATCGAGCCCCAAAGCGAACATAAACTCGTATCGTCGAATCGTCATTACGCAAATGAAATGCATGAATCGTTTATTTGATACTCATTGACCGGTCGCCCGATCCTTCCTGTGGATTGGTCGAACGATTGCTGATAAAATACAGTTCGCAGGTGCGTGCGTTTAACGAGTGATCCGCATTTCCATTTCGCCTATCCGGCATGAGTAGATTTTACAATATCCTTCGATCATACTATGCGTTATGTAATCGGTCATTAATTAGCCTCATCGAATTTCCCTCGGTCGTTATGATCGCCGTTATTCCTGCCAGTCATCGATTTTCCCCGATTCGTTTCGGACGCGTAATTATCTTAATCAATCCCTCGCGCGTGCTTTCGTGGTAACAGTTTCAAAATGACACCTGCCAATCATATATTATTCTGGGGACAGGAATTTCCTCTGATTGTTTATTGGATCTGATTGAGAGTGATTGCGATTTATTGAATTATACCTCTGTATGTGGAAGAATCGAGTGCTTAAGAATAGAATATGTGAATGAAAGGTATTTGGCAATTGTGGGTTTTCGATGCACGTTGTTCATTATTACGAGAGTAAGAATTTTCTGTGTGCTTGCTTATTGCGAGTAATTGAGTTTCAAATTTCAGAGATTTATGTGTTTACGCGCTTGAGTGTAAGTATGCGTGCTTGAATATAAAAGAGAGAAGTGCATGGGCACTGAAAGATTTGGATGAACGTCGTTGCCTAACATTCCAACGTTATATTTTCGTCGTAAAAAATCATATTTTACAGAACGCAGAAGCAGCTACGAACGCGTTGTGTTGTTGCCAGAAGAATCGACCAAACTGCAATACGAATACAGATCGATCATCAAAAGAAGCCGAGGCAGAATCAACTGAACGATCCACCCGGCGAAATTCGGGAGAAAAATCCCAAGAGGAGGAAGCAATAGTAGCTGGATCGAGGATAGAAGAAGAAAAAAGACCGAAGAGCGTCGTTTCAGTTCGAAGATCCAATTCCAGCGACAGCGTTACCACGTACGAGGTCGGTTCGTCCAAAAAGAAATTCGGTTCGCTAGAATTTTTGGCGACGAGCGATCGCTTCAACCGAGCAAAGGTGACGGAGTTGAACGACGAAGAAGACGAAGTGAGCGAGATCCACGAGTCCGTGTTCGTCGACATCCCCACATTGGTTGCGGTTTTGATCAAGCCGGATAACAATCTGCAAGAATCCTCGGTTCAGATCGAGGAGATTTGTTCGGACGAGGTTGTGGAAGAAGAATCGATCGATGTGGATTTCGAGGCGGCTAACGACGATCACGAAGCGTTCGGCGAGTTTGAGAAACTGGACAGTATCGATCACGATGATAGAAGCAGCTCTGTGAATTCGTGTCACACTTTTGGGGACATCGAAGCGGAGGCTTATCAAAATTCCGAAAGTCATCAAGTAAAATCAGTTTCCAAACCTAAGCAAAAGCCGAAGTTTCGTAAGCAGGACTCGGTGCACGTGTTTCCAACCTCTGTTCTTTCCAATCTACACACGTTGAAGAAATTTGGTTCGGTGGAGACGATCCAGAAGAATAGAGATCCTGTATTCTCGTTGGAAAGATCTCATACAAATTTAGAGAAACGTTGTACGGTTCCTGATAGAGTGAAGAAGTTAAACAATATCCGGGAGATCGATGATCAGAAGATATCGAATAGAGGTAACTGGTCTAAAGAGCAGCTTCAACGAAAAGGTAGCAACGATTCGGATAAGAGTCTAAAAGAATCCAACAACCAACCTGGATCGAAGATAAAAAACTACGCGAGGAAGCCTAGTTTGGAGAACCTGAAGAGAAAGACTAGCAAGGATAGCAGTTCGAGTAGTTCGAAAGACGAACAGATTCTGATTTCGAGTCTGGCTCGAGATAAACTATTGCGTAGAAAGAATTCGTTAGACCAAGAGCCTTCCGTCAAGAACCACACGCCTATTCAAAGAGTCAAACGCGCTGAAATCGTGGCGGCAGTTACGGAGAGATTGTATTCGAGTAGAAAAAACGTGGAGGATGTTCCAGGGATGCGGTCTCCTCCAGACACAGGCGAGGTAAAGTCTGTGGCCAAGTTGAAGCTGCAGGAGATCTCGAGGAAGATGCTGGGTAAACGTAGACGAGTCTGCGTGGACACTCAGACGGATTGCTCGAGGACTATTCGCATGAAGGACACTGCGTCTCTTACAGAAACGCCACGGATAGTCTGTCAGGACGTTGCAGTTCTAACAGATTATCATCAAGACTGCGAATACGTTTTGAATCAAAAGACACCTGTTTTGAGAGTGAAAGAGACTGCTACTTCGACGGAGAAACCTAAGACGAACATTGTCAGATGTAAAGACGTGGCAAGTTTGGCGAACGATCTCGAAGAATACGATTACGAAATTCACTCTCCGCGCAATGACTCTGGAATTCTTTCCGACGACACTCAAAATTACGCGGAGAGCAATTTAAGTAGCACAGAGGTGTCTGATCTATGTCAAGAAGCTGACAGAAGAGTGGTATACGCAGAAAGTTCGACGAATACGAGTATGTTCTCTTCTTGTCGTAGCTTTGCGGTACAGACACCGCGACCGGAAGTCTTTGGTCAATCATTACCACAGAACAAAGCTCCTACTTGCGCAAGACGATGTTGCAACTCCATCAAAGATTCTCAAAGTCATTCATCGATTAATAATTCTGAGAAAAGTGTAATTTCTATTTCATTACCGGATACCATCAACATTACCATCGAAACCATGAATACCGTAGATTCTAGGATCGCAGTGCCGGACAACGAGGCATCGCAACAAAATGCGAAATGTTCTACGAAGGACGAGGAAGCTCAAACCAACGAATGGAACGATCTTCGTAACGAGATCTTCTGTTCGAAGGATCAGACCACATCGACGCCTAGCCAAACCGATAGCAGGGTATTCCGAATCGAGAACATCTTTCAGGACCCTAACAACGCGGCCAAGTATTCGAGAACAGATCCGAATCGAATGCAGGGGACGAGGATAAGGAATTCCATTACTTTCAGGAATTCCCTAGGGACATCGTACGTGCCCCAGTCGAAGAAGCACGAGCCCTCTCTGAGAGAAGTTCACGCTGAAGGATTTATCAGGGATGGATTAATCACGGAGGCGTTTATCAACCGGAAGCGCAGTTTTAATTTGGAAAGAACACCTAGTTCGGCCGTTTACCAGGATTCTTGGAGAAACTGGCAAGTTCCTGTGTCCTTGGTTAACACGATCCATCCGATAGATTCTTCGAAGGGTTTGGGAGTTATCCCATCTTCTTGGCAACCGGAAGTCGGCGAAATTCCGCTGATCGAACAAAGTTTGTCGCATAGAAACTACATTGAGGAATCACAGGTGGATTTTGAGATGGATAACATCGAAGAGATCTCGAAGATGAAGTCTCCTTCTTGTAATATTAAATCAAATAATAATATGGATCATGAACATGGTTTCTCAGATGATAGTTTGGACTATAACGAGAGTAACGTATGTAGCGAGTCGATGATACTGAAAAGCGAACAGATGGTTGAACAGCGTGAGAATTTTTGTCCACCTGACGTAGTAGCGCATACTAAAAAAGATTGTTCAAAATCTATCGAAGAGAAGAACGAATCTATTAACGATTTCGAAGACAATCAAGTGGAATTCCCTAAGAAGAATCTTACAGAGTCAACAGAAGCTATTAATATACACGATTACAAATTTTTGATCTTGGGTAGGCCTTGTTATAACTATGAAGAAACCAACGACGAATCTAATATTTACTTGAATCATGTGAAAAGTTCGGGGAAGAAGAAAGTATCCTTCTCCAACTCCAATGTCCTCGAAAAGAAGTTAACTTGTGAACCATCAGGAACCTTGAAGTCTATCATTAAAAAGAGGATGAAGAAGAACATGTCCGAAGTTCTAAACTCTTCCAACGATGAAACTGACGATTCTCAGCAAGAGGAAAGGATCAATTTAACCTTGGAAAGCGAACGGAAAGGTGAGTCCGCAAGTTCAGAAGAAGACAAAGAAGATCAGGATTCGGTGAAATTCGAGGGAAATTCGAAGCAGAATCGCAAGAAGGTCAAGTTCTCCGTGGAAGAATCATCAGAGAACACGTGCAGTGAGTCGGACAGCTACGAGAATGTGGAGGAGGAGGAGGAGGAGGAGGACGACGATGACGACGACGACAACGACGAGACAGAAAAGATCCTGCTCGATCGTGCGGGCAGGAACGTTCTCGAAGAGTATCTGAGCGAGGCGGTGACCTTCATGCGAAATCTGAACTCTATCAGCGAGTACGTGAACGGGACGAGCATGCTCGAGAGGTGAGGAACAATCGCGAAGGGAAACATTCTCGGCCCCGAGTCTTTGATAGGTCGAGAGTCTTCTCGAGAACTTCTGACGGTGCTTTAGATTCTCCCTTGACTCTGTTGGCTTCAATTTTTAGATTAAAGAACCTGCAGCGATTGTTTTTGTAGGATTGCGTGCGTGGATTATTTATAAAATATATTTTTATTTCATTAGATTTATTAATTAGATACTCGTGGTACAGCTCTGATTTAATAAAGAAACATTGTATTTTTATCTACATTTAGATCGAACTCTATTTAGTTTCAGTTCTTTCGATGGGATATTATAAAATACTAATTATGTATCATATTTCAATATTATTGTATAATTTGACATTAATGAAATATTATTTAATTATGGAAATATGGGAGTATCATTAATACAAATTATACATGATATTTCAATGTTATATTATACAGTCTAAAGTTAATGGAAATATTCTAAATAAATCAATCAATTTTTTTTCAAGAAATCCCTTGTCACGGACATCTTTGGATTATGGGCGAAGTGGACAACGAGGTGGTCGTCGACGGAGCTGTCTCTCCTCCTGGAATCGCGATTACTCAGAATTCGTAGGTCGTAAGGTCAATCCAAAGAACGACGATGACTATCTAAGAGAGGACGATGATACAATGATGTCAATGGATTCTTACGAGAGGTGTATGAGGGGCATCCAGAGGTTGGAGCACTGCATTCGGAGAGTCGATAAGCACAACGAGCTGCTTAGGAAAAAATATGGCATTAATTGCGAATCTGCTGGCGCTAGACTGGATCTAGCGAGTCCTAGCACAGAGCCTCGCGCGTCGAAGACGAACGATGACTTCGAGATTCTTCGTGAAACGGAAAGTCCCTTGGAAAGGGATTCCAGTGTCGTAGAACAGAAAGAAGACGATTTGGAGAAGAAAATCTTCAATCAGTTGATGAATGTTGCCAATTCTATCCGTTACGGAAATTCTAATAAACTTCAATCTCGTTTACTCGCTTCATCCGAATCTAACTCGAGGAGTCCTAGCTGTGGCTCGAAATTTCGCGAGAAATATCGTTACGCTATGAAAGAACCATTCTGCGGAGATGTTAAAGGAAATTTCAGTTTGGAAGAGACTTCGGACGATCGCAAAGATCTCACCACGTACGAGATAACAGGGAATCTATCCGTTGAGAAGACTTGTTCCGCCGAACAAAAGAACGATGACTTGGACTCTATTATGGAAGAAGATTTCTTACCTCTGAGAAGATTTAATCGTTCCTCTTGGTCAACTGATTTAGATCGTCCAACATTTAGGACAGATAGACTGGACGACTCGAGCAAGTACAGTTTTCTTTCGAAATACAAAGTAAACGATTCAAGGACCTCTGATACCACTGACTCTTTGGGGAAAATGTACAATATAAGGGGAAGCTTCCCCAAGCAACGAGTGTTGACCGACAGCGCGCGGAAAAGATTTCAAGAAACGGACGATTATTCGCGAAGAACCAGGGACGGATGTTGCAGGATGTGCGCGTGTTCGAAAGATCACTCGGATATCGAGAGTACGCCCGGCGAAATCATGCATCTCAGGGATAAATTGAAATATCCCGGAAGTCCCAGGGCAAGATTTCTGGAGCTTCTTCGGGAGAGGCGACGAATAGTCGAGTGCAGCCGTGGCACGAGTGCCTCTTGAACGCGCCTTCCCTAGTCGTCCCTTTTCAACTGTAAAATGTATTTTTCTATTGTAACGCGTCGTCACAATGTCGACGACGACGTCCTCTTTGTAAATAATAGATTTCAGAACCTTTTGTAACGTTTGTCACAGCACCCACGACGAAATTTAACTTATTTATCTTCTGAGCATTCTATTAAGATCGTGTAATTCGCCCCTGTTCGTAATATTAAATTACTTTCTTTATGATTCCTCTCTTCTTCTTCTGTGGTAAGCCAAAGATTAAGATAGTGATTCATACGTGTATGACATGCTCATATGTATGAATATCATAGTGGCGTAAATCTAGATTTTGAGAATTTTAATTTAATTTCCTTAGATTTATAATTCATCAATTTATAATCCGATTCTATGCCGTGATACGTTATTATAATTTGGAAAGATAAAATAAATTTTTTATAACGATAATCCTAGACAATTACGTAGTGAACTGATTTACAGCCATTATGATCCTACACTTTCTATATGTGGCAGAGTTCACGAATTTTGGTTAAGATGGGGTGTTAAGGAATAATCTCTCTGGAAACGTTCCCTTTAGCTTCTAGCATAATTCGAGGGTATTACGAAATACTGATGCGATTAAATGCTGATACGTGTGGAACTTGAAATTAGGAGATAATTACTCTGAAACTCGTGAACTGCACGATAATCGAACAAAGTTTTCAAATGAATCCATTATTTTATCTTAATATCCTTCCTTTTTTTTCCATGTTGAATCACAGAACAATAATATTTTTATTTTCGTTTCACCGATCAATCTGGCAGAAATCGACGCGCGTTCGTCAACGTTTTAACGACGATTTCGCGGTCCAGAAAGTTCGCGATACGAGCTGTGAGTGAATTACAGCTGACACAAACTGTGTTTCGTGCTTTGTTTGGTCAAAGAGCTGACGCACGTGTCGCCTCGATCCCAAGGAACATGGAAACGGATATCGATGGCATAATCGCGACAGTAATGATCGCGCTTTTCCATCGAAAAATATCACCATCGACGACAAATTTTGCATTTTTTTCTTCGATATTGTTACAAGATTGACGCACGGCACGATTTTCGCTGGCGAAGCTACAATAGGCGAGAAAAGAAAACGTAAACTTATAAGAATCGACGAGAATAGAATTTTGATGCAGTTACACTGGGGCCGTGCCTTTTTGTCGAATATCCTCTCGTGTATGTTCGCAAACAGGCATCGTTACGCTTGCATCAGCACTGTAGAGAAATACGACGCACCAAACGGGGAACACGTGCCAATTTTCACTCTTTTTCTTGTTCGGTGCTTCTGTATACACCGTTTCAGACAGGCCAAAGAAGCAGGAAAGGCAATATTAACTAGGGGTGAAAAGGGGTAATTTGTTTATGGATCGTTGATTAATTCTTTGAACGATTATTGCTATACATATTGTACTCTTCATGATGTAATTCAACAATTCTGAATCAAGATATTAACCCTCGTTGAGCGGGCGTTGAACAACTGTCGTGATATTTTATCAAATACGATGAACGTGTTCTAAAATGTTCTCCAACGGAAGCGAATTTCATATTCATTAGGAATTCCTTGGAACTTTTATAAGGCGAATGGTGTTAGAACTCTGAAAATAATACATTTAAATGATGTGGAGTCGAACTACAAATTTACCGATGTGAGAATGTAACACGATATACGCGACTTATATATCCACCACCGGTAGATACAATTATTAGTGCAGATAAGGGAAATTAGGTTAGTATATCAATTCTAGTAACAGTTTGAGTGCATGTCGCAAAGAGGTGGTGACTCTGTTATCTGAGCTCTTCTAGGTCGCTAGAATTTCAATATCCAACCACCGTTTTGCAAACGGTGTCGCATTCTAGCGATCCAAAGTTATTAGGCTGACGTGATCATCGTGAAACGAAAGAGGCTCCGTTATTGCAGTGCTAACTCGCAAAGACTTTGCTTCGCTTATTAATGTTTGTAAACTGAAATTATCGCATAAAATGTTTCACGATTAGACAATAGATAGCGACGTGTCAGTGAGCGCAGACGAGTTCGTTTCAACACGTGATGAGATTCGAGAGAAGCCATAAGGCTGCCGTCTGTAAGAATCATCTATGATAAACATCATTATATATATAGCCAAATTCCAATTGTTTTGCACAATCGCTTAATTCGTTACCTTTGACAATTATGGAACTGTTACATTTTATAAACAGTCTGATTTCTTTTTTCTCAAATAAATTATTCGTCGTATTGTTATACATACAAATTATAACATTAACTGAAAAGATAAGCAAAGTACCTTTTGTAGAAATTTTAACTTGGGTCTGAACTTTTACTTGAGAAGAATATCGCGGGAAATAGATGAGACATTTAATAAAGAAAACTCGAAGACGAAATAATTTCGTTCGTTATCAGTCTCTGAGTATTATCGGTTCAGTCGGGGTTATCTGTAAGCTGAGGGTTAGTTACCATCACGATTTATGATCGCTAGTTGATTTTGGTACGTCGAGGAGTACGTTTCTTCCTGAACTTAACAAAAGTTGCAACAAAAGTTTCGAGACGTTAATCATGGTTCGTTACTATTTCTTCACCGGAATCCGGAGTCAAAGTTCGTCGATTTATCCGTGCACATTTGTTCTCACGCGTTTCATTACGCGACTCGTGCAATTTATTTCTTCGAAACGACAACAAACGATCGATTGGTTGGCGTTTGATCGTGGTGGTATCGCGAGTGGAATATTAATAACGAGCTGTGTTATCGTCAAAAAAGAAAAGGGGAATCATCGCGGAATTATGACAATCACGAGACTTTCAGCTCTCTTCTCGTGGAAAAGAGGTCGAAGGTTGCGACGATAAAGCACATTACCACGATTACACCACGCTTCCCGATCGAATAAATAACTCGAACGATCGGCGAACGTGCAGTCGACTTTTGGCACATGTCAGTCCGCTTCCAATCTGACGATCATGAGGGACCTCAACCGAAAGTCTAACGGAGAAGACCATAGCAACGGTCAAGATTTCGATTTGATCGCGGAAAGTAGAAACAACGATATCGACTCATCGACGCTTTACGTAATTATCGTTATAATATCATGATCATTTGGCAATAATCGTGATAAGAATCGTCGAATGTCGTATTAGCTTTATTCGAGTCGATACGGCTCGGAACACGAGGTGGAATTCGGATACCATCGGGATGAAAACGTGATGTTATCAAACGATCATCTCGGTGATCTTGTCTTTAAAAGACAAGACAAGATCGCGTTTGCCCGCGATATCCATTCTTTTGGTGCACGGTTTCAATCGACTCGAACGGGTTAGCTCCAAAAAGAACCGAAAAGTCTCGAATCGTGTGTGTTTCTGTCTACAGAACAACGAGGACATGTTCGATCCATACTGCGTCGAGGAAAATCCCCAAAAGATTACTTTCGAGGATATCACTTCTGCTGCGTTCAAAATCAAATGTGGAATCGTCAACACTCCTTGTGTGGTATGATCTTTAATTTGAAAATTTCTTATTTCCATATTATAAAATGTTTAGTCCTATCACCATACTCGAATCTTTATGTCACAATTTCAAATGAATTCTTCTTTCCCTATTATTTCGTAATTCATACTCACATGACAAATAGCTTTAATTCAAATTATATTCAATTTTCAGTATAATGACAATTGAGAAACTTTCTGA
The DNA here is from genome assembly GCF_905332965.1 of Bombus pascuorum. NCBI lineage: Eukaryota > Metazoa > Arthropoda > Insecta > Hymenoptera > Apidae > Bombus > Bombus pascuorum. Next base: position 7,511,083 of record NC_083499.1, on the reverse strand, counting down.
AAAAAGGCTTCTATGTCTATATAATAATTATGAATTCTCTATAGATTATTTATAAATTATTTATAGATCATGTATAATTATTATAAATTATCCTTCTGAACTATTAAAATTAATAGTATTACTATTAAGAAAGTGGAACCAAATTTTCCAACGCAATTTGTTCAATTAATCATTTCATCTTATGGATACTTCACCAGAAAGTTGCTCGATTTAACACGAAAAAAGGAAAAAATTAAAATATTTCCTATTTGTTGTCAGAAATCGCGCCTGTCAGATGCGATGGGTATCGATTTGTATTTGAAGAAAGACTTCCTCCAAACAACTGGAAGTTTCAAGGAACGTGGCGCGAGATATGCTCTGGTGATGCTGACCGAGGAACAGAAGAAGATCGGCGTGATCTCGGCCTCGCTGGGAAATCATGCACTCGCTCTCTCTTATCACGGATACAAGCTTAATATACCAGTGACAGTAGTGATGCCGGTGCTGGCACCGATCATGAAGATCGCCGCTTGTCGTCAATACGGTGCGAATGTAATTGTCGATGGTCTGGATATGGGTGAGGCAAAGCGTATCGCGCTGCGACAGGCGAAAGAGAATGGGCTGACGTATATAAATGGGTAAAGGCATATTCTACTTGCGATGATAGCAGTTTGCTGCTGGTTTCATTCGCGGATAACGTAAAATAAAAAGAATATTCGACACGTGTTATTGATGAACCTATAGCGAATGGAAAATGTCTTTTGCTTATTTCTTTTTTACGCGAAAGCGACGTCTAATATCTTCCTCTTACGATATTAAAAAAATCTATTTTGCGGGATTAACATGTATTCAGAGATTTTTCTTTGTTAGCGACAATGTATTTAAATTTTGCAAATAAGGAAATCGTCCATTACAAGAGCTGGCCATGCAATAGGGAAGATAAGAGTGTCTCGTTTATATTATTTCAGGTACGATCACCCAGATATTATGGCAGGGCAAGGAACTCTAGGTCTTGAGATCGTGGAGCAGGTACCCGACATAGATGCAGTGGTCGTTCCCATCGGAGGAGGTGGTTTGATCGCAGGGGTAGCTCTGGCCGTGAAAACTCTCCAACCAAATGTAGAGATCATCGTGAGTTATCATGGGAATTAAACGAACGTTCAAGCTCGTTCATCCTCTTTTTAACGCTTCTTTTTCCACATCGACGAGTATGGAACGTATTTTCGATATAAACCAATATCGTTTTTCTGTCGGGTTCCAGGGCGTTGAGTCGGAAAGATGTCCCAGTTTCTATAAGGCCCGAAAGGCAGATCGACCTACCTACACTCGTATAGATTCGACTTTGGCCGATGGCCTTGCTGTTCCTAAGGTTGGATACAACGCTTTTGCTACCGCGAATCCGTTGATCGACAAATTGGTCGTGGTGAAGGAAGAGTGGATAGCAATCGCGATCCTGAAGCTGGTCGAGAACGAGAAATGTATCGTCGAGGGTGCTGGAGCGACCGGCCTCGCCGCTATTTTGGCTGGTCAGCTGGAAGAACTGAAAGGCAAAAGGTCGTTTGACGTTGCACACAGTTGATTCAAGGACAAAAGCGTTTCCACCTTTCTGTCGCGTTTTCTATATCTCTTCGATTTCCTTCCTTCTATTTAATTTCAAGCTATAATTCTTTAACATTTCTTCTCAATTTATCAGTGAAAAAGATAATTGATTAAACTAGAAACAAATCTCTCGCAAATTCGATAATTCTAACAATAACCGTAACATTCACTTTGCTTTTCTTTTCTAGAGTGGTGTTGCTTCTATGCGGAGGAAATATCGACACAACGATCCTAGGTAGGTGTTTGGAGCGTGGACTAGCAGCGGAAGGCCGGCTTTTGAAGTTTACAGTGACTGTGTCCGATCGACCGGGCGGAATCGCAGAGCTCTGTAGAATGCTGGCCAGCATCGGTGTTTCGATAAAGGACATCATGCACGAGCGGGCTTGGATTATGTCGGACATCTTCAGCGTGGACGTGAAAGTGGTCTGCGAGACTAGAGACCGAGATCACGCGGAACAATTGAAAAACATGTTGCATCAAAATTATCAGCGGGTTGTGTTCGGCACTAGTGACATGTCCGCTCTGAATTTGCCTTTGAGCATGTAACATGTCGTTGTAAATTCGAACTTTCTGCGATTTTGAGTATTACTTAATACCGATGAAGCTTCTTAATTTCTATGAGCGAAATAATCTTTCGTTTTTATAGAGCACTATTTATACAAATATCGTATAACTATCTCATTGTTTGAAGTTCAGATACAGTTCAAATCCTTGTATATGTCATACTGAACTAGGTTCTGGCCACGAAACAGAGGAAACCGCGAACGTTCCGCATCGATTTCCATTGTACGCTCGAATTATTGTCCCATATTCCTGACTGCGAGGGAAGTTTCTACGCATCGATAAAGACACGACAGCTATGGTTGCTCCAAAAAGCGAGCTGCTCGCGTTACAAACGAGCAACCCCTCTGCGTAATTTGCATCTGAAGAAGGGTGGTTCGATGGCTCGAAATTCGAGAGCAGCCTCTACGCAACACGCGTCACACCGAGGCGTAAACGTACACTCGCGAAATTTATTACTGTTGCTATGCTTTCGCGTTGGTTTGAGAGAGAGAGAGAGAGAGAGAGAGAGAGAGAGAGAAGTGATGAAAAGGAACAAAATTCCACCCTTCTGCTCATACGCTGCTTTCGTCGCGTTTTATGTCAGGGATACGTGTTGCTATCGCCACCGTACGGATACGATTGGATTTTTGCGTAAGAGGAGGATCGTAAAGCGTTCGTTTACGAGCTCAATAACGACGCAACCCCTTATTGCGAGATGACTGGCTGTTTGACAACTTGCAGCTGCTCGTTTTCGACGAACTGCTCATTATTCTAATCGTAAGGAATGTGGTGGAGTGCAAAAATTGGATGGAGGTGGTGGTTGAGAAGATCATTTGTACTATAAAAAATATAATATTCGAAATACTACATGGTGTATTGCTATGACTAATAATAAAATGCGTAAATTACGTATTCATTATCTTCGAAGCCAAATAGAAAATGAAATATTCACACACGCTTCGTTGAAAAATGCGTACAAATTAGATTACTGCTCCGTAAATGTGAATATTACTCGCGATAACTGTGCTTTAACATAGCTTTTATTAAAAGTGAGCAATGAACAATTTACAAGTAAATTTCCAATAAGTTTGTTTCAGACATTCGCTGATAACTTTTTAGACTTCAGTACATTGATCGTAATGTAACTCGAACCAGGGATTATACAACCAGGGTCTTTTATCGACTGAATATACGCATTTCCACCTTTAAATAAAGTTGTATTCCGTTTCCTAACGACGACTCGCTTGGAATTCTTGTCTCTCAAGCTTACAAGCTCCGACTTTCTCTTAAAGCAACCAATTTCATTATTTCTTCTTATCCTAAGTCAATTTCAGTCTGTTCACGAGAGAAGGGAGAATGAATTCTTCGAAGGAAGTTCACGATGTCACGATAATATTACTCTACTCTGATGATATTACGGTACTCTGCTGCTTAAAGATGGGAATGTTAATATTTTCCGCCGAATCGGGTCAATTTTAAGAAGCAGAAAGATGAATTTTTCGAAGAAAAAAGATGTTAAAATAATTTATGACGATCTTAACATTTTTCAGCGAGTCGAGTCAATTTTAAGGAACAGAAAGAGGGCGAATTTTTGATAAAATATTCACAATATTGCAATAAATATTACTGTACTCTAACGATATTACACCATTCTTCTTCTTACAGGGAGGGAATGTTAATATTTTTTCTGGAAGTCGGGTCAATTTCAACGCGGTCGCGTCGAATAAAAAATGAGTCGGGACAGACTGGCAAAATAAATTTCGTGCGGACCGCGTGTTTTCGCGTTTCTGCTGGAAGCATTTCCATGAGGCACGCGGCTGTCAGGGGATTAATGCATCTTTACGCCGAGGCGACTGCTCGGTTTCGTCGCGTTACACGCTCGAATAATATATCGCACGCGTTACACTGGAGGTATTCCCGTGTCTGGTTTCAAAAGACTCGACTTCTTTTCCCCTTCTGAAGCTTCTTTTCAATGACGGTTGACAATACACGACGATGTGTCACCTTTCTAATATCGGACTGCTCCGGATGAGTTATGATATGTGAACCAGCCAAAGAGGGAAGTAGCGAACAGCCTTCGCCGGCAATGAAAGATCCGCGGATCTGCTTTTTTTTTCTTCATCTTTTCGCGCATCTCGTTTCAGACGGTGGAAAAAAAGGGAGAAAGGAAAAAGGAGAAAACTGGAACATCATTGTGCTACCGGGAATGCTGGTTTCGCGGCTACTGAAGCATTGTGAGATTCTTGGAAAGGAAATGAAGAGATGCGAATTTTTTGAATTCACCAGCAAACTCATTACTTTGACTAGTACATTTTTCAAGTAGATTAATGACATACATACATTTGATACTAACCACTTTTGTTTTTGTTTCAGGTTAATATTGAAATAAGAAATACACGTAAATGTAAAGAAGTGGGGATAGTGAAGGAAGAACAGTTCTAAGGCGGTATAAACTACTTGAAAGTGGAAGTTGAAGTTGCCTGTCAGACGCTCGACTCTACGCTTTCCTTATGGACACTAAACATACTTCCAGCTAGCCAATATCGCAACAGAGTTACCGTGATAGTTTATAACTCGAGACATCTACAGGCCATCCAACAGCCTTGGTGAAACTTATACTCTCGTCTTTCACGTTGGTTCAATCCCTCCCAGGTAAACAATATTTTCAACTCATAAATCTATATTCTACAAATACAACTATCTTTCCAAGGGAGTTGAAGAAGTTCAATCACGCGATTCTACTGACACCAATTCTTATCCTTTTGCTGCTGCTCCGTCCGTGAACCTTAAAGCATTGACCAAGCGTAACTTTCTCCATTTCTTGGTTCAGTCTGGCGCCTTCCGAACGAGATTGAATTTACATCGAGTGGGGGAGAGCGGATTAAGCGCGGGCAAAGTTTCGCCGAATTTTTTTTCTAACCCACCCACGCCCGCTCGTTGCTCGCGCTCTTTTTCCTAGTTTTTTCAACGCCGCGGAGGGGAGAAGCTACGAATGAAACGAAAATGAGAAAGAGAAAAAAGGGTCGTGGGCAAGAGAGAAAGAGATAGTGAAAGTGGCGGCGACCTGAATTTACAGCATTTAATATCGGCAAAATGAAGTACGAGCACGACGGAGAGCGGGCAAGGAGCCGCCATTTTGTGGCATCGATAAATCCATTTTATTGCTCTGGCTTGTAGGTAGGCGGTCTGACTACGGTTACCGGTAGCCTGCCTACTCTTATGTCTTCTCAGTGTATAACAAACACCGAATAAAAACCAATGCGAGGGCCAGCAACCCGCGCAGTCGACCCCTCTTTTCGCGGTGCACCGAGAGGACCAACTTTTTTGCTATTTATTCGCTACCCTCGCGTTCGTCCCCCTTCGTACATACCCGTGTTTTGTGGCCATGGCGTCCCCAATCGAGTACTAGCACCTCTTTTTTGCGCTTCATGCAGTATAACCGGAAGCTTTTTGTTTCTTTTGGGAGACGAGCATTTTTATGATGATTGCGATTGGTTTAAGGTACCAGTCATACTCTAGAGAATCGAAGCGTTCATGATAAAAATGATACATGCCGTCTCCTATTAGGAAAGTGAAAGAATACTGATAGTATTTTTAATGTCTGTTCAATACATTTTAATTTTTCATAATTGCTGTCAACATATCGCGGATGGACTGTATCTAATTGAATCGTGCACCTCATGACCGATATTGTTTTTATAAAACTCGTGAATCCCCATTCTGCAATCAGTCAAAACGGAAATTAATTTTCATATCGACTCCTATCACACGTGGCCACTAGTATACGTCGTTGTTACTTGAAAAAGCTCGAACCCTTCTTTGATCGTACTATGCTGCTTTAAAAAAGAATTTTAGTTTCAGACTAATCGTGTCGAAATTTCGAAGTGGTTATCGTGAAATACGAAAGTAAGAGGAACTAAGATAGAGAGAAGCAAGAGAAAAAAGGGAGATTAATAGAAGTTACCAAGGCCAGACAGTAAAACAAGGCGATTAGAGCGCTGCGAAACAGGTATCGACGAATCGTCGGTGAATTTTTCGGAATTAGTCGGAGGGAAACGGTTGTTGGTAGGGGAAGGATTTTCGAGAGCGGTGCAGGGCCAGAGTTTTCCAAGATGAAAGTTAATTCCGCTGGATAATCCAGCTTGGACGCACGGGGGTGGGGCCGGGCGTAACGAGGGCGAAGAAAGATCTGTCACCCCTCCTCGTTCCTTTTTCAGCTAAATCTTGCGAGCCGGATCGAGAAGTTCGTCGAATTTATGAGATTTCGGGTTTCGAAGCGCGGCTAGTCCGAGGGGAAAGAGGTCGACGGAATGGAAGGGGGAAGGGGGTTGGAGCTCGGCGAAGGGATTAACTTTGTCGAGCCATTTTGTCGACCGCGAGCGGGCTTTGTGACCAAGGGAAGACACATTCCCAGCAATTAGCTAACCCCGCCTCTATGTCCGTCTGTATGCCGGTGATGTACTGGGTGTTTCTAAAATCGCTGGCCAAACCTTTGGGAAATGTACCCTATTTATCTTGGCGGAGAGTTGGAAGACCTTCGTTCGTATCGAAATCAGCGTTGCAATGTCTCGTTCTTTGGTTTAACGAAGATTTACCGAAGTAGTTGGGAAGCTGTAAAAAATTCCTGAAAATCGATAGATAAGAGAATAAGTAGACGAAAGTCAATTCTCTATAAGACAGGTACGTAATTGGTCTTTGTTCGGCGATTGACTGATCGAAGGCTTTCAAACAGAGGTCGTTAAACGTCCTCGAGTTCTAGCAAGCCTAAGCCACATCAGAGAAAGGTTTTCCAAGCGAACTTGTCAGACGTTGTAGCGAAACTTTGTCGCAAATAACTTGGTTTGGGTGGCGTCTTCTCGAGTCGCCAAGTCCATAAGACTTTTTTCATCCCCTGAACAGAATATTCCGCCGAAATTTAGTCATTTACTTCAGAAACATTCTACGTAAAGGGAGTATGAGCCGAGAGTAAAAAGGGGCGAAGAAAGCGTTGGGACAAAAAGAACGTTTACAAGGGTGGATCAACCGGTGCAGATTAATCGATCCGTACATCGAGACTCTGACCTTTTAAGAAGTCTAGAAAAAAAGCATCGTTCCCTACGGCGTCTCTTGGTGAAAACTAAGAAAGTATATATCAAGGATCTCGTATAAAAATGTGTAGAAATGTTCTGGTTGAACGACCCTGCGTAAAAAGAGTACGAACATGTCTCTTCGTCGGAGATTTAAGTAAAGATCTATTCAAGTACGGGTATAACTCGGTTCAACGCAGAAGGACGAGGCTGTAGGAAGAAAAAGAAGGACGAAAGGGCCCCGTGGAAGTTACTTATTAGTTTTTAAGCCGCTTGCATCCCTGTGGAATTAACGAGGAGCAAATAAATCCCGGTGGAAAGGGACAGATTTCGTCGAACGAAGCCCTGCTCCCCTTAACAGCACGATAATTAACGCGCAGCCTCGTGTTTTCTCCAGCTTACTGGATCTATCGTTTTGAACAACGAATTACGTAGCACTCGTCGATCCGTCTGAATCATTTGAGCATTAAAGTTAATGAAAATACACCGCGAGCGGGTGACGTAGAAATTGAACAACCTGAAATTGAACAACCAAGATCGAAGCTTAAATAAAGTCATTGTTCGAAAGTTCTTTAATTAATAGGACATTAAGCAGCGCTCGATAAAACGGTTACCGAAATGTCAAATCGGGGAAACTTTCTCGAAGCGATAGGGAAAAGGTCGAAGAAAGGGAAGAAGAATCGTAGAGAGAAAGTTGGTTGGATCACGGAGACCCTAACCTAGACCTAACCCAGACCTGGAAAGAGATTTCGGCGTGGAATGGCAGAGAGCTACAAGAAGGGAGTCGCTTTACCTTTGTACTTTCGTTAATTAAACCACTACCACTACCCCTCTGTTCCAGCCGTTCAACCTTAATTTCGAAATAGGTTACGAGCAGCGGACCGTGCCTTTTCACCGCCCTGGAAACAATCAGCGACCCTTAAAGCTCGATAGCATCAATTTCACCAAGAGAAATTTTGCCAGAAAAAGGAATGAACCGTGTCGTTAAGTGCCATTTATTCGGTTAATCTGTGAACAGGGATCTCTCATTCGTTCTATGAGAATTGCACAAAGTTTCCTTACTGTGCTAGTAATTTCTCTAGAAACAAAACTTAATCTTCTATTTTTTACGATTATAATAATATACGTAATCAGTAACAGTAGCACACTTCAGCACTATATATCACATTATCTATACGCATATAAATCCCTTTAATTAGCGAGAAGGCTACGAAAGAGTTAAACTCGTAATTTACCACCGCGCGGCTGCTCCATACATCATTACAAAATTCTGAGCCACCCTAGTATCAAGTAACCACTGCAACCTATCCAACAGTAACTGGTGGAAATTATTTCCATCCTTTCACCAATCCAATCGGCGTCCCAGAGTGAAAAAGGGGAGAAAAAGGAGGAAATGCGCACGCGGTTCATTCCAGATTGGAGGCGGAATATTTGCTGAGAGACGTGGCACGCGTCGAGCACTCCGTCCTCTGAAACAGTTTATTCGCTTTATTCCTCCGAATTACAGCTAGCTGGGAGATACGATGTCCGACTCGTGCCCTCAGGTAGGAGAGAGTCGGTTCCTTCTCAGGAGTCGAGCGGCTCGCTGATTTGCGAAATTTATTTGTTGGAAAGTTTGCTCGTTAAAAGCACACGTACACGGCCAACCTTCGCGTTATCAGCCTCTTTCACCTTCTCCCGCGTTGAAACAATGCTCGTAACGGTAGCGGCGCGGCCGGCAGATAAGGTACGCGCGTTTTTTCCACCAGTTCGCCCGCCATTCGCATTTCTCTCGGTTTTTCCATCCTCCGTGTTTCACTGCCTAGTTTGCGCGCGGGCGTGTGTGTGTGAGACGTACAACGAGAATGCTTTTTACGCGTTTTTTTCCCCTTGCTGTACATTATCAAATTGGTATTTATCTTTACGATTCTTCGCAGTACACACCCCTTGCGGAACCGTTCTTCCGTAATGTATATTGTTCGCTCTCTTTTCCCGTGAATTCAATGCGTTCTCATTGATCGCCGCTGGAATTTCCTCCACTTCTCCAACCACCGTTTTTTCTTCGTCCTTTCGGATGAACATCGTCGTTAGCCGTTCGTTTTATCGAACTTTTTTTTGTCTTTCAATCTAAGCGGCTGTTACGGTTCTTCGTTTGTCCTTCTTTTGATACTTTTGCACTCCCTTTGTATACCTTTTTAGTCATAAAGATGTGGTTTTTTACCCTTCGTCATCCAATTCTTTTTTGTTTATTGTAGTTGGTCCCTGCAACTCCTTTATCCGTAAAATTAATTTCCTTGGGTCGGGGAAGTGGTATTTCTTGCTCTCGAAAATGGTGGTGAGATTGTCTGGAGCTACATTGTTTTTGCACCTTGGTTCAAAGACTTGCTCTTTACTATTTCAGTATCTTTCAGATGTTCCGCGATTCTTATTTCAGTTATAATTTTCTAACATTTAAATACAAAGAGGTCATCAAAAGGGAGAACTCTTAAACATCAGAAATTGAATCCGCGATTTTTTACAGCAGCCGTCTCCAATTTCTATTTCATCTTTTCAAACAAGTTTCCTGTTACTGTTTTCTGCCTTTACATCTCTTCAAGCAAGCTTTCTGCCAAGCTAAATTCCTCACATTCGTACAAAGTATATCGCCACTTTTCAACTTGTAATCATATCCTTACTGCGGATGCTAAAAATTTTTCATATCCGTTTCTAGGAGAATCTCGGGGAAAAATTCTGTCTTGACTTCGTTGAAAAGAATCTTAGGCGAGGGATCGCAATTCACCGGCGCTAAGTCCGTCAAATGAAGCGCAATTTGTAACGGGGAAGGAAGAGCTGGTGCCAGTTTGTTTTCGCTCGCCCCGTCCGCTCTAAATCTTCATTTATCCTCGGTTTCAGAGGGAGTCAGCCAGGCTTTAGGCGCGGCATAATTAGTAAGTTCTTTCAACGTTGGCCAGGCATTGATCAACTCGCTCGAGATTAAATTTTCGAATGGTCCCCTATCGATCTTTCCTAATTACGCGAGAGCTGACTCGTCTCAAGGTCAACGGCCAGCATCGAACAAAGAGAAAACACTTTCTCAAAGAAGAAGAGGCCGATGGACAACGATGTCTACGGATCGTACGGAACAATTAAACGACGGGAGAACAGGGCGATTATATTTCCTCGTTAGCACGACTCGATGGCTACCAATTTGCATTTATACGACATTATTTACTCTCGATTCTGGCCTGATTTCTTTGAGAAATCTCGAACGTTTGTTCGAGAAAAGGCGACGCTTAATCGAAAGAAGAGGCTGCTGAAAATTAGCGGTAGAGAGGAAGAAGCAGGAGAAAAAGAATGGAAAAAAGAAAAGGAAAAGGAAGGAAAAGGCTGGAAGGGAACAAGACGAGACACTCGTTGTCTACCAATATTATCGCCGGTCGTTATTGAAAATCGCTTCTGTTTTATGATATCGCGCCGGGCGTAATGGCCGTCACCACCACCGCCAAGATCCAAGGAATTGCCAATCTTATCTGCAACGTATTAATGCCTCCTGGAAATTGCTTTCGTCGAGATCACCGTTTTCTAGCCTCTCTCTGCACGAATTTCTCTCTTCCTTCGAGCGCTTGTCCCTCTCTGTGTCGAGTCACAATCTTTTACAAACTAATGAACTATTTCCGAACAATTCAATCGCTTTCCGTAGCACCGTTTACATTATCTTTATAAGAATTATATTTCAAGCAGTCACGGTTGGTCGCTGAACGAATTCTCAATGTTGGATCCAGCGATCTTAAGCAGAAGTTAGTATACACCGCGACTATACACCAGGCAACGAACTTGCCTCGCGAAAGAAAAGTCCAGGCATCCGGGGCTTGTTAAACGGGTTGGCTGGTATCCTCGAGACCGCCGCTCGCAATCGTCTCACATATCATTCATTTATTCCAGTCTGGCGCCAAAAGAACGAACACGAGATCGCGTCGAGTTCCTCGAAGAGGAAACGGGCACCGCACCGTGGGGAAAAACGCGAAACGCGAAACGCGAAGAATCAAGAGAAAGATTCTCCTCTCGTCGTTGTTACTTTTTGTCTATTCTTTTCTCTTTGCTTGAAAACTTACACACACACACATGCACACATCCAAGTTAGCTTTTCTGTTTTCCACGACGAAAATCTCGAGGAAACGGGTCGTATGACAGCCGTGGAGGAAAAAAACAAACCGGGTATCGTATTCGGAAAATGTAAGTCGCGGACGATGCAGTTTCATCGAGCAAGCTTTTTTACGACTCGCTCAATTTTCCGAGATACTCGTTGACAAAAGTCTGCCCTTGTCAGACTTGTCCCTTCGGTGACCCAGTCTTTCAATCAAAACTTTCCCTCGAACATCCTCTCATCCTCCCTATTTCTTCTTGTTACATCGCGGACCTCGAACGTAGAGAAATGAAACACCTTTGAGAAACCGTGTCTTTCGAAACTGACCTCGACTTGTGATACACTCCGTGCACGAGTTTCGCTCATCTTTTCCAGGAGTTCGCTTTTCATCCTTTCTCTCGATTTAGAGATTAAGATGGACGTTTTTAAAGACGGATGCTTGTAGACCCGAAGATCGTTTTTCGGCTGTGTTTCTTTTCTGCACGTACGTATTATTAGAAGAGACTTCACCAGTACGAATTTATGTAGCGCGTAAAATTTTTCTGAACCTGTAAAATTTTGAGATTACTGTGGTCGAAATAATGACGGACAAAATATTTCAGAAATGAAGATTTGAAAGCTTAAAAATTAAATTTTCACTTTGTTGCTTATAATGGGTTAACGTATTAATAAAAGCACCTAATACCTTTTTGATCGCAATTTTTCTATTTAAGTAAAACTCAGCAGATTCTCCTACTTGCCCACAATAATTTCCAGTAGCAGGGAATTTTTATAAGCTGAAAAATATTTGGGAAACGTGACATGTCAGTGGAGGGAATAGGCAAAGGCACGTGTGACGAAGCTGACGAGGGTGTCGAAAGTAAACGACGGGATTCGCGACGTGACTCCGGCGAGCACATTAGAATAACGTCCCCTGTACCCAAGCTGCTACTAATTACGCGGAGTTTGTATTAATGCGGACGTTAGCATTCCACTATGGCCATCCTGGTTTCCGCGGCCGCTGTGGCCGTTGGTTACGTGTCGTCGGGCCTCGTTCCCTCGTCATCATCGTTGTCGACGTCGTTGTTGTCACTATTCTATGTCAACAACACCGATACAAACGGCCTGGTTCGATGGTGGCTCGTCAAGAGACGGATAGCCGGTGGTTTTAACTGCTTGCAGGTGTCCTGTTTGGATGGTAAATCGTTTCGCTCGTTTACTTCCGCAGAGCTGTTTTCGTGATTCTTTCAATCTAAATAATTCTTTGATATCTCCGAGAAGATATATTAATCGGTTAAATTCCATTTCACAATGGGATTCTATTGTTAGATATAATTACAGTTGATACTTTATCGAGCGAAATGCTTTATTAAATGCTCCTCCTGAAGCCTCAGGGAACCTCCTGAAGATTGAGAAGTCGTGTGGACATCCGTATAGTGCTCAGTTTTTAGCGATTAGGATATAATATGAGGAACTCGGAAGAAAGGTAATACCAGTGATAAAATTGAAGAAGATTGGAGAAGATTGTGGATAAAGCTAAACTTTAATAAAGAAATCTCTACGCTTCTGAATATCGGAATACTTTTTCCATATATAGCTTATGAAAGCTTGAGAATAACACAACTGTCTAGGTAATAATACCAGAATACAGGGTTGTTGGACTGGATGATCGATGCAGTCTTGTTTATAAGTCGTATATGACGGAAGGAACGTGGTAGGAAAACACGGAGACAAAACGTCGTTGGTCCAAAGACCGGCTGGCATCCGTTAATGAGCGGCGTTGTTACCACTTGGTTTGAGCAATCCACGCGGCCAGGTGTGTCTGTTCACGATCGAGGTCGTACGATTCGCAGAAAACAATCACGCTCGGTTTGAAACGACTCAGACGACGAAACGCGACCGGAAAAACGTCTACTTGAACGGCTGAAACGGCCGATCGATATCTCGAAAAAGGTATTTCGAATTTCCGAAGACGGCCTCTTTGGTCTCCGCTCGACCTACATTCGTTTGTTCTTACGATCCCTTTGTTGCAACGCTGTGTGCAAGAAGAAAAGCTGCGACTCGAGAGAGCAAGCTTTGGTTTTTCAAAAGATATCCTGGAATATTTAGAAAGACGAATGCTAAGATATTGCGAGTAGCCTCGTTGACGGCGCCATGGTACCTTAGATGAATAATTTCGAAAAGAATTTAATGGAACGAAAATACCTTTAACATTATCTCTTCTAGTACAGAGAACAGGCTTTAATATTACTGGCTCAAGAAATAATTATATTCGGTCTTCCCCTTTTGTATCTTGTATACTTTGCATTTTTAATAATTGGAAGAATAGCTTTACTACTTTTTCATAGGAATATTTACATTTACAATATTCACAGTGGTAATACGATTTTCGTAGCACGGTACAATAATTCTGAAGTAGGAAAAATACAAAAATTGTACTATTCCCAAAAGATTTAACATGTTCCGTGTTATACAACGAATAAATGAATCAAACGTGAATAGGAGAACGAAAAGCTAAATGAATAATACAAAACTATATCTGAACTGTATCCGAACTAGTAAAACAGGAGCATCATTTTATAACTAGTATTGCAATTGTTCTCCATCGGAGAATGTAGAAAACGTTTGCCTAGTTTCATGAGTGACACTATGGTTGATAATAATTCAACAGATCCGCGCGACAAGTCCGGAGATGTCGTGATACTGAAATATGCAGAAATGTTGGAGAGAAACGTCGATCCGATGTTCGGTTTGAGGGGCACCCAATGTTGGGCGGCATACATCGGAAGAACCATTCGACTTTCCAAATGACTGGTGCAATCGACCTTGCAAATGGCAACGATAGCCATCCAATCTCGGTCGACACTCTCGAGAGTTGCAAAGTGGATGGTTACGAGAGCCGAAGGACATCGCACGTGTACGTTTCCGGCGACTGTTTCCATCGAGCTCCAGCTACTTCCTTCGAGTACTCGCGCGACACGACAAATCAATAAACAAATCCTCTTACGAAAGAATTTCACGGCGAGAGATTTACGAAAATTGTAACTGTAACTATTGCTTTATCTCAAAGAAAAATATTCATAGACAATATAAGTAAAATAAGACGAACAATAAAATTACCTTTGACTTTAAAACCGAATAAACAATGCATAACCATAATTGAGGTTGTTAATATGTAAACATCGTACAAAGTACATATAAAATATAACGTACAAGTTACAATCGCAGGAACATCGTGGATCGCTGAAAACAGTTTTATCGAAATTTATGTCTTATCTTATACCAGTCTTAAATTATATAAGTTCTATTCTTATACAACTTCAATTTTATCAGGATTTTGCGGTGAATTAGTGTGAAAGTCGATTACATGGAAAACTCGAAGGGGATAGCGAAACGATGCTGAATAGCCTTGAGCGACACGTTTACGAGAGGCTGGGCGATTATTTAACAAACCAGTCCGCGAGGACTGTATTTCACCGTTCACAGGCCGGCACCAGCCGCGATCCTAATTAAGAGGAATGCCAGTCTCACAATCCGTTCTTACGTCTTCGTGCGAGCGCAATTGTCGGCTCAGAAGGTATTATCTTTAACGAGGAATTGCGTCCAGCTCAACGATATGTCGTGGAATCTCCTCGCTACCGGGCAGTTGACGACGTTCGCGAACGCTAATCGCGCTATTAGTCAACGTGAATCTTGACCTCCGCTTTAATTAGACTTCCCTTTCTTTCGTTTACGGACAAAATCCTCTTGTGAACGATTTTACGAGAAACACCGTGGGATGCTTCTATAATTCGAAGAGTCGAATTCGGTAATTTCTTCTAGAAGGAGTTGCTTTAGAAATTCTTCTATGAGATATTTTTTGTTTTCTCATGGATGAACGTTTCTCAGGAACGTGCTTTAATTACAATACAATAATCACAGATATCCATACGATTTGATCCACGCTACAAATTTCTCCTAGTTTCTATACTATATATAGGATAAAAATAAATCGCGAAGAAACTCGACGAACTAACTTCACTTACTTCCAGCGCCATCCATAGAAATCAACTTATAGATATTTAAGAGCAATCCGTTTCCACTTACATTCAGGAATACCAAATCTTCCCTCTGCAAACAGGAGGTTTACACGAAGAACAAGCAAACGATCGAGGATCGTTTAGGCGTCCTTAATACGCAGATAATTCGCCGGGGGATCGAACACGACGGAACACGGACGCGTTATAATTCACGGTGTCCTTTCCGTGGTTAACACCGCGGTCTGGCCCGGAAACGGGACGTGTTCTCCTACCATCGAGAGGGGTAGCGACCGAGAGAAATTATTAGCCTAATCGCAGGGATTGATGGCGCGACTAGTAATGGGTCGACTGAGCGACCGGCTTTCGAGCTTCCGCATCACGTTCCTGTCACTCGGCTCTACGGTGATTATGGAGATGACATTAACGTCCCCGAAGGGACAGTTACGTCTGCTGCTTCCGGCGGAGGGACGGTGACGCGTCGATTTTGCGAGCGCGATCAACGACACCTCTTCTCCTCCTCCTACTTCCTCTCTGCTAGATCTTGCGAGGAAACGCGAAACTTTCGTCGAGTTCTACCATGAGTTTCTGTTATTGAATGAGATTTAATCACGGAGTCGCGTACGCGACGCCTGAGACGCTGCAACTCCCTCTTGGAAGGAGAACTGCTGTGCTTGTAATGCGAAATCGATGACGGAAGGAAGTTTTCGACGCGCAGGATTGATCATCGTGGGATATTGTTTTGGGATTTTGGTTTCGCAAGGAAGATTATCGTGTTATAAATATGTATGTGGTATTTTTAGGTGGTTTCAGGTAAACTTGGGAAGCGAAGACTCGCGAGGAAAAAATCTGATTTATCGGAATATACTTTATTTGATGAAGATTTTTTGTAAGCGTTTACTTCGAAGATCGCTAAAGGCGGATATTATTTATGATTTTGTAGGGTTCTATATCTCTGCCATTGAAATATTTGAAAATTTGAAAGTCTAGTCAACGAATTGTTTGTTACGGCTGCTCTCGGAAGATCCATAATATCGTCAATATTTCAAAGTTCTCAACGAAAATGCGGTTTGTGAATAAATATTAGCCATATCGTATTGACATATCTATCCTTCTAGTTGAAAATCTTGAAATATTGACGACATCTACATATCGATAGCAATATAACAGATATAACAGATTAAGAAAAATTTAGTTCTAGAAAATTAATATCCAAGCTCTTTCTAACGAAAACAAAATTCGTTTGAATTTCTGCATGCAGTCTCGATTCGTGGAACAAACTTTCATTGTGCGTAAAGTGCAAGAGCATGGTTGAAAAAAGCGGGAAAGAAATGGCCAGACAGGCTGGTCATGGTGACGGAAAAAATTGCGCGACGGCTTTGAAGCGACGCCATCGTTATCCGGACAGTAGCGGGCCATAATTTAATGGCAGCCGATGAACGTCGCTAATAGGTAGTTTCTTTTTTGCCGGGACAGTGTCGCGGCCGAGGATGGGTGTCGCGCGCGAGCGCGCGCCCGCCGGAAGAGAATCAATTACGAGCTTTTAGTCTCGTTAGTTCGCGCGTCGAGGTGACACGACGACGTGTCATCTTTCCTTTTAAAGATAGAAAGGCTATTAATAAATGTCACGCGTAGATAAAGTCGTCCACCTAGCGAACAACCAGCTAGATCCTCGCACACGCCACGCTCTTTTCTGTTAAAAATATTATTTAACACCTGCTGGAAATATTTTTAACCCGTGTCCTGTAAAGCATCAACCTTTCTTCTTTTTTCCTTTCTCTAAAAGAAAAAGTCAACTTTGAAATCGAAAACGCGAATCGTATAATATCAGAGGAACGAGACGGAAACGTTTTTAATGGCGACCACGTGTGAAAGACGAGCAGATTCAGCAATAAGTCAACATGCAAGGGTGGTATACCGGTTGAAATAAATAAATTAACGTTGCGCAGGAGAACGAAAATATCTGCTTCGAAACAGAGGATTAATAATCCTGTCGTTCTACCGGAAAGAGGGACGTAGAAGAGTAAGAAAGGAAAAGATAGAAGAAAATTTAAGAATAAGAAGAAAGTAGAAAATGAGGAGAAGATGAAGAAGGAAGGAGAAAGTCTGGTGGAGTGGTAAGGACGGTGAGGAAAGGAGAAGGCGTGATCCAGAGTCTCTGGAAGATGATGCACGAGCTTGCGGGGATGACAGCCGCATCCGGTACTATCCGGGACACACGGAGAAATGCATTTTCTCGGGGTTTATTTAACTGCGCCGCGCCAGACGATAGAGCGTCGCCACTGTTTCCCAGCTAATGCGTCTTACCCAGCTTTCTCCATAGCTTTTCTTTCTTTCTCTTTTGCTTCGATTCACCGTTCACTGTTCCGTCAGAGTTTGAACAGAGCAAAATACCGCACCGCGAGAGGATGACGCACTGACACTTGAAATTGTTAGATATAGTATTAAAATTAGAGAGAAAAGGCAACTGTTATTTAAAAAAAAAAGAAAAAAAACAGGTGTTAAAATGAAAGCACAAACGATCGCGAAACACTTATGCTCCAAATTTATAGTTCAACAAACAAAAAGATCGTTACACATAGATGTGTACGTATAAGTGTTCAGACATTGTGTTCTGGGAAATGTAATTCAGCGTTTCACCGACATCGCACCTATCTCCATTAAACGGCTAATAACGCTCCCGATACGTCGTCAACCCTGTCGAGGCTCTCCATAAATCTTTCACCGTTGCATGGACGATTTTCCGCGAAGCCTCGTAAACACGTGATCCGAGGGAGGAATCGCGTGGCGATTTAATTGCGAGGCGGCGTTACACGACGAGCCGTCGACAGGGCCCTCTCTAAGCTCGTTTATTTCTGGCCACGGTGCTGGTTACTCGCATGTTAAATGTTCTGTCTGCGTTCGAGGATCGGTACGGCATCGTCGTGTCAGCGGCGTTCACTGGCTGATTCGTTCGATTAACGTCGGGGATGGCAACGTCTGTTTCGCGGCACGATCAAAGCGTTTCGTAGATCCTGTCTGACGACGACGACGACGCGACGGTGTCTTTTCTCTGTTGCATCTGGACCATTTGCCCGGTCGTTTCGGTGGCCGGTTTTTCGGTTCTCGTTCCCAGAGGATGGACGCGGGTGCACGTGTTTAATAAGGCCGGGAACAAATTGACGCGAGTAAATCAAACGAGCCAACGCGGCTATTTGTTTTTCGGAATCGTTCCGCTCGTTGGCTGGAAAGGGAGGAAGAAGGAGGAGCGGTTCTCGGATGAGCACAGTAACCTGTTTGTCTGACGGGAATGCTGATGGGGTCAGAGGAATATTTAAAGCTTGACAAATGTACCGCTTTAATCCTGGCGGGATGGTTAGCGGTTAATATAGACTTTCATAGCTCTGACCGTTTTGACGACTCGATTAAACACCTGATGACATCGATGTAATTAATATATTTTGTTAGAAACCAAATGATTGGCCTTTTGAAGATTGAATTTTTTCAAGTTATGTAGGAAAATGTTTATCGGTTTCTGATCGTAGAAGCACATCATTTTTGAGTCTTCTTTTGTAAAAAGGGTATAGTACTACTAAACTTTCAGATCAGAATTTCACCGACGATGAGTACTGTGACTACGATAACGATTGCCACATCAGTTACAGCATCTGCGTATTAACTAATTAGGTCGAAGTAGATTAAATCTCGTATCATATAGTAGTACTTTTATACGATTTTAAAAACATGATACTCGTCTGAAAAACGTTTCATTGGCAAATGAGGTTATGTGCCAGTACTTTTTCGTATGTACATTTATCGTTTAACGAATTTAGTTACATAAAGCATGAAAGGATTAATCAATAAAGTCTCCCAATTTCGCTTCCATAGCACATGTCTCGAATAACATTTGAGTTCTATCATCTATTTTATAACCATTATAACTGCCTTGTATAAATTCCAATTAAGAGCAACAATTTCTCATTATCACGTATACATATAATTCTGGAAAATATCGAACCGACGAATTAAAATAATCGGAAACCATGATCGAGGTTCGACGAGAGACGAACATCAGGCTGAGTTTGTCTTTCTTCTTTTTTTTTTTGGTGTCGTGAATTGGGACGTTGTTAACGTTGTCGAAGACTTAATTGCTCGTTGGAGAATTCCTTTGAACTTGTACGTGAGCTGGGCTCATTGTGCGCGTGTTCGTCGCCAGTACACGCCGCGGCGTGCGTCCCTTTCATAAAATTCGTCACGTTCCGGTTTATTACGATTCAATCTCGGGGAAACGCCGGTGCTCTTCGCGACGACAAAAGACGCAGCTCGAGCCGCATGCGAGCAGACGGATCGGGGAAATTCGCGACTCGTTCCCCGTTCGCTACGTGACGAAATAAACGCGTCCGCCTCTGCATCGGGTTCGTTTTATGCCTGCTTGTTTCTCGCAGTCTGCACGATGACGTTCAATTGTGAATTAACATTTCGAAAGCCAGAATGAAAAGACGTTTAGAACACGTGAATCCTCTGCATAATTTTTGCGTTGAATCGGCGAAAGAAACGGCAGAAGAGTGCATAAGAGCGCATAAGAGCGCATAAGAGCGCATAAGAGTTCTCGTGAAAGAGAATTTTATACGATTAAAATATGTAGAACGTTTGGGTTAAGCATTAAAGGTGGCCATTGTTACCATTATGCTCTTTAGAATTCGTTTCTACCATTTTTAATGTTATAAAATGACGTTCTTTTAAATAAAACTTCAACCACACGTACTTTCTTCAAAACTTCATGTATTTAACGAAAATTAATTTTATAGAGGGAATTTCATGCATTCATCCCGTCGTTTAATTAGTTTCAATTTTATTTTTTCAACGGCTTCTGGCGATTTTGTTTGAATTTAATCTTTAGTAGAAAAATCGGCTGAATATTCTGATTATTCATATCGACTGGAGAGCGAAATTCAAATATTTCTCTTGTAATACTTGGTGATATTTGACGTCCAAATTGGTTTTGCAATTAAATTTTAACGAATGAACCGCAGCTTCGGTTAAACGACACGTAAAGTATGAATTATTAAAAAACTAGAGAAGATATTTTTCCTCGAGATATTGAAACAAGAACAGTTGTACAAAGAGAATATATAATAGATTAGGAATGAAAGGTAGGACAGTTCCTTTTGGATAGGGACACGTGTTTGCGATGCAGCGGACCAAGAACGTCAGAAATGGATCGTTCGCAAAGGGAAATCGCTTTTTAACGGCTTCGAAACGTCGAAGATGCGAACAAATAATGTGCGAAGCGACGAGATCTGTGGAAGATGGCGCTCGCCACGGAAGCGACCTGAGAACGAAGACAACCGGAAGCCCATCTGTTCGCTCTATTTCTCTGCGTAATGACGCGTTGATGGCTCGATATCGCGCCACACTGTCGTAAAATGTTCCCAGTGACGTTTAATTTTCTTGTTGACAACCAACAAAATATAACTTAGGTAGGTAAACGAAACTTCAATAGTAGAATTTTGTGAAATTTTCTACAGAATTCTCGAACTAAATATGTTTCCTCTCGAGAAGAAAACCAAAAAATTAGAAGAACAGATACTCGTACATTTCGAACTGATCGAAACAACGAAGTTGGTCTACTTGAAAACGTTGATTTATAAACGTTGATTTGAGTGTGTTGTTTGCTTTCCAGCACGAAATCACGTTCAAGTTTCGTGTTGGTGGATAATTATCGACCGATTAGAGTGTTGTTAAATGATGAATCGCACAAAGCCACGATGAAACATCAATATTCGACGCAAATATTTTGAAAAGAACAGAATTTCTTTTGTAAATCTGAGATTCACGATTATCTCGTTCGTAGACGTGTCAAAGCGATCACGCGATGAATTATGCAAATTCATGAGCATTTGCAATAACACAGGCGCCGAGGCGACGATGTATACAGGATTATTCAAAATAAATATTACATTTTAGATAGAAGTAGTTTCCTTGGAAGATGGTTTGCTATACAGCTTCGTTTCTTCAACTTTTTACAATTAAATCTCTTTCAGACAGCTTCCTTAAATTAGTAATTCGAATCATAGATACGCCATGCTATCTTTCATGCTCCAGATAATCCAAATTATGATATTGTTGAAAATCTTTCAACAGTTCAAATTTCTGTTAATATTCCGACGAGATGAATTGAACGGGACACGTGTCAACTGGACGGAGATTGAGGTTTCCGAAAATCAAAGCAAACCTTGTGAACCAAACTGAATCCCGTTCCAGCGATCCAGATCGATCGTTGGGATCGCAACACGGCCGACACGTCGGTCGACGAAATTTACTATTCGCTGATCGGGAGAGGTTAAACCTTCATCGAGTCATATCTCGTCTCAGGATTTGGCTGGGCGTTCGTTCGTCCCTGCTCGCTGTCGTTGTAACTTGCAACGAGCTGTCGTGCTGCCGCGACCCGGAACTGGCCAACACAATGTCGGCCCCGCTCGCTGCAATTTACTGCTGATGGCAGGTAATTCCGACGGCTGATAATCGCGGCAGCATCCGGCGACCGACTGATCCGCACAATAAATACGGATACCTGGCCAGTCGGTGATTAATGATCGCCAAACGTTGGTTCACCTACGAATTTCCAATATTTGCAACTTTTTTTTTGAATCGTTCGAATCTTCGCATTATGAGGGCCCTCGTAATTGTCTCCATTGCGATCTTCTGCCTAGCCTTTCTCTTTGTTCAGGTAAGAATATAGTAATTCTCGTAGTTCTATGATTGGCGTTTTTATTTTCGAAGATGATAGGAGAAGAAAATATTTTAAGAAAAAGGCTAGTGAATTTACCAGTCTCGCTCGGTTAATACTGTAACGAGTACTATACTTTAGATGTTTTATATATGTTTGGGTATTACGTGCATTATGTATAGCTTTGCATCTTTAAATTTCCAACAAATACACGAAAATGCCAGTTATCGTAGATTTAGATATCGTACGATGTACATCCACGGAGTCCAATCGTAATAAAAGTACATTTCCAGCGTGTTCACGTAGGTACCATAGAGATACGATAACGTTCTACGCGAACGCGAATGCAACATTTGTTTGTTATCGTTCCATAAGAACCGAAGACATTTTTAGCTTATAGAAACTTGGCTCTCTTCTTAACAGACCGAAGCAGTTCCCCAATTGCAAATTGTGGATTTGATGAACAAATTCGGTGGCCAGGACTCGCTGCTTCGCACCATGACACCATTTGTACACGTAGCTGATTCAGGAGTTTGAGACACTGATCAGACAAGGGAAAAGCGTCAACCAAGCCATTCCAGAACTAATAAAACTGCTACCAAGTATGATGTCGTAAATTTCCAGTCGGCCGGCTCGTATCGTGTCAACCTTGGCCTCTACGTAGATTCGATGCAATAAAAAGTAGAAACAGGGAGAAAGTGAATTTTTTTATTCCATAACCGCGAATGGAAAATGAAGTGGTTGTTTCAGACATGGCTGGCCTCGGTCGCCAGGAAAGATAGCGAAAATTAAAATTTCAAGGTGAGCATGGAGTTGGAGTTGTAAATTAATGCAGCGCGAATTCAGTGGTAGAGCAGGAGGAAGGATGATGCTTGACTATCTTTATGAACGGTTATCGAAGTGGTCTCGAGCGGAATCGGCGTGTTGATTGGATGGAAGCTCGATCAAACGACGCGACTCCTCGAGACTCCACGTCGTGCGCGTCCTGTGTTCGCGATCGAGATCGCGACCGCTTTGCGTACAGTCGGCTGAAGAGTTCCTTCCACTTTTACTTTCACTCTGGCGATATGTCTAGAACCTCTTGCGTCAGATACAGAAATATATATTTCAGAAAATATTGAAGTATCCAATTTGAGTATTTATCACTTGCAGGATGAAATCACGGTATTTGAGTTAGAAACTTAAATTGAAGATTTACGTCTACACGATTAAATTAACCAATTTAACTTGCTCGAGTTCGATCTTCAACTAAGGAATAATTTGCAGGAATCGACTATTCCACATTTACATTTCGAAGTTCTCTTGCTTTTTGTGCGAGTTGCTCGTTTCTTTTTTATATGCTGAAACCAGTGTATAGAAATTCAGCTTTGAAGCGATTTACAAATTCGGCCGTGTCTGTGTCATCGCGTATCGCAAATTGCGCGCGGATAATCGAAGGGACTGGAGCTCTGACGAATTCTAGCGAATCGTAGCGAAAATTTCACGATGTCGGAAAAGCGAGCCGCAGAATCAATTTAGCGAAACAGCGGCTGCGTGTCGGATAAAATAGCGACGACGGATCTCCCGGGAAATTTAGAACTCGACCCTTCCAACCCCTTGCGTTCCTATTTTTCCCGGGGTTGATGCGAATCGAACAACACGGACATTGAACTTCGCCGCGGTTCAACGACTAGTTTCGTCGACTGTACCACGCGTAACCAGGTGCAACGCGACGCTCAGACGTTCTGGAGCACCTACCACTCGGCCGCGAC
Organism: Bombus pascuorum; assembly: GCF_905332965.1. NCBI lineage: Eukaryota > Metazoa > Arthropoda > Insecta > Hymenoptera > Apidae > Bombus > Bombus pascuorum. The sequence continues at coordinate 7,487,339 of NC_083499.1, read as the reverse complement.
TGCGGAGGGTAGGTAAGAGGGTAGGCTCCAATCCCCGTCGCGTAGTCTGCCACTCTCAATGCCGCGCTGGTAATAACGAACTCTGAGCAAAAAAAAAAAACGTCAGCGAGTTTTCGCGGGGAACGTTCCTTCCTTAACTCGACGATGTTATTGTGGATACTAGACGGGTTTGGAAACGTGGTACAGGGGGTAAATCCTTTAGACCGAGGTGGAGGGATTTATTGGAGTAGATAATAGAGAATATGAATGTTGTTTACCATTTGTTTGCTATTCGTTTAGTTTGCCAAGTGAACAGCATTTAACGTTAACGTAGAAACTTTGTTCGTGTTTTTAATAACCCTCAACAACAGTTAGATTAATACAGATTTAATACGGTTAACAAAGTTTACAGAATAAACGTAGAATCCCATAATAGAGGTGATACGCTCATAATTTCTTTGATAATATCTTAAAACGTAAGTTTTTATATAACTGGAGAAAAATTCTTGAAAAAATTGGAAATCAGCAAAATGATGAGTTAAACCTTTCCTAATTTCACGTGGACTACGTTATATTTAAAAGAAAGCGCTTAGCATCGACGTCAAAGAGTGATCGAACAATGAAGTGAAATCAAGAAATTTGCTTCTTGACACAATTCCGTTAAACCAAATAATTTCCTTAGAACGAATTAGATTATGTTTCCACGAAAGTTGGACATTAGCTTTCAGATTTAAACCAAAGCCACTCTGGGTACAAATATCTAAGATATTCCTGAGTCTGCGTCTGCAAATCCTAATATTCCAACAATTCGATTCACGACCATGTAACGATACTTAGAAGCTACGCAATTTAAACAAACGACTCGGTTCCTTCGGTGGAGGATCAGGAACGAGGAGATGGTATAGGGAATGGGAAACGCGTCGCAGGTGCAGTCTGCGAGCAAGGACGAGGACGGTGGTTACAGGCGGATGGGAGCGGGCACGACGTTAAGCTCGAGGGTGGAAGAAACCTCGTACGGAGGGGGTAAGCGAAGTCTCGTTAAAAATACACGCGTGACAAGATCCTTTACACGGCGCGACTTGGTCGCGTGCTGTAGCCAGAGAGGCTGTTTTATGGCCCAGCACTCGTTAGTAATTGAATACTTCGCCGAGGAGGAAACGCGCCGGCCGACATTGTTGTTCGTGGCTTCTGTCTCGCGCTATTCGCTCAGCCACGTTAAACGCGACGATACTCGCACCTGCTCGATGTTCTACCATCGCTTTTACAAGGAGATTTCTGGAGAAAGCGTGCTATGTCTACTTTCCTATGTGCTAACTTGCTTGTAGACTTTCTTTGGAAGCAAAGTGGTGAATTTGTAAACTTCTTGAACTTTGCATTGACATTGACAGGATAAAAAGTCTTTGCCAAGGTTCATAGAGACTGATTTTTGTTTGTGAGTCCTTTGAGAGGAAACTCCTTTGTTATATAGCTTGCGGCGCTATACGATGCTGGCTGTAAGTGTAAAACTTTTGTCTAATACATGTACCAATTTCTATGATTGCATTGAATCTATCCGAAATGATTGACCAGATTTGCTGTTTGTTCAAAAACAGTTTTCCGAAAGACAAGCAACATTTGAGGCGTTGTTTTATTGATATGAAATACTTGGTTTGATTTACGCTTAGAGTCTTTCTGCCTTTTACCTGGGTGAAATTTAATGGAATTGTTGAAGTGATGACCACTTCTAAGAAAACTCTACATCTGGTCTTTAGTTTTCTCAAGCACTGAAGCCATCGACAGCGTATAGACAACGTGGGCTTCAGGGTTTTTCGGTAACACTGCTAGCGTGCGGATTTGGATCAGCTCAATTATATTCCGAACTTTGTATTTACACTTTAGTATTTCAAAATATATATTTTCTATTTTGCAATTTATCCACGCGTTCCTTTGTATTCACATACATCTAATAACCTCAACAGGAATTATAGTAAAGCCAACGAAATATCTGTGAAATTGCCAAAGTAGTTAATACGTACGAAGTTAAAATACAAAATGTACCTTTTTCGTTACTCCGATGACAGAAGAAGAAGAAGAAGAAGGTTTTCGCGTTTCAGGGAAACATTAGGCTCGGTTTCGAGCGTGGAAATTCGATAAGGGCAGCCCGCCTGACCGGCCAATAATTCTGCGGCGATGCTTTTGCACAGACTTCCGGCGAGTCGCGATATATCAGTCCAGCCGAGGCAAGCCGGAACCGGAAACCGTCAATCATAGGACTAAGTTAACGCGGAGTCCGCTCTACTCGCTCAGAGAACCGCCGCGCTATATCGTAACGCGAACTATTTTATGGACCCTTCTCCATCTCCCTTCTACCACCCACTCTACCTGGTTCCTCCTTCCGTGTCAAGCCGCCTTTCCTCTCATTCCCAAACGTATACACTCACGTATACCCACAAGCCATCGTCATCCCCCTAAAATATACTTTCGAGCATGGAGCATCGATTTTTTCATAAATAACCGCCCACCTGGCTACCCCTAGCCGGTAAATCTCTCAATCTGGCTATCCTCATCCCTAAACTGCGTCTGGTTAATTCCATCGGACCGCTGTAAGCCTGGATATTGGGGCGGAATCTTCCCGGAGCAACGTGTCTCCGCTTCTAACGGCCTATGTTACGGTTCTTTGATGTACAGCCCAGAATTTTTATATCGGTTATGGCTGGCAATATGTAAGAACGTTTCCAGGGATAGAATATGGCTCGAAGATTGGCTAAACTGGTTAGGAGGGTTATAAATGTGTTGGAGTCCATGATATGGTTAACACTCATTGTTACGAAGCTATAAAAATTATTTATTAGCATGTGGCATACGGTAATATTAGGTAATGGAAAGCTGACACCAACGTGTTAGGTGTTGAGAAGAAACAGGGTGCGAATAATGACCAATGAATATAAACCTACAATATTACAATTTTCTAAATAAAATGAGAGAAACATCGTGGAAGAATCGAGTGATGGATTTGAAGAAGCAAAGTGACGTTGATTTTTTGATATTTGAACGAAACGAAGGTGAAAGAGCGTTGATTACGGAGGAATATTCGTGGGAAATTGAAGAAGTTGGCGCGTGGTAGACCCGGGCTTGATCTATCAAGGAACGTGGCCTGAATAATTGCGCCGATGGGCTCGGTTTTCCCTTGCAGGCTGAAAACGGGCCGTGCTATTTTCTTGCTCATAAAGGTCGAAATTTTACGGAGCGTTTTACGCCCGGTCATTAGCGAAATCGGTGCGGCGGTAGCTTACGTTCTCGCTTTTACGGGCAACCCTTCCGCCTCGGCCACACTGAGAAAATAAAACCAGGGCGTCTCGTAGCCGTTTCACTTTTAATAGAAACTCGGTCCGTTCATCGTCCGAACGAAGAATATAAAAAGGGAAGTGAAAAAAGGGGTAGAAAGTGCGCGTATAACACAGTATCTATAGGTTGTCGATACTGTTGCACGCTTAGAGAGTCGTTGACGTAAATAGAGTGCGGAGATCGTAAGTTAAATACGATCGAGCCTACTCGAAGGCCCGTCTCGAGAGAATGGACCTTGCACGTGACGGCTGTTCGTTCTAGCAGCCATAGAACCTTAAAACTTCGCCTAAGCCTTCTTTTAACGCGTCTTGTTTTTCTTGGAAAAACAGTATTTTCTTTTAATTCCCCAATTTCAACTTTAGTTTAAAAAAGTTGCAGTATAATTTCGACGCTAAATAAAACTATAGTTGGATGTAATAAAATAGTTCCGAAGCATAAAAGTATAATACATGGTAACACGATATAGGATAAGATAACTCAATGACTTGTAACACTGGAGTTAACTGGACGTATGTAATGTTCCATATTTTTCCACATTGGAAAGTTCATTTTCCCATTTGTCTTTATTTCATATCTCTGCATTTCGAAATCCTAATGGTCCTGATTGTGACATTTGAACTTCGTGTCAACCATTTGCTATAAACAATCACAGGAAATTCCTATTCATACAATAGTTTACCAAAATGAGCACGTATGTTCGAACAAAATGCCAAGTTTAGTTTCCACGTGGCGGATTCGTGACAAATTTGTAGCGACGTCGCGTCGCTGGATGAGAATGAAAAAACCCATCCAGGTACCGGTCTATCCAGGATGGCTTCTTGAAAAACGGTGATCCCTGGATTCGATCCGGCGGTATTCAATCGGATACCATCTCTGTCGCTAATCCCACTTTTGATGGAAACAAAATTGGCCGGCGCGGTGCGGCGTGCCGGGGCCCGGGGGCCGATACAATATTCGCGTTAGGACGTAAAGCGTCGTTTCCAAGTGTTCCCTCGGCTGAAATATTGCGACGCGTCGCGCATACGCGATGCCCCCTTGCGTATTATGTAGATACCACTGAACTGGAAATAGCAATAACGACCGTTGGATCGGTGACATTTCTGCCTTTTTCCCTCGTCCAACCCCCTCGTAGCTCTGGCTTTATACCCTCTATCTACCGGCTCGTGTATGTGTTTATTTTTTTCTTCTTTTTTATATCATTTTTCAGTTCACAATGGGTTCAGGTTCGCGACAGAAGGTTAGCCGAAGCGTCCAGCCTCGTCACGAGTCTCCTCATATTTTTTCCGGGTTACGTGAGTTACGAGGCTTGGCCGCGAAACAGTGGTTAAAGGCGGCGGACTCTAATTCTTCCTGGGCGGACGTTAACAGCCCTGAAAGGATAACCACGTAGCAACGGTACGTGATACAAGATACCGGTGCTGGCTATCTATAATTCATGTAATCAATTGGCGAAACGAAACGATAACTTAGCCGCGGTCCGCCATTCGCTTTTACGACCGTTTCATCCTGCCAGGGACACACTTCCGTGATGGTCGTCGGTTGTAACGTTTATCGGCCAAGCCATGACTCGTCCGGCTAACCGGGACGATCCCAAGAAATTAATAGTTCACGGGAGAGAATCCTTCGATGTCGGTTTAATTACTTACTCGCGGTAAACGATCCTGATTCGATTTGACGGTTTTCAAACGGTGGTTGAGATATTGACACAAGGGGATTGTGGCGTTCGTGGATTACACCGGACCCGAGATACCCAGTCTGCTTGGCCTATGTCGTCTTTGGGTTAATAAGATTCGTGGTTGAGATAACTCTGAATTATGATGGATTTGGGTTCCGCAATCGTGATTGCTCGGTTTCCTAATTAGATTAGGCGACCTTAGATTTCGGAATGACAGAGAATACTTGATGAGAGATTCCTTCGTTTATAAAAGTCCCGTTTTATTCTTTTGAAGGTAAATTTTTATTCATCGGACTTGTCTTTATCAATGCGAGGATAATTGAAAAGATAATTTTTTTAACGAAGAATGTTCTGTAGGAACGATAGATTGACAACAGATTAATATGCTAAGCATTTATAATTTACACTATGCAGCATACTCGGTATTCATAGGATAGTGTGCTTCTTCGAATATCGATGCGTAGCACTTGGTGAAAATTCTCTTGCTAGACATTCCATTATCAAAATATTCTTCCTCCTCTATCTACGATCTTCTCGCTATTATAGGTATTCTAAATCAATTCTCTCCCCGTCGATATCATCCGAAAAAGCAAAGGAAATTTCAGGAACCTCCCGCGTTACCTTTTACACCTTCCCTTATTTATCCAGGAAGGTTGATCAAAATCATTGCTTACATTTCGAGCAGGCGGTCGAAACCACGGTTTTCTCATCAAACAAACAGATAAATAAGATTCGCGGATCGGAGGGTGAAGAGGCTGACCCGTGGCAGCGCAACGGAGGGAACGACGCCCCAAACTTTCAAGGGGAGAACGCAAGCGAGAACGCGTGGCCCGCAAAAACGATCTCTCGAGGGTAAGAAGGTACAAAGGCTGACTAGATGAAGCGCACGGGTATCTAATTCCGGTATCACGGGGGGAGGGAAGGAGCCGGTGTACTGCGAAGGTTCGCCAGATGACTTTCGAGACTCCTTCGCCTCGGTTCTTCCTCATCATCGTAAAGTTTATGCCACGCCGTGTTGTATACGCTCGGCTGCGCTATTACAGCCGAAGGGTGAAGGCGGTAGAGGCTGGTGGCCGCTTCGAGCAACGGCAACAGCAACGAAAGGAGAAAGGGGTTGAAACGGGAGGATGGAAAGGGTGGCTCTGGTGTGGTAGTCTGCGAGGCGGGCACGTACAGCTTTCGAGGCGGTACGAGACGCAATTTCAGCCGGCTCTTTATGGACCATCACAGACGACGACTAAACTTCGGAGGTGGCCATCTTCCTTCTACAATGTTAACTATATTCCCCTCTAGCGGAGAGACGAAGAGGAACGGGGGCAAAGGAAAGGAAGGGTGAAGTCGACGGTGGTGATGGTCGTAGGCACGGAAAAATTAGCAGGAAATTCGAGACGACCGGGATGAAACGTAGAATACAATATCCTCGTGGCCGCGAATAGGAAAACAATAGGCAGCCTCGAGCTCGAGACCGGTATAATCTTATTACCCGGTAAAATTACGCGGAAATCCTGCTTGCTTCGAGCGAAGAAACCAACTGAGTTCACGGACGATCATCCTCTTCGTTTCACCCTTACGTCCCTTTCACCTGGTTGCCCTCTGTCTGTTTCGAGTTGTCTTCTCACCTTCTTTTCTTCTTATGCGTCCCCTTTGCCTCGCATGGAAAAACGTTTTGCTGTCCAGGAATTCGCCTCTCCACCAAGGCGGATCTCCACCGGTGGCTCGCGTGCGTTAACTCACGCAATTTCGACGCGCGATTCCGGCGAAAGCGAATGTGGCCGGTATTGTTGCCGTTCCCAGGATCCCCAACCGCCGTACGAACTGGAAAAAAGGTAACCGTATTTGCATGAAAATATCTGCAGCAGTTTCGAGTTCTCTGAAATTTCAATGGACGGTGAATGAACCTGCCAGCCTATACCAGTGCAGGAAGCACGCGGTAGGGAAATAGGTGTGGCCGTGAGTTCGATTTGCTTTTGCTAACGAGACACGCGTTATTTGATCTTCAAACGTGTCGTCGTTTGACGAGACACAATTTCAGTGACACGAACCACGGAATAAATTTTTTGTAAGTATAGCGTGTCCGCGAATTTGTCATGGCGATATCAGTGACTTAAAGCTGCGTAGAATAATTTTGTTAAACAAGGCGAGTTATTAGTTTTTGAGTAACGTTACCCCGTTCTAACAGAGGAATATCAAAGAAGGAATAAACATAGACGGACGTTTTATCGTAATTAAATAGCAATTTAGAAGTCCGGTAATTTCGCCACGAGTTCCTAGTGGTCTAATTGATGAACGTTGATAGTCTTGACTAGTTTGCACAAGCGTACTCGAGAAGGCAGCTGATAGTTTCGAATACCTGCTAGTAATTCAGTGGATGAAAAGACGGTTCGGTTTATATATCTTGCACGTACACGCGATCTCACGAATTAAATGTAATTTTACCCTGCTCCTTTTGCATCGCGTGCGTAAACAGCGAAACTTTATCGTTCGTTTGGTTTAACTGTATATTTGCTTCGGACTTTCCTTTTCTACCAACTTGCTCTGTTTGAATCGACCGAGTAAGCTCGCGAATTTCGCGCGTCTATTCAACGGAATTTCAAAGTAAATAAGCCGAGTTATCTCGGATAGAGAGAACCGCGTAAGTATTATGTACGTAAGTGAAGTTATGAACTTTGGGAGCGATCGTTCGGGAATCTGTTCCTTTAGAAGGATACAGTAAAAAAGTACTTAAAAGGTGTCATAAATTAGATAGCTTTAGGTACCACGTTGTACAAAAAGAAAAAAAAAAAAAAAAAAAGGAAATGAAAGTTCAGTAGTAAATTTCACAAATTACGAATTTTTTGATTATTATATTTAACGTAAAATGGCAAAATTGTGGGGAGGAAATCTAAAACTTACAACTTGTAACTTGTAAATTCATTGATATTACTATAATTGATAAATCGTTGTGCAAGAAGTCGATATTGTTCAAATTTAACGTATATGCATTTCTTGTTAGAATTTTTATATTCATAATTACCTTTATTTCCACATTTTTACCACTATGGGACGAAAGTTTTAACGTGTCTTTAATTAGGATTTCGTTCAAACAGGACTTCCAGTGAATTCAATCGCGAAGAAATTCCTCGTAGTTTTGGTTTTTAAGGTCAGTTTCGAAGTTTCACAGACCGACTTTAAAAGGTTATACAGAAGGGGAAAGGCTTCTCTAGTCACGAAATTTCGCGAAGCTGGAGAGCCATAGGTCGTCTGGACGCGACCTAATAAACTCGTTGGTTTCACGGGTGAAACCGGTCGAAGTTCGATGAACGACACTCGAAGTGGAGTCAGCCGGAAAACGAGCTTTCAACGGGCTAGCCGTGGTGTCGTTCGAAAAGAAGAGTAAAAAAGGAGAAAAGAAGAACGATCAGGGGTCGACCATAGTGCTCGTGATGAAAAAACAGCGTCGCGATCTTCCTTTATCGTAAATCCTCCGATCGAGACGTGCTCAAGTGGTCATCTTGAGCGATCCGAGGCCGAATCACTGAAAAACGGGGTCAATAACGTGAAAACGGCCGGGTTCCCGGCGTTCGTTGTAAATTCGACGTGGAAGTCGCGAGTTGACGCCTTGTATATATCGATTATCCGTTTAGCTGGCCACTGCAATGCACCAGTCGCTTTCTACGCCCGAACCCTAGTCAATTTGCATTTCACGATCTTCCACTCTGAATGATAACCGCGTGCGATTTACATTCTGCCTAGACTCTGTTTTCTCGTTCCTTTTCTTCTGATACTTGCGCTACACGTTGTTACTTGTTACTTGGATTATCTAGTGCGTTCTACAGATCACACTTTATTCGTTGCGAATACTTGAACATAAACAGTTTATTGTTCCTTCTTCGACTATATCTCTTTAAAATTAACTATTCTTTCTTCCTAACGTTGATATCTTCAAAATCGTGTTAAGTACGCACCGACGGCCATAAATATCGAGATGCGTACTCATTGCCTAATACTTATGAAAAATTCCCAAAAGACGAAATCTTAGATGTGAAAATCCAAGCAGTTTCACGTTGTATTGCGTGTTCGGAAGCCCTAAGGATCTTCAGGACAAGGAGGCAAGCTGTACACGATGATGCGAATCGTGAATTCGCATTTGCATGAATTCCATAGCGAAACAGTTTCGGCTGGGCTAATATCGCAGCGAGCCAGTAGAAAGTTGCCTCGCTGGTCAGACGCGCTCGGCGCTGTGGTAAACGGAGGTACTCGGATTCGTTGTTGCTAGTACGGGGATTGAAGCCATCGGGGTTTGGCGGATCGCCCGTTATTGCAACGGTGAAGTTTCGGTCCAGGTAGCTCTCTCAAACCAGGTAGCATCCAAAATTACGAACGTATTACCGTAGACAATTTGGAAAGCAACGTGCGCACCGCGGCTTATTTAACGTACCTGCGGAAATTAATTCTCCTTCTACTTGCTTATCGTCCATAAGTAGAATCAGTGAACTCGATTTTCATCGTAAATTAGAATTGTTCGTGGAAGAGAATGGAGTTGTGGTCACGTGTCATACCTAAACGAGTCTTCTGGGACGATTTGCCAGAACGTTAAATATATTCCTTGTGAATGAACGGTTTGCGTTAAGTGGAGAGAAGATTCTTGAGAGGTTAAATCGGCACAAGATACGTATTATGTTCAAACAAGCAATGGATTACGGGGAAAAATATTTGAGAAAGTCACAGCTATTTTTCGACGGTAATTCTTGGAGTTTGAGTCAAAGTCTGAGTCTCCTTGGCGTTAGATGTTCCTTTGATAGTATTAGTAGATTTTCCAGTTCATGTTATGCTAATTTCACGCGACGTCAACCTTATAACACGATCATGAGCGGAATGACATCATCGTACATTATGGTTCTATCGGATAATCTTACCAATCGTCATCGAACGACACTCAATATGTAATAGTGTTATTGGAATGAAAGAGGACCTGAATGTAGAAGGAACGAGAAACACGGAAATCGATCGGATCAGAGGAAAGAGCTGGATGTTTCTGGTCGGTGGTAGTGGTAGCCACGATGTCGAGTAATCGACGTGAATTTGAAAGTTTCGAGGGAAGAGTATGTTCCGTCAGAAGAAACCGCTTCTCAGGAAGTTCATCGATATTCGCCCGCTTTCTGCCGTGTTTCCCTGCATTCGTCGATTTTATGGGGAACCTCTGTCGATCATATATCGTTCGGTAATATACCTACAGCAAGCGATTTAGGCGTCAATATTCGAACGTTTCGAAAACTGTGGGCCACTCAGAGATCGGAATCCTCGATAACTTCTTTGAAGTCGAAATGGAATGGATCAGAGAGCAAATGGGAAAAAAGATTGAGTAAAATCTCATTAGTGTACCAAAGGTTAATATAATATACAATATATAAAAGGATGTAACTCAAAGTGTCCTTGAACAAAAATAAAACCAAGTCCTTGATCTTTTCCCTAAACTGATGATTACATACGATGTGCGAAAATATGAGAAGCGCAACTTTAGATCAGATGGATCAGGAATGTGAACTGCCATGTTGAAACAGCGGACGAAGTTTCATTGAACAAGAAACGATGGAATTACGGAAAAAACAGGGAAACAAATAAACGGGATGGAAAAAGGTGATGGAGGGCCGAGGGTACAGTCGTGTTTCGCCCGCGCGGCGGGGGAAACAATAAATGGCTGCGCTTATAACGAGCGCGATACGACCGAACATCGCTGCAGGTTGGAATCATAAATCCATGGGGGATTAGTAAATATGCCTACCGGGCGGTGCGTGTTCGTTTCGAACCAGGGGAAGGAGCACAGTGTTGCGTAGAGTTTGTTGGAATTTAGCAGGCAAAAAGGCAGAGATTAAACCGGGGATCGACCATCCTCTGGACTGTTGCTTAACTTGCCCGCTTTAAAAATGACGTTAGAGGCGGTTTATGGTCGGCAAAGGGGCTCGGGACCCCTTTGTTCCGACTCGATGGACGATTATGCATTGATCTGTCACGCAAACTGTTCGTACTCGTCGAAATATTCTTCGTTACGATTAATTGGCAAATCGTTTGCTGATTAAGTATTTAAATGAAAGAAACATGGTATATATAGTACTGCTATTGTCCGTAAAGATCACAATGAATTTTGGAAACGGATCGTGAATAGTGTCTGAGCTGAAAGATGAAGTAGCTGGCTATAGGAATGCAAATTAGCGCTGTTACAGGCCAGAGTAAATTATCTTCCGAGATATTTTATTCTTTTCTATCCTTTGATGTTTAACATCCCGGCATTAAATTATATTTGTCTACACATTTTTTGATTTGACATTATATTTTTGATTGCTACATTTATACTATTGTATTTGTAATACTGTCACAGACAAATATCGACATCATATTGTCTTCATAATAAAATCTAGTTTCTTTTTTCTAATTTCTAAATACAAATTGCATATAATGTTTCGATATTTTGTGTTAGACGTAACATCGTTGTAGGAGTGAGCGGCGAACGATCACTTAAGTAACTACCAGAAGAATCATAAAGCTAGGGATGAACGAAAGAATAATGAAAGTCATCCGACACACTCCACAAATCGTCTTCCAAATCTTGCGACGAGGAAATTCGTCGAAACGTGGGGAGAAAGGTAGATAAACAATTGGGAAAGGAGGGTTGGAGATCGAAGCTCGGCCCTCCCTCGTCCTTGGCATTAACTCTCGACGGGCGGACTCCGTGTATATATAGCGGCAGGGCCACGTCGAGGGGCGGATGTATCCCACTTCCAAGGTCGTTTGCACAGGAAAACGTCGTAGTTGATGTTAATTCACGACGTCAACCCCCGGTGGATCATCAAGCCCATTAGTCGCGCAGCCTGGCGAACCTCCTGGCATGGAAATGGTCTGTTTACAGGATCACGGTTCACTGCGTTTAATTTAGCAGGTTCTACTCGCCCAACGGAGACGACGACGTTGACGGCGTCGCATTCGAATCCCATCCTCAAAGCGGAATACCGAAGCATGCGGTTCCGAGTGATTACACGCCAGCCTGACTCTTCTTTGCCAGATCTCTCCTCACGAGAAGAAAGTGAAGGAGCTTTCATCGACTTCGGCGCGCACTCAATTATAGATATAGAGGCGACTAACTTTTGATATCTGCTGTATATTTCGTATAGCACCGACACGTTGGATTACGTGAAGTTTCGGATAACGAGTGGAAAATTTCAACTACCTTGGAGCAACGTTATATCCGAATCATAAGGAGTTTGAAATAGCATACCCGTTCAATTTTCTGTCCCTTTCGATTCTTACAGAAATTTGTTGGCGTATTTCACTCAGAGTCGAAAATCTTGGAGTTTTTAATAAACTCTGTTCGATACTATCAGAATATTCTACGAGAAAAGAAAGATCTCGACTATTTTATCGCTTTAGTCTTAAGCAGTAGGCTTATTTTTCTTCACTTACTTACCTTTACTTGAAAATGTCAGATACAAGAGCAAATATCGTACAGCAAGAGGCGCTAGACCGCAAGGAAAGATAATAGCGAACGAAGATGTCCAGGAAGAGGAAGAAGGGAGAGCCGAAAGGGGTGTGCAGGAAGGCACAGCCTTTGACTAGGCAAATGAGCAGCCTCTCATGACGGTCTCTGTCAAACAAAAGAAGAGAGGAGTCAGTGTCTGCGGGTGCAACCCTTACGACGAAACTAGCTCCGTCTCTTCTACCCGTTGAAACCCTTTGCCTCGCTAAAGATGAAAGATGCATGCCAGGACCGCTTTACTCTCGCCTTCTGTAGGCGTCTGCGCTTCGGTGGGGTCCCGATGCTCGGATGCGAGCCTCCAGCCACTTAGCGATACGATCGTTCATAACGGGGCTGGGATTCGACGCTTAAATGGATCAGGAAAGCGACATAGAGCTCTGTTTACCGGTCCTTTCATTCTACCACCGTCTGATATCCATTCCCGAGGATATATTTCCCTTTTGGTGTTCAAGACAAAGGCTCCAGATCTTTGACTTCCGGAAAGAGTAAATAAGTATTGTCTGTTGAGACTGCTGTTAAAATTGGAACTTTTGGAAATTCGTTTACTGAACTAAAAGTATGAAATATTTCGTCACTTAAACGAGACTCAAGTAAAATCGTTATTTATCGTAAAATGTTTTCGCACCATATTTCTGCAGTAAGTGTAAGAGACGTTGATTGAGATTTTATAGTGTACATTTCAATCCTGGTATTCCTCTGGCACGACTGGAGAACGTCACGGGAATCGATACGCGTCTTATACGGAAAGGATCTCGAGGCAATGCGATATTAATGCAACTGGGCCGCAATAAGATTCAAACGATCCGTGCTCCCGTCCCGATGATGGAAGCCGTAACGTCAGCGTTCCATTGTTATTTCCTTCGCGCGGTGATTTCGACTTTATCGCGGCTAACGCGGACGAAGCTGCTCTTAACCGGAACATTTACGGCTTGTGTTCTCGCTCCGTATTCGAACGTCTCTTCCATGTGCTATGAAAGACGCATCAAAACTGTCGAATGAAATATTTCGATCTTTTCCTGAGTCTGATAGTCGTTCGATGAAGATCTATCGTTCGATATTCCGTCAACGATGTCCGTCTACAGGATTGTTTTTCAACGAATTGATGTTTCATAGTTTGCAAGCATAGAGACTGTGAGAAAGTTTATGCCAAACTTCAGGGGCATGCAGCGCTCATCGAAATAAGCAAAAAAGTTTTAATAATGGATCCGAATATCGTTAGGAAACTACGGAGTTAGAAACTACGGTACGTATTTCTTACCCCTCTGTCAGACTCGGAATAAAACGAACCACAATGAGAGGCTAGGTTACCTTGGCGAAAGGTTACCACGAGCATCGGATTTCTAATTAGAAACTGAAAGCATGGGTAGAAGGTAGCTCGATTCTTCGAGGTATCGGCTGTTTATGGCCGACGAATAAGGAAGAAAATGGTCGGGAAACGAGCTATGAAACAGTGCTTAATAAAACGCTCGTAAGAATTCCGACAAATAAGATGCCTCGTAAGTGGGAGTCGCTGGCAGCAAAGTCGGCCTCGTCGAGATGTCTTCCAGCTAACTAGATGAACGTTCAATCCAGGATGATCAAAGCAACACTAGCTTGGTATTTACGAGTGCTCCTCCATTGGTGACTTTGACGTAACGTTCCTCCCTGATTCCAGTTAACTTACGCTCGAACGCGCACACGTTCGGAAACACGGTGTTAACCCTCTACAGTCTTTGTGGACTTTCTAACGACAAGGTTGCTGAGATAAACACCTTACACCGTATCGTCCCTTCTCCTCGCTATATCTATACAGAAGAAGCACTCCAATTTATTTTCTACTTCCTCGCCCTACGCTTCGTAAAGACTCTGAAGTTTCCCAAGTACGCTTTGACCAAAGAGCGTGGCGGCGGGATACAAGTATTCCAACACTTTCGGCAGCCCGTGTACATCAGACTTTAAACGATCGATTCTCCACGACGCAGTTGGTGGACATCGATCGATCGAAGGAGCGTGGTGATACACGAAGGACGGAAGACGCGACGGAAATTCCGAAAAGCTGATGATTCCTTAGGTGAAGCAGGGAGGCGAAGGAAGCCGGTGGTTCGTGGAAGACACGGTTAATGAAGTAGGACGGGAAAACGAACGGCTGTTCCGGCAAGCTGCCTTTCCCGTAGACTAGATTTCGCGACAATGAGCACTTCACGGAATCCCCCTCGACTCGAATAATAGCGCCTCTCGAATGCAACGTGTATACACAGCTGGCTGGCCGGTTCCTTACGGAGGACGATCCCGAGCGCGCGCGGGATCTCCAATTAGAGCAACTTCACCGCGGAGAGAATCGCTAACGAGCTTTGACCGAGAAAACCAGGCCGTATCGATTCCGCGGCAAACTCGACAAGATTTACGGCCGGCACGCTTGCCTTTGAGACTCGCTCGCGGTTACCACAACTGACGTTCCCTCTTGCTCCATCTTTCTCTTTCTCTTTTTCCTTCTTTCGATCTCCTTTGGTACCAACGAAATTATCCACAGAACCGTTGTGCGTACTGGCCCAGCTTGATTTCTCTTTGAAGTGGAAAATTTAGGAATTTTCCAATCGCTCATCCGAATCTCTTACCTTTGAACAGAAAAGGATTCTTCGGAGACGTCTGTTCCTATACTTTGTGCACTCCCATACATTTAAGAATATTAACCCTTCGTGTTAGAAAATATGTACGGAATATTCTCAGCACAGGTGTTAAAAAGATTGTAACAATACTGCATTTCTTGTACCATTAGTCTCAAAAACATTGAGAAAAGAGCATAGCCGGGACGAAACTATGTTCCTCGATTACAAATACGATCTTTAGTCATCGAAGTCGCCGGGACAACCTTTAGACATAAACGAGAAGAAATTACAGAAGCTGTGGAGGTTGAGCAATATTCTTGGAGCAGGGGCAGAGATTTCTCAAAGGTAGCAATATCGAGCAACCTTTGAACCATACTGGATACCCGTTCGGTACTCCGTTCATTATGGTACGCGCGATCGAACACGATCGGTACCTTTCAGTGGCTTCGTACTCAATAAGCGAGCGGCTGCATAGCTCGGAGCAAAAGTTGCAATTCTGAAAACGACGCGAGCCCCTCGTACGGATTCCGGATTCGATGTACGCGTTCCCGTGGCTTCAGGTTCGGTATAGTACACGTCGATAAGCCAGTAATAAGATACCATTGCCAGCGATGCTCGTCTAGAACATGACTTTAAGGGCTGTCTACGCTCTTCCTCTTCCACTCGCTTTCTTTTCCCAAGGATACGCCTTGTGCGTGTGCTCGCTCGTCGTTGCGCGAGGACTCGTTGACTCGTAAGATGCCACGAGGAGAGACGAGCTGACAGTGTGTCGAGCTGATGCGCCGTTGTGTCGGAGAACCCGCCGGAGATAATAACTTCATACGATGCGCTGGTGGTCCATGCTACGTACGAGCCGTACAACAGAGCGAAATCGACGTAAGCAAAGCCACGGAACAAAGCGTCCGCCAGGGAGACGCAGCCTCTGATCGCAAGGTACCTGATTGCCCTTGTAATTAACGACTCTGACTCGAGGCAATTATTTTATATTACCTAAACGAGCAAAAAGGAACTGACGAGAGTAGCGCATTTCACATCGAAATCGATGGCTTTGAGTTAGGTTTGAATTTTGAATTTGGAACTCGATGCGAGATGTTTTTTAAAGGAACATTCAGAGTGCTTCCATAGTTACGAGATCTATTTGATAGTTTAGGATGGGAAGTTTCCACTATTTCTCATTTTTGGATATGACTACGGTTCATCTTCCTTATCTCTTAGCTTCGACCGATTCCCGTTCTACATTCTCGATACCTTGCAGTAAGATAACCTATTCCTCCGAATCTGTAGTCCATCCATCCTCTAAAAATCTTCCTGCTTCTCTTCTTGGAATCAGTGAGCCACGCGCGAAGGAGCCTCGCCCTTTATTTCTTCGAATCAACGACCCACGTTCCAGCGGGTCGATCAAAGATCCACCCGACGTAGAAGCATTTCTCAATATCTTTTTTCGTATACTTATCCTTCCTCTTTCCAAACGTGGCCTTGTGAAATCTTCTCATCCACGTGACCTATACAATTCGGAACAACGAACAAGGATGAGCTTTCTTTTAAGATTAAAAATATTAGCTGCGTTAGAGAAGTTATACCGTACAGGCTGTTACAAAATAATATCTAAATATTTAAAATTGGACGCAGGAAAGCAAAGATGACAATAGCAGCTTCGTAGTGATACGTTGAAATGATACTTATAAATAGAAGATTTAAGGGTGAGCAAAATATCGCCCAAGTCGCGAGGTGATTGCCCGCGAGAGATTACGATAGCCGATCATTACGTTACATAAAAATGTCCCGGCGGCTCGCGGAATAATCACACGCCTCGAATTTTCTCGGGCCGATCGGCACAAATTTCCCTGGAAAAAGATACGATCGCAACCGATCGGTGACAGGTAAACGTGGGTGAGCACGGCTGACGCGTGTAGGTGCACGCGTGCATGTGCACCGCCGAGGCATGCAGCGATCGTGTAATAAGATATTACGAGAGCAAAGCCACGAGAGGCCGACGGGCATAACCGGAGAACGAGCCTGGTGGTCTCTGCCGATTCTACGTTGCTTCTCGTGCCCGTGGAAACCCTGTCTTCTGTCATCTATAGCTACGATACCTTGCGAACATTCGTGTCTCTTCTAGAATTATATATCTTGTTTAATAATCGTTAGGTGTCTTTATTCGAAGTATCTTGGTTAATTAGCCCGGTTTCATCCAAAGTTTCAGCGAAGTTTGTACAATGAGTACTTGTTCTGTTGTAATTTGTCAGATTCGTTAATGAACTCGTGGGTCTTGGGAGGAAACTAAGACGGTGGTGACAGATGAGAAAGTTTCGATTTTGTCTATCTTCAATACCGAGAGTCTATGGATTTATCTTTGTTAATAATTCGAAACTTTGATATTAGAATTTCGAATGTAATCTCATTATCTTGTGGCAAACCAATTATCTTTATTCAATACCAGTTTGAACGCACAATGAACTAACTTCAAAGATCGCCATTCATCGTTCCCCTTGTACATCGAATAAACACGTAAGCACACTGTCAACTTACGATAGTCAACCAACCTAATTAATACCTAGTATCTTCTCTCAACAAGCAACTCCATGATCCCTTTAAACGTCAGTCACGATTCTCCCATCATCCTGAGTCAACGCCGTAAATACGGTAGCCTATGTAACAGCGTCGGATCGTTTGGACAATCTGCATAAGACAGTCGATCGGGGTGGCGCGGAAGGACTCGCGTGAGAACCTCTGCAGGACGCGGAGGATGCGGCACGTCGTCGTGGCGGACAACTGGATGGATGGACGGGACTTGGCTCGGTCGGCTCACTCGCAGCGAGGCGAAGGGTATTATTAGGACCGGGGCCGAACGTAATGACTTAATACTACGAGGCTGCCCTATGCTGGAAACCGTCTGCCTATGCTGCCTCGGGATCGACTCTCGAGTCTCTTCGGGCTAACTTCGAGTTAGCCTCGCGAGTCTATGTCTGTAGATCCATCGGTTTTCTCGGCGAGATTATTGCTTTATCGAGCGGAGATTTCGAACTGAGATTGAGTATAATAACTGGCGTTAGTCGGCGTGTATGCTAAATATTAACTTTCTGCTGGAGATGAAACGGTAGCAGATCCGGAGGATCATAAATATCGAGGGCAGGAATTTAATAATGTTCTTTCTTGATCGGCAGGATCAAGTTCGAGTGCGGTGTGGGAGTGTAGAGCGAGGGAGGATAGTTGGTGTCTCGTGGTCGGTGTTTCTATCCATATCAGGTGTAATAGACGCGTTGTTCATAGTTATTGCAAGAAAAATATCTTCGAGCTTTTTCTCTGTTAGTAAATAATTTACAAGTCTTTGGAAAATAGAATGTTGGAAGCTGAGTTTACAGGATCGTGAAAGCTAGATTAAGCTGAATATAAAGTGCAATACAGATATTCTTTACTCGTTGTAATAGGAAATGTTTGTTCTTCTCGCGTCTTTAAATAATGTAGGAATCTTTGGAAAGTCGAATCTGTAGAGAATCGAGGTTACAAGGGATCATAAGACGGAAAATATTTCAAGCCCTTCTTCATCCAATACTCAGGGTAGAACGTATCACCCTAGAGATCGGTTTAAGTTGCGATCCATCCCGTTCTTCCTTTGAAGCGGTCATAGCTCTCGGGAACTCTCGCGATATTCTTCCCATTTCTGCCTCGTGCTTCTAGTCAGCACGTTTTTACGTTCGCCTGCTTCCTTCGTACCTTCTCAGTTCGGTAAAAACATAGAAAACCGCGAGATGGAGGATGCCATCCCCAGGGACCCTTTATTGGAAAGTATTTCTCTGGTTTCCCTTGTACTCTTGGCAAGTTGCGCGCTTGCCGCGTAACGATGGGAAAATTACAACTCCTGGACCATGGCATTCCTTCGCAAGTCTCTTTTCAGGCACCGTTACTAGTTGCGCGACGAGAAAACTAGCAGATTGGTACCTGGCGACAAATCCGCTTCCTCGAAACGTACCGTCCCGGCGTCTCGATTAATCACGAGATAATTACTGCAATTAGATGACTCTTCGTTCGCGTTATATTATTCGCTCGAAGCTACTCCATTAATATCTACGGTACAAAAAGATTAACAAAAAGTAGACAAATAGATACGGAACATAAACAAACAACCGGTAATATAAATAAACAAGTGGAGAATGTAAATAAATGAGGGGAGATGGTAAATACACGCACTGGAAATGCATTCTCGTGTATAATTACTGCTTCGCAAGTAGTTAAATTCTAATTAGTATGTCTTTCTTCTTGCATACATTTGTTAAGTATTCATTTGTTTCCCTGTTACATCTTTAATGTAAAGCGCAGCAGAAAGATTTATTTCGACAGACTATTCTACTTTACAAGGTTTTCGATTATAAGCTCGAGACTGCTTGCAGAAGGTCGCAAATGAATTTTTCTAATTCTTCAAAGATCCCTCTAAAGGGTGGCTCCCTTGTTCTTTTTCTTTCTTTCCGTGCAAAAGGATGACTGGTGGAGTAATTGCCTTAATCGTCCCGCTATCTGGAACACAGCGTCAGGCCATTAATAGCCTCGTCTTGAGAAACTGCTCGTGGAAATGGAGCATATTTTTACTCGACAATAAGATGCCTCTCTGCGCAGTGTTGCGTTAATAATGCACGCTCGCCTTACAAGAACACGTTTTACGAGATTTTCATCCGTTTCACAGTTTGCGACGCTGTCGAGGTATAAGAAACGAGAATTCAACGATACTTTGCGGTCGAATAAAAACACGGACGACCCAAGAATGAAAAATTCGAAGCGCTATTAGTCTTTGCTCGGCACGTTCTACGGATTTTCTGTAAATCAGAATCTCTTGCAGTATCTAGGAAAGTATCCTAATCGCGATATAGTTGGTGGCCGACCGGTTTTCGTGGAATTAGCATAATTACCGCGTCCACGATGGGAGGTATCGACGCGAAGACTAGCGAGGAGAAATTCGTGGCGGGGAACAGCTGTGAGGATGGGATCCTGAGGTATTTCAGGGGGTCAGGGTCCCAGTGTTGCAGACAAAGTCGTCAAAAGTCCAAACGAGCCTCTCGTTTATCCATCACAGCATCGTAGCTTCGGGCCAGCCAGGGAAACACGCTAATCGCGGACCTCTATGACCCGCCAGTTTAGCTCGTTCTCTACCTTTCTGCTTGCAAGCGAACTATGCGCCTTTGAACAGATTTTACGTTTACTACAAAATTTGTTTGTTTGTAGGAATTTTGTCAGCTTTCAACGTAGCTTTCATGGTAATTGGATTTTTCTGGCGACTTTTTCGCCTCGAAACGATACGTTTCGGAATAGAAGAAATCGGATCAGAAGATACGGACAATAGGAAAAGTTAATCCATATTATTTTACCATTCTCATCTCGTTTACCTGCCATTTTTCGCCACGTGCAACGCGTCGATATTCGTTTGATTCCCGAGAGCACTGCACGGAATAAAGAAGCGAAAAATAAACCAGCTTTTGAACAGTGAAGCAACCTTCTCTGGAGTGTCGTTTGTTCGTTACTGGTGTCTTCTAAATCCAGGTTATGACGGACATAATCTAAGGGAAATTCGACGCGTGCTACCGCGAGTACGTCCTTCGTTCGACTTTATCGTCCCTGGGCTTCCCATCGATTTCCCCTTTCCCGTCTCGACTCGAGAGAGGAATTGAAATCTTTACACCGTCCCTGTTCGACGTGATTCGAAATTGCGCTCGTTTCTACGGATAAATATATACGATTCACGAGGAAAAGGACGGAGGGTCGTCCGACGGTTGTCAAAAGACTGAAGAATAAGAGGAACGATGGCTGTTAAGTCGAGTCGCACGACCAGAACGGCCAAGAGAAATACGTGGAAGCAATTTCGTGCGGCGCTTCAATAATTATAGTTTGCAGCGCGTAAATCACTTCGCCGAAAGCGTGCTGGCCGGGACGAGTGGCGGTGGCGTCAGGCCGCGCGATCTTTGCTCGAACTAACTGGCCTCCTGGAACGGAAGGCCTTCATCGTTCCGCGGCCGGCTCCGTTAATGTCTTTATTATGGGCGACGATGCCCGCTGTCGGCGAATAAAACGATCTGGCCGTGAAACGGAGTGGAGGGAAGGAGAGAAACCAGTGAGATATAGTGCACCCCCGTTCGTAAGTAACAGGACATTTGCTGGTCTCGTACGGAACGCGATGATCGATCCAGACAGCCAGGGAAATGATCGGCCAGAGTCAAGCTAGATAATATAATTTTTAAGCAATATTTTTAAGCTATATTTGAGAACAGTCTATTTAACTCGTTATTAGTGACGTGATAAACAGTGAAACATATCGTGTACATTAACAGCTCGACGACTATATTTTCTACTAGGATATAAGCTCTACGATCTTAAAGTTTGAACGAATTTCCTTCCGTAGTTGTAAGAACGAATATAGAATATAGCATAAGAGGGATTCCTGGTGACAGATTGATCTCGGTACACATATATATGGAAATATTTGGTCAAGTTTTGAGAAGGTAAAAGAGGGAAAGGCGCGGGAACATGCCGGAAACGTAGAGTATTCGAGTCACAAATCACGTAGGATCGCGTCAGGGATTGAAGAGCAGCTGAAATTGGCTGACAATCGTCCGAAACGAGGTCATGGAAAAGCAATTGCCACTACGTGAACCGGATCTTGGAAATTCCCGCAAGTGGAAAGTTTGCAGCGGGGAAAATTGAGCTTCCACAAGGGAGAGAAATATTCGGGAATGGAATCGGTTCAAAGGTCGACGATATACTGGAGAACCGTAGACAGTTTCACGAACGATTAATACACCTGCCGTCGGTGTCGGAGAAACGAGACTCTGTTAAACGCCAATCTATTCACCGGACCTTTGACCGACCCTTTTAATCTCTCTAACAATACGAGAACATGGTTTTCTTTGGCCTCTCCTAGAATAAATACACCCTATCTGCCCTTATCTCTGTTCCAGGATAAAAAAAGATACGGTCGATTCTCTTGCAGCGTAGACACGTTCGTTCTGCTCGTCGAACGGATTTATCGCCGGTTACGAAAGGGGTTAATTACCACGTACGAGATGCCAGTCCCTTTTTGGCTGGGGCGGCGAACAGGTAGTGGAAAAGCGTTCGTTTTTTTTCGACATCCGCGCGCCAGGTGATATATGCCATTATTATCTGACAGTTAAGGCCATAATCACCGTGGCGCCAGGTAGGATCCGGTCTTTATACGTTCGTGCCCGATAGATACCGTGAATTATAACCACTGATCCTTCTAATCGTCGATCCTTGATTTTTATTTGGATAAAAAATTAGATTACGACAGGTGCATCCGGATCTTCCAAAGCGAGACGTCGTATTAGATACGTTTCATTAGATTAACTTTTTCGGTGAAAGAACAAGAAAGTAGAAAAAGAAAAGTCGATGCAAAACCAGCTGACACAATTTCTTCAACTTTTTTTTCAAGACTCTTCCGTTACGCAGCTTTATCTCATTACGGTCCAATGTTGAACACGTTTGGAAATCTTACGACGTCTTGGCAAACATACCTCTGTCTGCAATAGGAATAATGCTTTATTTGCCAGTATACTTAATAGTCGGAGTATCTATGCATGGTCTGCTCCACAAACTCGTTCCTCTCGAATAAAACACTCGGCACAAAAAGGTAACCGGTTCGTTAATTTTCCCAGGTTTCTTTAATGACCGAACGCAACGTCGACCGCACGTCGATGATCGCGAACGTTTGCCGAGGAACAATCGCCTAACGACTGGTTGGAAGCGTTAACAGAGCTGAACTTTTTCCATACCAGTCGGGAAAAATGCCATTCGGGATATTTGCCCGTTTCGTTCGTTTCGTTGCTCGTTAATGAGCTCGGTAACGTTGTTAATTTTAACGTGGAAATCTGTGTTACCTGTTGAATAAAAGGTTGCTCCGGTAATGAAGCCGATGATTAAAGCACGGTCTCCTATTTTCCACCGGTAATTACCGTATTGCCACGAAGAACAACCAGTTTTTCCCGACTGCGTTTCCACCCGCGTCAATTATGCTAGATTTACTTTGAGCGTAATTGGGAGCCGCACAGGACGATACACCCGCGATATCACTTGTTCCAAATCTTTTTGCGCGTACATCAGGGGATGGTTTCATCTATTCTCACTTTCATAAATCTTTTTCAGGTGGAGATGGACCAAGCGACGTTTGCAGCTAAGACGATCGGGCGAAAATGCAAAAAATAACTAAATCACCAGAAGTGGAATATATTTTACGGTATTTAGAAGATAAGGCACGCTTTTATCCGACTCTCAGTTCTTTATGGGTGTCTGTAAAGATATGAATTTGCATAAATATTCACAGTCCAGTTGTAGAATTAAAACGGTCGGACTAAAAATAGCGTACCTAGAAATTTCTTCTTGCGAACATTCCAACGATCGATGATACTAGGTTGCTACGTAATAGTCCAGTAATCCTTCTTTCGAAACACGATTACAATTCGTGTAATACCACTTTCAGCGAAGATCATCGCGTTGAAGAAGATTTCGTTCCTCGACCGTAACCTTCACGCTTAAACCACCGACATCATCATCCATCTTCTGACCTCGTTTATCGATTCGCCACGTTGCAAATCTCGCCGAATCGCAACAAACTTGAATTCTCCTGACGAATTCTAACCTCGTTTCACGAAGGTTTGCTTCGAGAAACATATTTTGTTTGTCTTATTAGCGGGAACGCAATTTGGTCTACCTGGTCGCGCGCAGCTGTGCCCTTTCCTTCTGCGGTCGAGAAATTACGCGAGTTCCGTCAGTGCACGGATTCACCTGCTCGCTAATGACTCTATCGAGGCCAGACCGTTCTGATCGCGCCGTCTCAACACCTGTCTAGGCCGGTTTCTCCGGAAGTTCTACCTTCTGATTCGTAAGGGGTCTTCGAGTCACGTTAGATTATAGGTAACGGCATAATAGTCGATGATCTACCATTTCTCCGATGAGAAAATGAGGGTTGAAGATGATAACTATATTTGAGAGTTGAAGAAAGAAGAGTTTCGAGTATTTAGGAAATAGAGTAATCCGGCTGATTAGAATTGAGGTGGCTGTAAGGAATTAAGACGTCTATCAAGATTGGTAAGAGAATAATGGGGATTTGATCTCAACCATTTGATTCCGATAGGATTCATTTTTCTTCGCTACGCAATATTGTATGATGTGATCTGTAGATATGGCACTTTCAATGTGTAATAAAAATTCGCTTTCTCTACCCTTATAATTATTTTTGAGAAGTTTGCTCTATTCGTGAACTTGAGTTTAAAGAGAAGTCATGGACCAATTGTCACTTGACTAAATAGCACCAAGTAGAAAATGATAAATCCACGAAATCAACTCGGATGGTTTCAACCTTGTCAACATCTCCAATAACTAAAATCAATTTAACTTTACAATTCTCAATGTCTTCGATTATTTTGTACCATGTATACTACGAGATAGATAGAAATTAACGTGGTGGAATTGCATTAGCGAAGAATAAAATATCTGTACGGTCAATTTGCAGGATTCTCCGCTTGAACTTGGGCTGAATAGATATTCAGCGTATAGAAAGATAGTACTAACGCGGTGGTAGAGAAATTCAAGGTGGTTGCTCGCATGCCGTCTTAAGGACAGAAGAAGGAAGAACGCGGCCTCTGATGGCGTGACTCGTGGCACGGCGTCGCGAGGAACGGGACCGAGGGAAAATTGGAAATGCGGCTAAAAAGAGGAAAAAGTTAAATTAAATACTTCGCAGTCGGTGGCGAGCGCAGACACGCGCTGCTGCATCGGCCCATCCTTTAACTCGGATTTTTCAATTTCCTCCGGGAACCGGCAGTTTCTTCTTCTTCGTCCTTCTCCGCTTCTTCTTTCGTTCCCTCAGTCACCGTTCCTCCGACCAACGTGTCTCGCCTTATCCACCGTCGGTGTTCGGCCGCTTTTCCTTCCTCGCTCTTCTTTTTGGCCCTCGTCCCCGCGAACCGAGGCTCAATGTCACTCCGACGGTACCCGGTGCCGCAGGCCGCACGATACCTCGAATATCTCGTAGCTTCTTTAAGGTAATCACTTGAGAAATTGCTCCCTTTGCGCGTCGCAGACCTCACTCCTCCTACCCTTCTCCGCTTGATCCTGCCTTTTCTCGGATTCAATTTCTGCGATGTATCTAACTGGAGGAATCTTGTTCGACTAACGGATGACGGTTAAACGATGGGTTAAATTCTTTCAGCGGCGGTGAGTACCGCAGTTGGAAAGTTTTATCGTGAACGTGACACGTTTGGGAATTTATCGGTAGAAATTGGCGAGCGAAGGGTGAAGATTGGCGTATTGACAGCAGTAGTGGCATGTCTGTGATGATGAACAGATCGTCGCTATCCCCACCAGTTCTTGCAACT
The DNA here is from genome assembly GCF_905332965.1 of Bombus pascuorum. Taxonomy (NCBI): domain Eukaryota; kingdom Metazoa; phylum Arthropoda; class Insecta; order Hymenoptera; family Apidae; genus Bombus; species Bombus pascuorum. The sequence goes on along the minus strand of NC_083499.1, from coordinate 7,461,896 downwards.
GATTTCGAGGAGCGATCTGTTATGGTAGCATTGTTGCAATTAGCAACTGCTTGTCGTCGATTTGACAGTTGGAAATTGATATTTGCGTAGGTAGGAATTGGTAGCTGACGATCCACGTTATGCTTGCACATGCACGTAATTGACTGCTCGATCCGCGATCCGAAATTAATTATCGAGATCTAAATCTCAATTTTTGAAAGAAGCATCGAAGTTTATTCGTGCGATGAAAATCGTTACACTCCAGATTATCCAACGATTATTTTATCGGTTGCTTTCCGAATCTGTGAACCGTGGATTTTGCGATGCAGCTGTAGCCAGCGGAAGTTTCTTGCGTGGAGGCTCAATAACGTTGAAGTTGGCCCCTGAATTCGATATTAATCCAGCGTAAACTGGGAGCAGAAGTATTACGATGGAGTCGGTGTGCTGGTCGACCGCTAAATGAAATCTCACGTGCATCTCGTATGAACATCGATACACGGTCTTCAGGGTGTTTATAATTGGCGGAAAGTTGGAAACAAGGGCTCTCGTCTGGCGCAACTTTTGATGAATTTAATTATAAAAAAAGAGGCGAAACGAAGCTCGAGATTCTAGAGTGGCCTCTGGCCGCAACTTTCTCGTCTTTTTCTGGTAACGCGTTGCAAGTATTCCGCTGCTACCTCAATGCCAGTTTTCAACTACAAGCGGAGTCTAAATTAAACGAATATTCCGGCATTTAACACCGTAATACCAAAGCGAAGAGCTACGAACGTGCAGCCGCCTTTTACGCGATTCGAACGAGAGGAGAGGATAGATCCACGAGGTCTTATGGATCCGAGATTCAGGAAGCGGTGGAAAAGCGGAACGACAGGCAGACGCAGAGTGGCGTGAAATGGAAGTCAGAGCACAGACACGTCGGTATCATCGGTGTGTAGCGGTCCTGTCAATCAGAGGTCTTAGACTATGGCCGCGACGCGCCAGCAATCTCTGTCGACCCTCGATATCCCGCGACTCCGCCGGAATAAAAGCCTGTTCTGAAAAGCCTCCGCGACATCGACAACCTGCCACCAGTTATTCGTTGTGGATTTCCCGGGTCAACGGACACGCTTCCGTCGTTCGATCCGCTCGAGATCGTGTCTGATCTTAGCGGTAAATATTTATTTTAGTGGCCGATCGAGTGGGACAACACCTGTCGGTTGAAACTACTTTGCAAAATGTACAATCCAAATATGTGAAATATTACGGCTACTATCGGGAAAAATCAGTAGACTCCAATTATATAAACTATTCGTCTCTAGGCAAGTTTGTGTAAGCGGATAGTTACTGCATATTTAACGAATCGTAACCGGTACGTCGGAGCAATCCAACATGCATGTACGTATATAGATTATTACGAGCGTATACATTTCGATCTTTAAATGTTTAATCCGTCGGAACGACAGTTTATCAGAACGCGCATCAACTGTAACCAGAACCTTAATCCTTTGTGATAACGATAAATTTTGGCCGATCCTATTTACACACACGTATTAGATTTAGGTATTTGAAATTGCAGCGACGAACAAGAGTAAATAATAAAATAAAAGAAGGATTAAAAAATTTTCCATGCACAAAGCTCTGCCGTTCCAAGAATAATCCCGCTGATGGAGCGGATAGATTCTATGCGGTTCTTCGTCGTCGTTCGATCTGGGTCGTCAAACTCCCTCATAGGCGTTTACCACCTTTGTAACACTTTTATACCCGGGAGGGTCTCTCACGCTGCCTTTGAACCCGCCAAGACGGGATAATTGCACGTGACAGCCTGTCGGCGTGGACGCGCGAACGCCTTTTTGCCCTCTTCTCCTCTTTCTGCTTCCCTTCCTGTGCACCGCGCACCTTTTGTTTCTACGCTCGTCTCTTTGTTATTCGCGGCGTGGCGTTCTGCGTTACAAGGCTGGTTTTGAATTAGCGCTCGCGCGAACGGCATTCTTCGACTTTCGCGCGGTTACAGCGAACAATAACGCCCGGGGAAATTGCTGAATCAACTTGTCGCGCGAACGTTTTTCATCGGACAACCGGAGGAATTTGTCGCTGCGGAGAAGGTGGCGATGGTTCCGCGTGGTGCAGCGAAATCTCCAGTGATCTGTTTTCTTTTAACAAGACCAGACGTTAATGTATTCGAGTTTTTATTCCCTTTATCCTTCCTCCTATTCTCCGCCAACAATGTCAGTGTGGAAAGTGGAATATTTTAAAGCCAACGATGCGAGATTCGTTATTTACACGTAAGAAGAGCGCCGGATTGATTCGAAGATTCGAAAGAGCATTTCTCCGATTTTCAAGCTGCTTCGTCGTTTCACTTTCGTTCGGTCCTTGCCCGACTGATAGGTATTTACGATGGCTGCTCGATTTAATCACGATTTATGAGCACGACTCGACTGATGTACGGGCAAGCACGGATCTTCCAGTCACCCAGAAGGCGAACCGACCTTTGTCGTCGCCGACTTTTTTCGCGGTCGATACAACTCTGCCCGGCCGCCACTTTTTCCTTTGATCGCAGAGCCCTGAACCTCCGGCTCGATCGATTAAAACGACCTACAGAGTCAGGTGAAAGAGGGTTGGCTGATAATTACCGGACCCTGATGATGGAAGTTCAGCTCGTTTGAAATCAATCGACGACAAGTACGATCTCCAGATACATACTTGTATCTTAGAATACTCGAGACAAATCCTCTTACGACAATTCCTTTCGAATCTGTCTGTCTAGCGTTTACAATTTTGACTTAATTTTTATCAGTAATTAATAACGAAGAGGTAATTTTGACTGAATATTTACAAATTGTCCAAATGAGACCAAGACAAGAATTTTTCTTCAATTTACTGATAGTTATGAACCTTAGTCAACTTTCCGCCAAGAAAAGTAATAATACGCCTTTTAACAGACTTCAATTATCGAAGGAAATAACAAATTTCCAACAAAATAGCGGCCCTAAAAAGCTAAATTAAAGAACCTAACTATGAATCCCAGCGAAGAAGCATTAGCATGAAAACACCGTTGCTTTTATTAAGAATACGAAAACTCTGGCTCTTCTTGGCTCAAACTCAACCAATGACGAGGTCTGTGTATCCTTTTCTTCCGAAGAAACGGAAATATCGTAGATCATCGATGGCTAATCGAGCTGGTGCCGTTCCTCTCTGGGACGCGTGTGTATCGTTCGAAAGAATGAGGGGAATAAACGACGTAATGTATGCACGCTCGCCGCAGGAGATCGACTTAATGCCTTGGTCAAGTTACTCGACCCACCTCCGCCATAAGACACCGTGGCTCGTTCGAACGCCATAACTCTTTTCCCGTAACCTGTCCGCCGTGTAATTGCCGACCTCTGAACACGAAGGAAACGCCGACGACTCCTTCGGAATCTTAAGGTGTATTCAGCCAGGATGATTGGTTGGAAAACAAACTCGCCTCCGAGCTGACGATCTCGTAGTCCTCCTAATTTCCGCAGCTTCTTCGATCTCTAATGGTCGCCGACATCTGTGAAAGGAATTTTTAAATCGAGAAATATACGTTTATTAGATTTTCGTCAAAGAATAGTCCGAGTATCAAGCTTCCCATAATTTAAAATATATGGTACAATAAATTACGGCTACAAACTTGCCAAAACTTGTTATATTCTAAAATATACCACGAACGTTGGATCAGTTCCATCGTCGTAAAAATCTATTCGTTTCGTAGAATTATTTCAAATTTAGATGTTATATAGTATACATTTTACTCTTGGCGCCATTAATTACCCAAGAATCACGCTTTGCCTGTAGAACACGTACGTTGAAAGAGGCTATCGTTTCGAAGCGGTGGAACGACACGATCGCGCGATACCAAATGTACAGAACTTAACGTCTGGCCACGCGAACGTTCGTGCAGGAAACAAATACGCGCGGTCGCGTCGTATAATAGCGAGGAACACGCGCGATAGACATTGATATCGATACGTTAACGCGTACGGCTCGTTGTGGTCTCTATATTAACCTGATCGCAACGGTGACGCCTGTAATTCGCCTGGCACGATTCGCCTCGGTACTCTCGTATAATTCTTCCCGGCTGTTCGACGAGTCTCTCGTACGTTTACCGCGGCTCGTAAGAATTATTGCCGGGTATAGATCATCCATTCAACACGTCTGAGAATTTGTTTAGTTCATACCAGACTCTGAATGTAATTTTTTTCCACTAGAGCTGTGAAAAGTCTATATTACAAATCGGAGACTCTAAAGGAGGAACATGGTAGAACATATTTTATATATGTTTTACAAAGTTTTAAGATTTAGCATGTCGTTAATTCCATATTACCAAAACTGTTCTTACGTTTGATTTTGTGGCAAAATGTGCTTTTTTATTCTGTTTAAAATTTTCAAAGTATCGCTCGTTATAATATTCCGATATTGGAGGTATTAAATTATATTGCTGGTCTTACTAATTATATTTTTGAATTCTGCAAGAAGATGATATAAACAATTGCAAATTCCTAGACGACTTTCTAGAAACAATCATATTATCTTATCTTTCTTTACTTATCAATTTATCGAATCGATTAGCAGGCGTTTTGAACGACTTAATATTTTTCCACAGTCGCTCCAAGTTTCCGTAATACAATGCAAAACTTGTCTTCGCACATTCCCTTCCTGCAAATACAAATCACGGCAATATTTCAGAGGCGGAAACTTTTCGCGATCGACACCCTTTAAAATTTAGTTTTGACGTAAATCCTGTGTGTTTCCTGCGGAAGAATGGAGCTCCGGAAGTCGCCGCTGTTCCGGCCCTGCGATAAATAAAAGAAAGTTCCATTGGTCGTTTCAATTTACAAGTTCTTAGCGGGCAAGCGGCGCCGAAGATGAAAGAAGCGAAACACGTTCGAATTTACGGGCAAGTCCCGAATAGATACGACCGTGCGATATTTCAATCGATAGACAACCGACCCGATTCCATTCTTGCGATTTCTCTCCTTTCGGTGCGTCTACGCGTGAACTTTTCCAACGTATTCTCCGGCGTCGTGATTGATTTCTTTCCGCTTGGAGAGATCGATTGCAGAAATCGCTTGGTATATCGAACATCAAAATACTTCGAAGCGATTTGGAGGAAGAGGAAGAAATATGGTTGTGGTCTTGAACGGGACCGATTTGTGGAAAACTTGTTGAAGAAGGATCGTCGAGGAAAGTTAGTCGATTATTTAATACGATGGAAGATTCGTTCATAGCGTTGCTACACAAAATATTGAATTTTATGATCATAAACTGTGACGCTAAATTGTATAGACTGTTTCTAAACAGAATTTAGTAGTAGCACGGTGGATTGGGGGTTGGACCTACAGGTGGCTATATTCGCGTTCATATGTAAAACAAAGGATGAACGTGGATATATAAGGCGTGTCAGTTTAAAATATAAATAGGTGTATGCGCGATACGAAGGTTCACCGAGTCGAAAAAGACGAAGGTACAAGGGTAGAGGGTTAATATGATTCGGGTATCGCGAGGGAAATTTCGTAAATGGAGGTATCCTGGCGGTTGAAGATCATTTATCTTTCTTTGCGTATTATACTTTTACTTTATCATCGCTCCGCATTGTGAATTTCATTATTCTAAAAAAACGATCGACATACATCGAATGTACATAGATCGAAAAAATGGTCGCTTAACAAACACAATGACTTTGCATTTCTATTTAAATTTATCAAATTTCACTCCACGAATCCTCGACTTCTTCGATCCGGTGTATTCTCGCCATTCTCATTCCATCATGTATTCTCATCATTCCATCATGAGAAAGAAACACCCTGTACGTAGGCGTACGCAACCGTATAATGTAGTCAAGCCGTCCACGTGAACCGGAGACACCATCTATCATCCTGATCTCATCCGGCGGCTTAGGCGACCCCGATACGTCATTTTCCAAATCTCGAGCCGGGACGCCTCGAGATTCACGGATCGACGCGGTTTCACGACATGGCAGCGGAAGTCGAGAGGGGTGAGGAGTCGCTGGTGAACGTGAAAAGCCAAAGGCGCACCGGTCGCGTAGGAAATAAAGCCGCGTCGAGACGCACCGACGCATTTTTCCTACCCATCAAAAGCGACGCTTCTACCTTGTCTACGTCTTGGATCCCATCCTTCGGATAAATAGTCGCTACCCTCTTGAGATCGTCGTCTTACGAAATATTTGTGCGCTCCTTTGAAAAGTAAGAACGAGATTCAATGCATATTGTCTCGAATAACTCGTTCAATTTCTTCTATCGTGCAACAAAATTTTCAGATTGTCGGTATTATTTAATTACAGACAAATCACGATATTTCTACGTAAAGGGAACACTTTCGAAAGCGGTAGTTCTTCTTTCAAATGGACTTTGCTTGAACGAAAGCCAGAAACCTGCCTTAAGAATCAGCTGGATGTATTTATCGATCGTTAGAACTCTGTTCTTAGCGTTTGAGCAATGTTTAAAGGTGAAGCAAGATTGTTGATATCGAGATTCGTCTGCTTGTAACTCGTAGCACGACTATTCTGATATTTACGGTACGGTGGTTTAATAACGCGACATAAAGCGACACGTAAGACCGTCTCGATGACGCTATCGAGTTCCTTTGGTTTCGCGACATGGTACACGAGGATGCGTACATGCGGATGGAACGCAAAGGCATCAATTAAAAAAGTCGTGTCGCATTATGCGGGGTTCGATGAAGAGGAACGTGAAAAGGAGGGTTGGAATGCTATTACACGATCTTTAATTGAATGACGTGCTTGCACCGAACACGAGGCTCTTGCAAGTCGCACGCAGTTTAACGTCTGTCTCGCCGTCGCGTCGTCGAGACGATGAGCCGACTGTGATTATGACGTAACTGTGGAACTTCTCATAGAAAGTGAAATAACGAAGGGGCAAAAAAATGTTAAAAGAATATTCTTGAAATCCTCCGAATTTTCAGATCTTGTCTATACGGATTTTTGAATATTCCAATGTCAAACATTCAAGTTTTCAAGTCTACAAGCTTTTAAATCTTGGATCCGCAAATTTTCAAGATCTAAGATTTTCTCCGGGAGATTCTAAATTTCACACGAGCGTTCCTATCAAGCTTGAAATCGCCAGAAGCTTGCAGCGGCAGACGCGCATCAATCTTGGCTGTGGGGCTATAAACGTCGCAATTAAGGCGGTCATTATGGTTCCCTCGAAACCAGCCGAAGAACGCGGTCATCGATGACGCGAACATCGTTGGTAATAATCGCAGATCAGTTTCTCGGCCTGTCGAGATAGCACACGTGTGGATCGCGAATCGTCCAAGGGTTAAGTCACTGGAACCTGCAATCAGAGGAAATACGGTTCCCTTTCGAGGACGATTTGAGTAGGAGGGGACGGGAGATGGGAAAGGTGGCGACGTGGATGGCAAACGGAGAGGATGGGCAGACCCGGTACGAATGCGATTCAATACGAAATTGCAGCCCTCTCAAAATTCATGACGATTTATACGCATTGTATGCCGGATGCGGTGGGCGTGTGCATTGCGCTCGCGGCCTCTCGCTCGACGCACGGTCATATATTAATTACGCCTGCCTCCCTATCGGTTCTGCTGCGCTTATCGACGTACACGCGTGAGTTTTGTTCGATAACGTGTTTTCTTCGTGTTTTTCAATAATTCATCGACATTTGATTCTACCTAATTGCCGACCTATACCGTACAGTGGCTACAAAAAGTATTGACACATCGCACATATACATTCGTTATAGCATTTATATTCCGATTAATCAAGTTCAGGTATTTTACATACCGAAGGGGTTAAAGAAAGCTAAGCTTAAAATATTTTCGATGCTATAATACAGAGATACGTTGATAGCGATATCGATGATTAAAAGAACTGTATGATAATTGCTTTTCGATGGATGGTTCGAAATCGTAACTCCAGAATTGATCAGAAGTATTAATTATCGGCGTTGACCAAGAGCGAGACGAGAACCCGCCCCAGTGTGTCGAGACAGCGGCAATTCGTTGTCCGCGGGGCTAGTGAAAATTTCGGGGTCCTCGAGAGAAGCTCCACGCCTCCCGAAATTTCAAATTCGATTCCGCCTCCGGCGCGTTTTGCCATTGACTTACGGCCAGCTGCGTCACTCGGGGCGATCTATTCCCATAATTACAAACCGCGTCCCCGGACACATCCAATATTTATAGATATCGCGGGCCAGACTCGCGCGAGCCCGTGGAAACCGCCTCCAGCAGCTCCAACACGACATCCTCGGTAAACAAATAAATCTCTAACGAATTCGTTTCGGTACTATCTCCGAATTGCCTTCGAAGATTTCTAACGATCTCGATCTTCTCACATGACGTGATATCCTCTAATATTAGCCTTTAAGCCTTAACTCCTCCATCATTGTATTAAATTGAATTTAACGACGAATAGGATATTTCACTATAAATTCTGCAATTCCCAATGTAGCAACATACTATTGTAACGATATTCCCCGAAAACCGGCTATTGTATGTAATTCTTTTTTTAAAATAATTCTCTGGTTCGCACCATCCGCAACATTATATTCGGTTAAACTTCGTTTCGTGGTACACAAAATTCGTGGCCTATTTTTTAATCGACCAAAATCAACAGACGCCCAGGGAACTATGCAACATGCATGAACTTTATAAAGACACAGGTTTTAAAGCAAACAATCTGCGCGCCTTAAAGCAAGTATTCTCGAATGCTATTCATCGTAAAGTATCGTGCCTTATAAAAAGAATTACAAGTTCCAAGAACCCCAACATCAGGAACCCCAACTCAGATACTATACCCACGTAACAGCGTGTTTCACGCGTTTGTATCATTGTAACAACCGTCGAATCCGACCGCGACGCTGACGAAACGACGACGACGAGGGCGTCCCGACGTATAAATAAGCCAGATCTGTCAGTAGTCGGACCGAGAGGGACGCGTCACTGAACAAACTTTGGGCGTAACCGGACAGCGCGTATAAATTTCGCGTGTGCGTGAGCCGCGCTCTCTTTTCTCGGGGATTCGAAGGCGTGCAATGTGCGCGTATCGCGCGTACACGCATGTACGCGCTCGCGAAGAGACGCGTATATTATAAGCGCGCCGGATGCGCGGATCGGGCGTGCTGTTGCGTGCAACGTGATTTAGTGACGGCCCCGGGGCCTGATGGATCATCCATTGAATGGTAATCTTCGTTCGAGCCCCGGGACCAGCTCCGAGGCTCGTCCTCGCCGACTCTTTCTCTTCGTTTCGTCTCGTTCCTTCGTTTCGTCGCTCCTTCGAGAGTCTCGATGACATCGTCGAGTTTGCACGCCCGTGGAATGCTCTTTTGGAGAAATGGGCGGGGGTTTGATAGGAGTGGCGATCGTCAAGGTGTGTTTCAAGTGATTCTTTGGGTTTATCGAGGTGGTGTGAGGTTGGCGGTACGATAGAGATCGTCTTTCGACTAATTATTTGCGCCTTCGTTCGTTCGTAAGTATCAGCATTGACGTAAAAGGAAGAAAGAATCAACTACGATCGAAGCATGGATCGATAAAATTCATAGATATATATCCTAAAAGGACGAGACGATACTTCGTCTTTCACGAGCTTCAAGATTTCCCATGAACGGTACTACGATCTGCGTGTTTCATAGACCAAACTCTGTAGAATCGATCGCGGTGGATGGTCCAGACTACAAGGCCGCGTCGCGCGTGTTCCATAAAACGTTCTCTAAATTGACAGGCGAGGCCTATCACGGTTCTAGCGAAATTCCCTGTGTGGGTACATCACGAACAATGCTCTCCGAACAAAGGCTACGGGAGATGAATATCCAGCGCTACACGACGTGTGTACCAGGCTATATAACCGAAGTCGGTGGCACGGCAGCGGGACGAACACAGATATCAGAAGAGTGTGGCTGGTCGAATGGCTAACAGGGCCGAACCGCGAACATATTCGTTTTCTATAAGGAGCATGGCGTTTGGCTAACAGGGTCTATCAGGTTGTGCCGATCAGTCGTTAGCGTTTATGTAGCAGTTGGCAGCCCGTTGCGAGCTACTTTCAAGGATGCTGCTTCTGCTGCAGGTGCTGCTTGCATCCCTTTTTCTTTATTTCTTTTCTTTATTTCCTTTCTTTTTCCTTTTTTCCCTCTTCTTCTTTTCCAGAGCTGCTTTCCGTCTGCTCCCTTTTTTCTACCTCTTTTTTTTTCCCTCCCTTCTCGATCTTCTTTCTCTCCTTTCTTCGTCGTGCTTGTTCCTCGATGTATTCTTATTCTCGTTCATACCGGAGTCGAGGAGGAACGAGTGTCAGAAAGCGACCGGAGGTGTGGGCCAGCCGATGAAAGATACCACCCGGTAATGGTTTATTTAAATCAGCCTAGTGGGTCTTCCATGTGGACCGACTCCGACGAAAAACCTTGTTAGGCCGGCGTCGCTCGTTTGATACGGAGACACCGACCGGTTAATTGACGCTGCGATCTCTCGATCGCTAAATCCACGATAGTCAGCCCGGTCTTCTTCCTTGAAATATAACAGCCACCGTTGGAGTTAACTGATCTCTCGGATCGATGTCGATCGACAGCAATTTTCTTCGAAACGATTGCTACGTGTGACATTGTATAAAACCCCCTCAGCATCGCAAGTGCTTTAAGAAAGGTATCGCGAGTACTGTAAAATATATATGGGCTTGTGTATAAATAAGGAAACTCAAGAGAAAGTCAAAAACAACAATTGATCGATAACATTCGCGAAAAATCTATTACTTTATTAAAAGAAGGGGAACATAGGAAATAAAATAAATCCATTCCAAGATCTCAGTGCAGTAGGTGGTCCAAGACTCCACGAAGGAGCGCAGTGCATTATACGAAACATGGGAGCGATCGACATTTAGATAGTCGACTTCGCGCGATCGTCCCGAAGCACGGTGGAATACTCATCGGATCGATGCATGCAAGCCGAATTCTCAAATTCGAGTTCTTCTTGCAGCAAGCTCGCATTTGCAATTCTACCCATCGCGGTGCAAAATGGTCAGCGAAGTGAAATATCGATTCCCAATGCGAAGGACGTTCTCCTGGCCAGCCAGCGAGTCCCGCGAAATTTGATTTACGCGTAACAACGCGCGCACATCGTGGCGCGGCCGTCACGAGATAAAGTATCGTACCCCACACACAGTCACGATGCAAACTCATTCTGCGCGAAAGTTGGCACCGATGTTCGACCGCGGAGTCGGTAAACTGTTATTCGCAGCTCTCGAAAAGAAACCACCCACTCATGGCCGGTGCGCGAAATCCTCGTCAACTCCAAATGACTAGCTCTCAAGTTTTCGCGAGTTTCACCGTGGGAACGTTACCACGAAGACCCAAATCGACGTCACGATGACTCGAAGAAAACTCCCACGGGTGTCAGTGTTTTAAACGAAAACGTCCAACCAAGGCAAAAGCGTTTTGCCATTCATCATGCCGGAAACCGGAAGCTTTCCGTGTTCCCACTGGCCCTCTAATAACAACGATGGCAAATACGGCTGAAAATTACGCATCCGCGATTTCCACCAGCGTCTAGTCCTCGTTGCTTTCTACTTCGATCTCTTATTTCCCCCTCTACCGTCTTCCTACGAGAGAAGTCTCTCGATGACTAATAGCCGCGCCAAATGCAGCGATTTCTCGCGCGTCATTAATAAACACGCAGCCAGGCCGCGACAAAGCCGCGATCTCTGTCCGCCCCCTCGAACCACGAACCAAAGTTACCGAAACGCATGGGGGAATGAGCAATTAGGGACGGGTAACAGCGCACGATTTACTACGATCATTTCTCGGATCTCTTGCCTCGTTGGAATCACGACTTGCGCGGAGCGAGAGGGTTGTTGGAGTTCGAAATGGCGCTAGATCTATTTTTGATGTAGATTTCATGAGACGTACAATGACGACAGAAAGTACTGGCACACGGTTGTATTTATTATAACATTTGTACGACTATCTATACTAATTAATCGAAAACCACAAGTGAAAAACACGATAAGCCACATTCATGCATTTTATGCGTTTGAATAAAGTTCAAAATATAATAGAATTTCCATATTATCAACATCGCTATAGCGGCGTCATCCAAACAGTAGTTGGAATTACCGTGTCGTCACGGAGCAGCTACGTGGTCACGCAAGAGTATAAAAAGAAGAGGAAAATTAAAGAACAACGATGAATCGCAGTTGTGCGTCCCGGAGATCCGGGCGTCTCAGAATGAATTACGTGCCAACGAATTAATACCTCTTACACGAACAGCCGACTTGGCAGATCGAGAGATACGACACGTTCGTTGTACCTTACAAGACACGTGAGAGGATACTTTCTTGCTGACCAAAAGTGGGAATGGCCCGAGAACCGATGGTGCTCGTACAATTACCAAAAATTATTCGTCACGTCCGAATCATATATCGCACCACGGGAATTCGAAAAAAGCCACTTAAACCGGCAGAAGGAATAATGGCAGGCAGCACGAGACACCCAAGAGCAGGCGATAATTTAGATCGCTTATCGAGATAGAAGACGAAGAGCATCGCGAAGGGAAAGGTGCGAACGCGTCAGAGAAAATGGAAGCCGAAGACCACGTGTCCGTCTGATTTCACGTAACAGTGAGACTTGTGGTCTCAGCCGTGGACACGAATGTGTCCGATCTCGACCTGTGATACTGTCTGCGTTTTCAACGCGCTTCGTTCCGTGTACCGTTTTCATTCCATCGTGTACAGCCATCGCCTTATCTCGCGCGACCAATCGGTTTTCTTCGGCTCGAAACAACGATAAACCGGCCCAACGCTTTCAAAGGTGAATCTATTTCTCGGATACGTTCGACAGATGGAAAACAGTTATCGAGCTACTAGGACCGGAGGTGTTTGTCCGAGATAGGGACGCCAGACGATGATATCTCGTGGTGTAACGTGGCTGGAATGGGGGATAGGATTGAAGTTTACTTGCGATCGTATCTCCGCAGCTGGTTATTCGTTTTTGTACTCGAATGTACAGTAAATTGCGTTGTTTGTAGTTACGAGCGAAGAAATTAATTTTGGGTAGAATAGTGTTATAGTGTAATTGGCGTGAGTTTCTTTGCAAGAGAATCTGTATTTTAATCACATGGACCCCATCGGTCTACAAATAATTCGCCATAAGCAAAATTTACATGCTAAATGTGCAGCCCAGATAAGAAACTCGATCGTAAAGCTCGATCGTTTGCTCGATGGTAAAGAACGTGTCGTCGGTTAGAGACGTCAAGTTACCGAAAGATTTTTCCCGGCCGGCGCCGTTCTCCCGGCGGACGTTCGAAGTTATAGTTAGCCTCGTAGCCGGTTACGAGGAGAGTTCGCGTGGCGCGCCTAACTTCCGGGGAATCGTAACTTCGTTACCGTTTCGTAAGCAGGCCGGAGTTGTCTCGAATTAGTCAGCAACGTTCCACCCCCGTGGGATTGAATTAATTGCTTTTAAGAAGTTCGCCATGCGCGTCCCGTTAAAAAGGTCTGACATCCTCGCGTGAGACAGCTCGACGTTGCTTCAGTCGTCGTCGACGAGCGATTGATAAAGTTATCGTCATCAAAGCCGGCAATTCGTTCGATTCTATTCGCTTTTAAAATTATCATTTGATAGAATCTTTTTCCGAAGAGATACTGGCTCGGATTTTTGCATAGCCTGGAAAATCTTCGAGTACGTTAGAGTTGATGAATATAAACGGTAATGAGTTAACGGGTCGAGACGTGGAAAGAAGGACGAGTCTCGCAGGATGCCAAGGAAGAAGAAACAGAGACGGTGCGCTGTATGTTTTGTCCCATAATTAGTCATTAGACGTGGAGCTTGCGAGAAACAAGAAGTTCGTGATGATGATGGCGGGGAACACGCTACGCTACAAGCAAATTGCTCCATTTAGAAGAAACAAACGAGTAACTATCTCCTGGAGAAGCAAGAAAACTACGTGTTCCTTAATCCTCTTATCGTCGAGTATTGATCAAACGTCACGTGCTTCAAACATTTTAGTTTAATAAGCAATTCTCCACGGATATTAACGAACGAGAACACGTTTTGTAAAATACAGTTCTTTTTTTCTTTTCTTTTTTTTTTTTACGAGAAACTGGAGCAGCTTTGACGATTCCCCTAAGACACGGGGTTGAAATCGCCGGTGGAAATTAAATTTTGTCGGAAAGAGATGGCCAACTAACAGCAGAGACGAGATCTGGCTGACCGCCAGACACGTTGGTTCACGCTGAAAAATTACTGCGGCTATGACAGCTTTCTTTTATCGCTTCCTAAGCCGAATTGCTTTCTTTCTTTTCGATGGTGATCGATCAAGACCACGAATATGGAGTGGCCGCGTCCCTCCAAGAAAGGAGCAGAATATTTACCAGCTTCTTTTCTCCGCTTTTCTGTCTATCCCGGACACATGGGCCCATTATTTGTTGCGAAAGCCTAGCCTTTTACTCCTCCTCGGCCCAACCTGTCTACTATCTTCTTTTCTCTCATTCGTGTTCTAGTTCTGTCGGAACTATCTATTTAACATTCATGAAAGACATCGTTAAATAAAGCGGAGGCAGTCTGTAACTGGACCGCGGCAAATCCTAAAATACTTGTAAAAGGTTTCGTCACAGTTAAACACTAATCCCACTCCATTCAATCTTCGCTCCTTTTCCGAGCCGTCTTTCACCTTTACTTTAAATAGTTCAACCAAATTTTCAACTACTCCTGAGGAAAGTTGTGACTTTTCCATCAATTCGTCCTCCATTCAATTCGACGCGAGATGCACTTGCAGCGTATCAGATCCATTCTCGACCAGCTGCTTCGTCGTATCAAGATCAATGAAACTATACAAACTACTAGCCAACGAGGCTCTCAGAAAGATACCATCCTGTCCTCATCCCACTACCAACTCCCGAATCGGCTACTGGTATTGCACAGAGGGGTACGTTTACTAGATTCGCTTGGACCCCAAATCGGATACGAAAATCGTGGGATGCGGTCGGTAGCGGGTTGGAGCGAGGTCGTAGAAAGCGTCAGGAACGATAAACGCGCCGGAAGAAGGGATAGAGCTGGACTGGAGGATGGAGAACATGCGCGAGAAGGAGATTGATTAAAACGCTACCGGAGTTCGGCGTTTTCCTTTCACTGCTGGTTCCGTTTGTCGGCGACGCTGGTTTCGCAGCCTCCTCCTTCGCTTATCTGTCAACACTTACGTTCGTCGATACCACCGAATAATGGCTACAAAGAGAAAGAAAGAGGGGAGAGAGAGAGAGAGAGAGAAAGCAGGGGTTGGTCATTGGAGGCCAGCGAACCAACCCTGACAACAGAAGCTAGCCAGAGGCTAGATGAAAAAAGTTTCCGATCGAATCGAAAAGGCTTTATTATCGATCAGTATGGGGGCAC
This sequence comes from Bombus pascuorum, assembly GCF_905332965.1. NCBI lineage: Eukaryota > Metazoa > Arthropoda > Insecta > Hymenoptera > Apidae > Bombus > Bombus pascuorum. Next base: position 7,446,558 of record NC_083499.1, on the reverse strand, counting down.
GACGCTCTTTCCAGAAGAACTTTTCCCACCCCGGGACTCGTATGCGAGACCGTTTACCCTCTGTAGTCAACCACACGGCCGATGCTCACCGAGTCGAAGCGACGGTGTCTTTGTTTCTGGAGACGGCCCCTGGCGGTTTCCAGATTTCCAACACTGTCGTTTGGAGTTTCCTAGTTGATGGCGAATTGATATTGTTCTTCGACCGAAGGATTGCGTCCCCGTACGTGAACTCTCGGACTCCAGATACCTAAACGTGCTATCATCCCTGCCCTGCGCTTTGTCCCACTATACGCTATACACTTTTCAACAAGTATACCTCGGTACCAAGAGACCTTATCTGGTTCCTTCCACGAACTATAATACATCAACGCCGACGCATCGATCAACAGCCGACAAAGGCGAGACCCTTTCCGTTAAAACGATAGCGGACTCGAAAATCTGGCCATCTCTGGTTCTCAATTTTCCTTCACGTCCATCGAGGATCATCGATGAAAGGGATTCGCAAAAAAAGCAGCCATGGGGGACCATGAGCTTAGCCCTCGGGGAAAACATTCCGAGGTTAAAAGCACGATGAATAGGTCGATGGGCTAGAACTACGTACGCGAGACGGTTACAAAGTAGTCTCGCGAATGTTTGGGCAGTGGGGCGGAAGGGCACGGCGGATCGCATATATGCTCATCTACTTGGCGAGAGAAGAAGCCACGCGAATGAACCGCGAGTAGTCGTGATCCGACAATGCGCAGACACGCGACAACGCGCCTCATTAACACCCCAGAAATGATTTCTTCTCTCCTTCTCTCTCTCTCTTTCTCTCTCTATCCGTCTTACCTCTGGTTAATCTCTTCTGTAGCGCTCCCCCGGTCCTCTTCAGGCGTCTTCTCGCGCAGAAACGACGTTGGACCTTGGTGAATGTATATTTCTAGTAAATAATGTTGTTTATTTCCATCATTGTGACCATATGCGAGTGCTCATCTGACAAATGTACGTAGAGTTCGTATTTTACGTTTCCTTCCCTCCATCTTCCATTATCGCAGCAAAGGGTTTCGAGATCTGCGATTTTATTGGATGTTTCATGAACTATTAAAAAGAAGGAGGAAATTGTTTTACGGTTATTTACCGATTCGATTCGATCTTAAATAGAACAGGTGAGAACGAAATATATTTGTGCCATCCATTCCCATAATTTACCGCGCCAATTAAACCAAACTACCTAAAATACTTCCTTGGTCCCTCTCGATCCATTCGTCTTCCCGTGAAAGATCCTCGAAATCGTCCGTTCGAGAACTCGCTCCGGAGTCAACATCCACGCCAATCGATACTCCTTTCATTTTTGTAATCGCTTTCGCAGTTTCCGTAATTCGGAACGAGCTTCCTTGTTTGTCTAGGGAATTAGCAGCGTCTGCTGTTCGACGACAGAGACAGCTCAATTTTCGTCCAAGCGCGAGGATACTTTGGCGTCGAATAAAACAAGAACGGAGCGAGTGTCTAGCGAGCACGGTGGAGTTCGCCGTGAACTCGAGACGTAACCAAATACCAAGCTCTCACTCTACTCTTCTTCTGTTCCGTGGGAGGGAGCAGCAATTTTCTTAATCCCAGTTGAGAGGCGGGAAAAGTGGAGCGGGATTTCCGCATCACGAAAACCGCCAAGTCAGCTGATCAGACGGAGATGACTCTGAAATTGAAACGGCGTTCGACGATCGTCAGGCTAACGCCGCCGATCGCCCACCTGGCTTCCGGCCTATCTGTCCGATAAACTCTTATCTCTTGATTCCGCTCCACGAGAACCACTCAGCTGCCAACCCGTTTTCCAATGAGATTTCTTAAATAATTTAGCAGCGCGAACAAGAAAACGTGATTTTCCGATCGCTTCCGTGTTTCTTTCCCTGTCGGGAAAAATATTCAGCTTTGTAATCTCCTAACACGGCTTTATAATAGTATATTGCGTTCAGTTACGGAAATAAAAATAAAATACACGATCATAAAATACACGTACACATACAATACAAATATACATTCATAAAATTTTGCAAATATTCGAATATTTTCGTAAGCGACTATAGCTTTCTCTTGTTTCTTCGTAATAACAGCACGTGAATTGATGTACCGTTTGAAGTGTGATAATGGAGCAATTATAAATAATAATAACGGTAAAGGCGCAATGCTGATCGGGTTAAATGATTATTATATTGTGTGAATGGATGCAAATAGTCGAGCATGAAAACGGACAATGGGAGGTTGGTCTCGATGGCAACGGACATATTTTCGTGGGTGTCTATCAACATTCCCGCGATGAGAACTGTGTCAAATATGTAGAGAAGAGCGAATGGACAGCGATCCAGGTCATCGACAGCTGTTCCCTTTGCGAGTCTAATATTCCAATCGACCGACCAGACAAATGAAACTGTCCTCGATCAGCAGTATAAGGCTTCAAGCTCAAAGGAATATCTACGATATCGAAGCCTACGGACGTGAATATCTCTTTCACTTTGACAAACTAACAAACCTGATCCTGACATCACTCGACCTAGTTGAACTTATTCATGCGTTCCTATCATTGTACTTTCAAAAGAAGAATGTAGAACGCGTAAAAAATTGTTCATAATCGAATTTAACGAATTACAAGGTAGCTTGATTGAAATATCCTTTTGACTGAAATTACCCTGCTTCATTTTACTCCCGTTTCAGTAGTTTGAGAACGCTCGAAATATCAAAGAAGGTTGATTATTGGTACAGCGGATGAGGAGAATGCGCGTGTAGAGCGCATGTAGTGTCAGTCAGAAAACGAGGGACGCGTTGGAAAGTCCACGATCAAATATTCAACAGACGCTGAGCTGCAAAGTGCCAGAAACTCGTCCTGGTGGCGCTCTCCCTCGGGAGATCGTCAGGGAGAAACGAAAATCCTGCCGGTCGTACCGCCAGCTCCAGCAGACCGACTGGTAGAAGAAATCTCTTCTCCGTTTCGCTCTCTGTCCGCCCCTCTGATATCTTCAACCCCCGCCTCGTCCTTTGTTTTCGCTGTCCGAGTAAAATATTAAGACACGAGAGGAAAGGAGATGCGAAAGTTAACGCGATGCCAACCCGCGATTCGATTATCGAGATTGCTACGAGCCGCATGAGTTTGTGAATATCAATCTCACGAAACCGACCACCCGTTTCATCCCGCTGCTACCGTTTCCTGTGGAAGTTTCACTTTTAATTCGCCTTCGCGGCCATCCTGCGCGCTGTTACTCACCGCGACTGACATTTGATCCAATTTAACATAGCTGCAGTCCATGTACTGGGTGTTTCCAATCGAATTTCCTGTTCGTCGGACTGTAGTCAGTTGACTTGTAACGACTTGATGGGGTTACGTTAGTTTTCACGAAACAGATCTTTCGCTTGGGAAACAGATCTTTACGGTATCAAAGATTTCCATACGATAATTTTTCTTCGCGTTGGAAATTTTTCCTATAAGCTGTTTACAGGTCAAGAAACTATCCTTGCGTTTAATGGTCGCGATTTGTAGATATATATTCTTAATATTACCTCTCTGAAGGGCAAAAGAATCAATGTCACAGACACAAGACATACGAGATTAAAATCAACAAGTCTCAGTAGATTATCTTACACTAGCCACGATGTAATTTTGTAGAAACACCCGCGTATTTTCACGTATTCGAACGTGTTACATGGAAATCATTCAGAGGGACGAGCGGACGAAGACGGATAAAACGGTGGGACAGAACGAGTAGCAAGAGAAAGAGAGAGTTATCGTGGTAGTGGAGATTAGCCTGTAGCCTCGACGGCTGAAAACGGACTCTGCTTTAAATCTTACATGAGGGACGTAATGTCAGGGAAATTCAGAGATGTGATCCATTAGCAACAGCGGCTCTTGGGCAAGGAAACGAGGGGGCGCGTGTCCCACGAGAAATAACCGTAATCGCTATTCCCCCACCGTATACCAGCTTTCTCTCTCTGTCTCGTCTCTTCGTGGTACACAGTAAGACGAAGACAGACGAACGTGCACGTTTTGCTTCTCCCGTTTACATATTCACGCGAAAGGGGGTGGTTTCTAGGGATGGACCGCGTAAGCTGCTGGCTACTTTCCGAACTGCGGTAAGTAGTGGCGCTGAAAGTGGCTTTCGAACCTCCTCTTTCCGCTGCGATGCATCTATCGACCGATAAATGTGTCTCTTCGAACCAATCTCTCCGGCAGGAATTCTTGAAACAGGAAGGGTAAAACTTTAATCGAAGAAATAATTTGGAAATTCGAACTTCCCTTCGAATTGATCGGATAATATCAAATTTCTCAAATAATTATTATATTTCCAGTACTTTTGATTACAATTCTTCGATTGAACGATGTCTGTTGACGAAAGGGAAATCTCGAAGAGATTCTAACCATTCTAACTTATATCGCAGATCTTCGTAAAGGTGTTTTCTTTCTTTCGTTGTAGCGAATTCGAATTGGAGTTGAGAAATCAAATTAAGAAACGGGGCGATTGAAAACACGTGTCGTCACAGCAAAGAAACAAAAGGGGGAAATTCCCCTATTTTTATTTCCATAAACGAACGTCTAGTGGATATTCTACCCCCGCGTTAGGCGAGAAATTACAAAGCCCAAGATTCTTTTATCGAAACGTTACCTACGCTTATGGTTCACGCTGGCACAAAGGCCATAACATTCCGCACAATATTCGCACAGTGGCGAATCTTGCACCCCAGTGAAGTCCTAGCTGACGACAAACACAGCAGCCAATCGTTTAATGCCTCTATACGCGTTTCCTTTGCGAGCGTTCATTTTTCGAGAACGGCAATCGCAATAGAATGCGGTTTGGAAATAAGAAAGGGATGCAGAGGGTGTGGGGCACAAGGAGGAAAGAAAACCAGAGTGAATGGCGAAAAGGAACGAGGAAGTTAGAGAGGGAGGGAGACAGAGAGAGAGAGAGAGAGAGAGAGAGGGAAAGGAAGCGAGATCTTTCGCTTTATGAACGATCGGAATTTAAATTGCTTTTCCACCTACCAACCCCCTTTCTTCCGGCCTCTTCCTTCCTTCCTTGGCTACTGCTCTCTCGGGCTGGCGAAGTTTTCATTCCTTATAAATCCCAATACCCTTTGGTATCGGCCGCGAGAAAAAAGGAGGAGAGCAAAGTAGCATTCGCGAATGGAATATGAAAATATTTGGCGGGGACCGGTGTGTTTTCCCGCCGCTTCTTTGTACCTCGCGGTTGCACGAACCTTGCTGCAGCTAAATTGTGCTCCTCCAGGGTGGGTTCCGCGTCGTTTCAGTCGAAGATCGTCGTCGTCGTTCGTGACGGAAACGACGTTTCCTCTCCAACTGTCGCCGATCCAATTCGCGACATCTTTTTTCCACAAATTGGAACAACCCATAAACGCATCGACCGTTTCGATAAATCCTCTGAACGGCTGTACGATGGAACAACCACAGCGGTGCGCTACGCTGGAAACGCTAAATCATCGTCAAAGGAACGAACGCCCGCGGCCACGCGATAACTCGAACCAGTACCGGTTTGACGTGGCCAAAAAGGAGAAGCGCGAAAGAACTGGCCGCGAACCATGCAATTATAAACCGTTCGCGAATGTAACTTGCCACCGACAGAGCAACGTCTCTCTCGAACGGTTGGTGGTTACGGGGCGAGTAACGAAAGGACGAGGCTGGTTCTACCGTTTCGAAGCCTGGGGCACAGAATTCTCCGTTAGGAGACATCTGGTAGCCCGTAATGGCATTGGAAGCGGTTCGGAATTAGCGTAAAAATTATTCGTCACAGATCGACCGGTGTCTGTTTGTTTCCATACGAAGCGAGGGTTCGTCGTTTGGTTGAAGCGGCGCGCGACCAAACGCAACGCGACAAGAGGGGATGCTTTGTCGCTGGATAAACGCGGAATAAAGAGACCCGTCCCCAGGAGAGACCTAGTTCCAGGATGTTTCGCCTACCTGCAGCTCACCGATACAATCAAAAGGAAATAGGCAGTAATACGTTGGTATACACGGAATCAGTGAGCGGAGTTTTTCGTCGGTATTAAATGCGGATGGCCAAACGACGAAGGGTGGATCCTGGTGAGGCTCAAGCAACCGTAAAGCGGTACTAATTTCTCGAGGTTTAAACCGATGGGCTCTCTGTCAGAGAGAAGCAAAAAGAGAGTGGCTCTGTATGGAGAGCGAAATGAGATTTTCTCTCGAAGGGAATGTCACCGTGTCCTTAAGATAAAGAACAAACCGGGCAAGGGAGCACCTGGCGAGCGAGAAGGCGAACACAAGGAATAAGAGGAAGAAGAAACCGTAGGGTGGTGGAGGAGGACTGTCCTCCTCGCTTTGGCATCGAGCATGCTGCATCAAGCCGCTGGAAACGTCCTAATAAAATCAGCCGAATTAATCTAATCTGGACGGCGATCCCTCAGGCCTCTGACACAAAGGATCGCTGCCCTGAGCTAGGTAATTCAATATGATTCGACAAACAGTTTAACTGGGATTACGTCTAGTGTAACTGAGCGGAAGTAATTGGCCCTGACTCCTCTCTTTTCTACTCTTGTTCCCTTTTCTCGCTGGTGAAAACTCCCGACAACCTTTTTCTTCTCTTTCGAATCACTTTTCTAACCGATTGTGTGGCTCGCCTCGACTTTTGCCCTTTAATAGCGAATTAATGCAGCAACGAAAGTAAAATATTTTAACAAACGAACAGAAATCATAAACATATTGTCGATACGGAGAGGTTTAGAAGATTTATGTGGCAGGAATGAACGAAAACGAGGGGAAATACTCTCGCTCCTCGACAGTTCTGTCTATCGTGGATTACGGTAACCGAAATTTCCCTTCGCGTCTAGTAATCTCGAACAAATTCTCAACTAGAAGATTCACTCGATCGAGGCAAACAGAAAGTCCCGGTGAACGAAAATTTATTTGTGCGTGATCTGTCTTTAAGCCGAAGGGCGAGTCTCGAAGCGTTGCCCGCAAAGCCAACTAATAATCCGGCTTGAATCTCTTGTTCGAGATTTTCCTCCATGCGATCTTCAAAACGAGAATCTGTTGACGGGTATTAGCTCGTGGGTCGAGAACACCTTAAACACTCGTCGCGACAAATCCTTACAATAAAAGAAATAAGGATGCAATAAGGATGAATCGCATTTCCCTAGCTTATTATGTTTCTAACTTTCTCCGAGTAATTATAACTTTATGCATTGTATTCCTTGATAATTGTACGTAATTAATCGCATAATTATTAAGCGTCTAAATCCTGTACCTCGAGTAATTGCAAAAAATTGTTCGGTGAGAGAGGTAACTACATTTCCTGAAAAAAACCGCCTGCGTGAGAATAGCCACTTGTCGGTTGTTGAAACTTTTCCTCACCAGGCAGCTACTGCCCTCTGAGAACCAGCGGTCTCGTTATATTTCTCTCTAACGACCGCGAACTCTACCTGGACAAATATTTCTTCCTTTTTAACTACCCTGGCTAAGATACTTTTACAACGTAAAAAGAAGAGAAAGAGATTCGTCGATTAAAAATTATTTAAAGAGCCGATTTTCGTGGGCGTGAAGACGATCCGGGTCACAGTAAGAACCATTGTGAAACACCTTCGACTTCTTCGACTCGCGACCCTTCTCGTCCACGCCTCTTCTGTGTTTCACCGGTCAAATCTCCACCGGCGATCGATCGCCGTTGTTTGCCGCATGCAAAGCATGATATCTTAACGAGAAACGCAGCCATCTTTTGCAAGCTTGTTCTCCAAACTCCGATACGATCCCAAGAACACGTTTCACGACATTTAAACCAGCCTTGCCAAAGGTAACACCTTATACCAGGAAACCTCAGGCAACCCGATCCTCGACGTACATTTATATTGCCCAATTCCGAGCCATTTCGATCGGCAGAAAGTCACTGGTGCCCACTATCGGTCGTTTCCATTCCGTCAATCCATCCTCGACCCTCTGTCAAACGAAAGGAGGATCGAACGACGCGAGAACACGCAATCTTGTCGACACGGAGCGATCAGCGGTCCCCGAGTCGAGCCAGGATCGCGCCGCTGTAAATCCTAATCTCACGACAGACTCCGTGCAGCTTGTTAATTAGACGTCCCGACGCTGCTTCGATAAATAACCAGGGCTCCAGGCTGCTAATAGGGAGAGGCCACGCTTCCATAGATAGAAAGCGAAAGTGAAAAGCGGAGCAAAAAAAGAGAAAGTTGAACTTGGTTATGGGACCTAACGCCGAACTTGTGGCTTATTCTTCCACTTTAACTTTAGAAGAATAGGAACGAAATCTGTCAATTTGAATAACATTAATTACACCTAATCTGGTTCGCGACAATGCACGCAAGTTTACGCGTATTACACGTGACTCTTAAAGTTATGATCTCGGCATCGCAAAATTTGTACCTTCGAATTTTCGTTCAAAACTATCGTATCACTTACAAAGAAAAAATCACAAGTTTTATGTATCTCGAAACAACGTTCAACCAAGAAAAAGACTATCTGATCGAAAGAGGAACGAAGAACGCCAAAAAGTCGAAAGTATAGCTAACCGGAAGGCGAAGCGCGGTTTGCAGGTGGAGAAAAGTTTGAATAAAAGGTCGAAAGTGTGTAGCTGAAGCCGGCTGATTAACTTTTTCGCGTTTTTTAATCTCCGTAAATTATGTAGGAACCGGACGGTAGGTGTGCCTCGAGCGTTAAAGAGTGCGGTATACGCCGGCGAGTATATACTGGCCACTGAGTGCAGCTGAATTAGCAAGATCTATCTCGCTGGTCGGGGGCGTGGGTGGCAGATGCGCCTCCATCCTTTGACGCGACACAGAGTTCAATTATATTTCTTTTCCTCAGCCCTTTCTCTTTTAAAAAAAGCCGGTTCTGTGTGAATCACCGTTGTGGAAAAATGTTTTCGAATTGTGCGGCGCGTACTTTGATTCGATATCGTCGATGTCTCTGTTTTTCGCACGCCTGATGGTTGTTGGAAAAAGGCGAGCTGGTTCTTTGAAGCGATTTTGAGACCGTGCTGCTCTGTGACGCGATTGCACTTTATGAACTTCTATCGCGTGGGTTGTTTTGTTTTAATCAGAGGGTAGTTTTTAATATCGTGAAATTGTTGAAGCTTCGTAAGATATTGTGTTTTATTAACGTTGGTCTCTATGAGATTCTACAGAGATTAATATAAGGTTTACGTATAAAGAGGATACCAAGGGCTTAATAAAACCTCTTCAATTTACAGTCATCATAACTATGGAGCTAAACCACCCAAGAATGTCTTCGTCTCTCCCTTCAACGAGGACAAGCTCCAAAGATGTTCATCCAGAAAGATAAACAAGCCTATCCGTCTCGATAAGACACGACGGTGTTTTCTTCTTGTTTCTATCGTACCATCGCTATTTCTAAGGGCCTTCTCAAGAGTAGAAGGACGCCGTGAGGCAGAGAGAAAAATAAGTCTCCTTGACTGGAAGAATAATATTCGGAACAACGCGTCACCATGGCTGCAATGGTCCTCGTCAAGCCTCTGTCGCCTTTATATTGGTATTTACACGTCTCGTGGGAGTACAGGAATTTTCCTTTTACACGATGAAAATATTTCGTCTACGGTACATGTATATTTCAATCAAACATCATTTTATCGTATATTTACTTCACGAAAAAATTACGTTGCGCTTCCAGAAGGAATTGCTCGCAATTCCTCTATGTACTTTGGTCTTTAATAATTAGATGGCAATGACGAGGTTAACTTCGGCAGAACAAAGACTAAAATGTCTCTCCAATCGCAAAGAGACCTGAAAGCAAATTTAGCCTCTACACTTTACCAATTTACTCTTTCCAATTATTTCTTCACCGCGGCGAAAGATCTAATTAAAATCCAGACAATAACTCGCCGCAACCCCTTCGGATCTCCACGAACCGCACAACTATTTAGCTTCGCCAAACTGATGATCAAACCATCGTGCACACAGCAAATGCGAATCACCGGGATAATCTCGCCGATACGGTTTCCCCTCCTTAACGAATGATCGCACTGAATCGACGATATTATTTCCTCGTAGCATCGCGAATCGGTCGTCACCGGGCAATTCGGTGCGCCGGTGGATTCGACACAATCCAATAACGCGGGCCAGCCTCGTTTATCCTATTGCAATTACCCTTGCAAATGGCGGTCGGTGTTCGGCCGACGCAGGAGCCGCGCACGAAGTTCCCAGACGGGGTTTCGCGATTATGAAAAAAGGAGCAGTCGGCTGGCTGTTATTAGCCGGTGGAATATATTCGGCGTAATAAGCCGCCGTGTTAGTTCTTTCTTATTTGAATTTACGCTCGTCATGGGAACTGGCGTAAAACTACGCGTAATGGATGATGGCGCCGCTTCCGGCGGAGAGAAGCAACCACTAATGCAGTCATTCATGGTGACCGACCAACTTGCATTTCCAGCAAGTCCGTGACTCGTTTCAGAACTATCGTGGTTCCAGGTATTGCAAGTTAGCGGAAGTTATGCGTTCCTGGCCAAACTTATACTCGCAAACTAAGACACGGTGGATCATGAAAATTGATCGAGTCGATGGAGAGACGGTGGGCGTAGCGGTTTCGAGCTCTTCCCGGAATTGAGTGGTAAAACTTGTGGCTCCCGGAAACGCGTAACTCGCGATACTTCTGCTGGACCAAGTACCGATCACGCAGCATGTACGATGTGAATTTCAGATGGATCTCGAGGCAGAAGTAGTTGATTTGTTGTTATGGGGCCTGGGTTGAGTAATCGTCGGGAAGAAGGCGCTGTTTACCGTACCGCTAACCAAGGAAGGAGTAAAACGAATCGTCTATAATCTGCTCCCTTTCCATGATAGATTTACGCGCTACGCAAAAATCTAAAGTAAATCTGCAGTGATACATTGATCGAACGAAGCAGCAATTTTTATCGATTACGAAAGAACAGTGTTTGAAAATGTATTTGCATGCGGTCAATTCCTGAGCTAGAAGGAGAACATTGGAGCAATTTCCAAGGCAACGATCTCGCGATCGGTGTAAATATCGTTGCAGCCTGTTTATTCCTCGCATATTGTTCCTAGCGTTTCTTTCCATCGAAGACATCCGCGTAATTTCCACGTTGCTGTGCTATAATGAAGGCCGTATAGATGTAGCATGTCTTTCCATCGACGCGATATATGGGACTGGCGAGCTTGTAATTTCAGTCGCAATCCGTCCCCTGTCTGCCATTTACTTTTGCAAGCGAATCGTGAATCAAGACGACCACCGATGGAGCACGATGTCGAATTTCTCGCTAGCTTGTTGCTACGGTTCACCGTTAGTCCACAAGCAGGACAAACTCGAGTGACTATGTAGATATTTCCTTTCAACTTCTTGTGACATATAGAATTATAGCGGACGCGTTTTATGACGAACTGTCGTTTTGATAAATATATCTGAGCAACGAAATATGTATATAGATTCTTATAAATGTTATCCACGACGATTCGTCAGCGTCCACTGTTACTACAACCTCGATCAATTCTCAAATGTTTTTTCAGGAACGTCATCCTATTTTCGAATCTTTCAAGATACAGGCAACCTAACTAATTACCGAGATACTTACTTTCGTACTTTGGCTAATCGTTCAAAGGTAAGTTGTTCTTTTCTCACAACGATCTTCCCGATCTTTGTATCGCTACGTTTACAGTGGATGCTGACGAATTGTCGTTCAAACTTTCAAACACCGAAACGCATACATTCGTAAAAATCTATACATATTTGGTTGCTTAGACGTATTCAATTCGTCGAAGGACGCATTCAGTGTAATCATAGTTGAACCTTAATCCATTCTTTAACCAACAGCCATAATCGTCGTGCCGCTGACAGATACCAGTTTCATCCTCACGTTCTCGCGTACACAGAAACGAGTCCTGACGGTCACGAAAACCAAAGAGTGTTCCCGACAATCTCGTGGGTCGCGGAGGAACAAACGAGGATACGTGTTTGCTGATCCGAGCCACTCGAGCGTGACTGAAGCGCGGGGACATTGTGCGATTGTCGCGTTACAAAGACCAGACGAGAGCTTAAGGCTGCCTTAGAAACGAATCTAGCTTTGCCGGCATAAACAGTTGTGACAGATGCCAGGTTATGTAAACAGGCCCGACCGATTCTCGTGCATTGTGTCACCATGATCGGACGGGGGGAACCGGCGTGTCGTTGCTCGACCGTTTTTAACCGGGCCACAATGCCGGGATTTGCGAAATACGCGCTCAGGTCGAGCCTAGATCCGCTCCACGATCGCTCGAACGAAACAAGTTCGATTTGTTCCTTGGCTTTTCCACTTGGTCGATCGCCGAACGTGACACGGTCATTCGTGTTACAACGTTTAACCGCGTTTCTTTGATGTCACATATCAGTTTCTACGATCTCTCGAACATCTTAAAGAGATCCTTTGAGACTTGAGATGGAGGAAGCTTTTGAAAAGTCTTGAATTTGGTTGAGAAAAGGGATCCGGTACGTGTTGAAATAAATAAACGTTACAGAGGCGAAACATGACATGGAGATAGAGCTTTCTTGATTTCCTGATTTTAACATCGCTCTATAATGAAACAGGGGAATTTTAATACGACGCGATCGACAAGTTGTCAAAGTTTGATGCATGCCAAAGGTGTGATTATTAAGACAAGTAATATTTCAATAATGGTTCAATAAGTAATGGCTCTCAGTTTAGTGCGTTATATATTTGTGTAACTATAGACTAATATTCTAAGATTATGCGGATTACAAGAAGAATACAACACACAAAATTGAAGGATGTAAAATTCGAAGAACTCTCAATCCTCTATTTAAACGTTATTTCGCAACACGGAAGTGGAGACTTCGCCGTTGCACGCGGAAGAAGTAGTAATTCGAGCGCGATATACTGCAGCAAGCAAAAAATTAATGGCACCAGCCGACGGTGAGCGAAATGACGAGTTCGTGAGACTGATTTCAATTTGAAGGCAGCGGCAGTGCAATCGAATCCGTGGCATATGTTGCGCGTCGTTTACCTCCCAATTTCGCTGAACCACGCTCGATTATGGACATCTCAATGTTTCATATCTTGCGGTCGCCGGTTTCGCTGCAACGGACATCGAAAAAGAGAGAGGAAGGGACCGGTGATCGCAGAAAATTAGAGTGGCTTTCGAACAGGTTCCCCTTCGAGCTCGAATTTCGACAATGTTCCATCCGAAGCTCCAGGCTACCGAACGACTGGCCACCTGGCTTTCTGTTTCGCAAACCGTCGACCATGTTTGCGCATTCATCGTCGCCATAAACATTCGTACCTGTAGACTTCCATTTATTAACCATTTGCCGTACCACATCGAATCGGCCAAGAAAGTTAGTGGTTAACGAATCTTGTTGAACTGCAATCGTAATACGATCGCAAAGGTTGACTTCTTTCGAGGAATTTTAAAATGAGGAAGATAACGCGGTTTTTTTTTTGGTTATAAAAAGGAAACACAGAAATATATCATTCGCAAAATTCTCAAAATTTCTAGCAAGTGTCGATTAAAAAAGTACCAAAGATTCTAGTTGTCGATCGTACGATAAGCACACACTTTCTCCTACAACATCAAACAATTGGACGGATTACACGCGTGAAACTCGATCACCGATGCATCTCCACTTTAACTACCAAAGAAGCTACCAACATTGTTCGCCTTGACTCGTAACATCCTCCATACATCACCCAGGCCCTTTTCTACTGCCGCACAACCCAGTTACCCAACAAACACGATAAGAAATCAAGAACGAAGCCGGGGGCCGGAAGAATCCCCACGACCACACCTTGGCTGCCTCTGAATGGCTCGGGGCCAGGCGTCCCGCGGTGATGTAACGAGGCACACGAGGCTGGCCCTGAAAATTAGCGTGATTTTCATGCTGCATCTCGTCGCGATAGGCGAACGGACGTTCCAATTTGTTCGAGGCGAAGGGACTCGGGTCGGCAGCTGGACTCGCTACGAGCGGTGTAAGCGAGCGATAACGCCTCGCGTGGTTTCCCGTGAAGACGATTTACCACGTGGCGTTGGTGGATCGCATTCGGAATCAAACGTTTCTTCCTCAAGAGGCTCGCGGGAGGCCATTCCGGGAACCGCGAGAGTCGCGATGCTATCGGTCCACCTACGTGGCCCACGGCCCACCGACACCTGCGAGAATTCGCACGGTAGGGATGCCTCCCGTATGTGTAATGTACATCGGGACCTGCTGCATATATGTATGTATGCATTACAGTTGCATACATGCATACGTGATCGCGAATAAGGATCGCTCTAGCGATGGGAACGAGGCGCCTTCTACGGATTCGGCTGTTTCGACGAGCCTTGTCGGTTTTTTCCACAGTTCTTCGAACTGTATTTTCGATTTTCATATCTTTTCTTGCTGGAGCTAAAGTACGTGATATTTTCTTGTTTTTATTACGTAAGTTTGACTATTCTGTGCAAAGCGCAAAATTATATTGCCGGACGTTGAAGCTCATATGACTGAAATAATTCTAGCTTGCTATGCTTATGAAGGAGTTGTTTATACTGACCCGTATTTTTGGAACAGAGAAGAGTAAACCGTGCGTTTCGCTTGTTACGTTCGCGTTTATTTTCTAGAAGCGTAGAAATGTGTAAATTTTGCGGCTTGCAAGAATTCCACGTATACACGGAAGCGGAAAGTTTATCGAATTCCGTGGTGGTGAATGTCAAAGGACTGGGATTCCAGGAGAGCATTCGCGAGGAAGCAGCGTCCAGCCCTCCGTGTCTTTAGAATCAGCTTCTCGATACAGGTCGGTGGATCTTCGATGCGTTCATTGTATAGACAACAATGAGGCCGGGATCGCGGCGAGCACGCTAGAGTGACGATGTTAATTAAAATTTCAGAATGTTTTCGAGCGCGGAAGCGGCTCGGGATTCATAACACGCCAGCGAAGCCGGTGGATGCGACGACTCTTCCTGGTGACAAAGGATCTTCACGGGCCGTGCTCTCTTCTCTCCTTCGACGAAAACGTATTTTCATTGGGAGACGATCCAGCTTCCTGCTCTTTGTTTCAGATGCACGCCATTGTCGTTAATCGTCGTTACTGCTTCCCGTGGTTGAAGTTGTTAAACGTTTTCGTTGAGAAGATTCGTGGCAGAAGAAGAATAGGAAGAATATCGTCGCCAATTATGGGCAAAAAACACGTAGCCCTTTTCCAAAGGGATCATCGAGACGATCGGGAATTGTCCGCGTTCACGGCCCTTTATCGACGTTCCCATTCTATCGTCTTTCAGCCCTTTAAAGGCGGTGACTTGCCACTCTCGCCGCTACGGAAGACCTCGCTTCGTCGACAGGGCTGTACTTTATGGGGGAACGAGCAATCTGTCTTCATATTTACCAATTTCCTTCTTTTCCATCGTTCTATCAACTCTGCTGGTTATCGTGGAAGGTTATTCGTGGTGTCTTTAGGCGAAAGACGCCGTACCCAATGACTTTGCGAACTCCGTAATTTAGGTTCACCACTTCGAGACACTTTCAGGAACCTCGGATCATCGCGACTTCTTCTTTGAAGGAGGGGAATTCTCGATATCGGCGAATATTCGAGAAATTGCTTGCGTTCGAACAAAAGTTCCTCCGAGGTCGTGCCACTCTACGGTTTCGTGAATAGAGAATTCAATTCAATACATGATAGAAATTCTTTGATAAGAATTATATCCTGAAATTTCGTCAGCATATTGAAACTTTAATCGCAGGAGAAGCTAACCAATTTGACGAAGATTTCCCAAAGTCTCGATTCGTTCGAAAATAATAACTTAGATATTGAGTGATATTTTTTCAGTAGCTAAACACCCACGGGACCATGTGCACGAAACAACTCGATTACCGGAGACAGTTTTGTTAGAATACGTTAGCCTCGAATACGTTAACTAACCAAAATCTTTAATTTCGTTTACTATGCAACGAGTAAGATGGGATATTTGAATTTTTGCTTACGAAGCAGCGGAGAAGGGCTCCTCGGAAGTTATGTACGGGTCTGTCGGACGCACCTTAACGCCCTCACCGGTTCGGCACCTCGAGCACAGCAGGTAGTCGATCCATCGTGGAAGATCGTAGCGAGAGATTTCGAGGCGAAAGAGGGAGGACTGGCCTGGTTCTCGCGTCGCAACGCAACGCCGAAAAGAGCGTGCATAATACGGGTCCGGCATTGTCCTCCGCGAATGGAAAGGCAGAGAGAGAAACGGGAGGAGGGAGTTAATCGTATTGAAAATTCGCGCCCCGTGTCCAACTCCTCCCCGACCGGTCACGCAGTGACGAATCCTGACCGTAAAATCGCGGAATCGCTCACGAATTCACCGTTCCGAGGATCGTTCCTTCCTGCTTTTCACGGAAAACCCGACCGTGACGCATTTTTCTAGCCGCTTCTGCTCGTACCGATGCACGGTTTTGTTCATTTCCCAGCTGCAACGTCGTTTTCCCCCTTCACGCTCGTTTTATCCGATTTTCGTCAGCAGATGCCGAATTTCTAAATCGTAAATCGTCGACGAGATCGAAGTGCGACCAACAAACGCGATTGTAGACGGATATTCGTCTTTGGTATTGTAATCCGATGTGTATTGTGAAGGTGTTGGATCGATTGGAAATGACGAGCTTTGCGGGGAATTTGCTCCTTTATGGATGTATCGATGTTCTTTGTGGGATTTCTGCATGCCAGAATGTTTCATCTCTGACACAAATATCATCGTCCATTAATATGATAGATATGCAGAGGAGACCTATCATCATCGTCAACTTCGTAGGATTAAAGCAGCGGGGACAATCGAACGAGGATTCGCGCGAACCGATCGATCAGATCCTTGCGATTTTTCCTTGTCGCGCTTAAGGACGAGCAGCCAGTCTACGAAGACTTCGGGAAATGTAGCGAGAATACGTGACCGGGCCACATCGAGAACTGGAAGAAATGGCGGCGCTCCTTCGCGAGATTGCCACTGGTTAAATTTCGAATTCGGCTACCGAACTCGCTACGTGGTTATCGCCGCTTCCAGCTGGTTGGATCGCGCCGCGGCTAGTCCACCCACGCCGTCTATTTAACAGTACCTACGCTTCACGTCCACCTTCTCCGGCGAATCGGGATAAGGGATTCTCGCCGAATTCAACGGATGGAGCTTAACGATACTCGATGCTTTACAGCGGATATCCGACCTACAACTTTCAATGGTTTTCGTTTAACTAGCCGCCTGTCGATATTTGCTCCGCACGCACCAGCTTCACATTCTCCACAGTTCTGCTGCTTTCGTAAATCTATAGCCACGTGATTTCTCATCTCTATCCGGCTTCGGTGGATTCTTGATTGATTTAACAGCAAATCTCCGAATTAATCTTTTATGATTTATTAGTTACATGACAAACTGGAATTCTATTTTATTTCAGTACTTTTTTTTCGTTTTCACGTATAAAATATAATATATCATTATTTTACGTTGTGACTTAATTCGATAGAAACGTGCCAAGATACGTTTCTTCCTTCACACACAAGTACGAAAGCTTTCAACGTTAGGAACATTCTGAACAATTTATTGATAAAGTAATTTATCGATAATTAAGTCAATCCGCGATAACATTGTTGGAAAAGTGCTATCAAGAAAATGCAATGATAGCGAGCATCACGGGAAATGGATGAAGTACACGTCGTCGATGCAAGTCCTTCAGATTTGACGCGTATCAATCACAAACCATCACCGAAAAAAGCTTGAAGCGATGCGTTTCCACAAGACTCTCTCACGCGATCGTTTCCATTTGTTTTCCCCCAGCGTTTCGTTGGGATAGAAACGGAAATTCCTGCGTTCCGTCGACGAGGCACGCGTTTAAACGTGCGCCAATTGTACCGAACAATAAGTTGCATTTTCCAGTGCGCCGCGGGACCGCGATTCGGTGTTTGCCTTCCGCGGTACACGAGTTACACAGCGTTTCGCCATTTTCCCTCCATTGTGGCCAGCAAACTTTTCCACCAGCGAACAAATAACCGCCGCCGGTTTTTAATAACCGGTTGTTCGAGTTGTCGGAACAAAAGCTCGCTCTGAGTGTTAATTGGGCGGCGATATCATAGTAAAAGACTAAAACGTTATGCCATCGTACATTTTTAAGTTCTTATTTTTTTGCGAGAGTTAACACCGAAAATCGAAGGTAGAAACTTGTGATTTCAATCTTCGTAGAATCATGACCTCGAATCTACTTTCGATAGAAAACGAAGAATCACGGAAGAGTCGAATGCCGCTATCTCGACTCGAAGGTCAAGAGTAAAAGTTTTCGCCGAGATGTCCGATTTCAAGTTTCTTAAGGTCGCGGGCTCGGCTCCTATAAGATGAATAATCGATGAAAAAATCGGAAATTGTAACCTTGAAATCTCAAAGATAAAATGAATCGTTGCCAATATCCTGGCCTAGAACTGTAGCAGATCGCAAGCCAGACTTCGGTATTGATAAATGGCGAAGGAAAATACACGAGTCCTATTGGAGCCGTCCATCTTCGACCGATTCAAGGGAGGATAACCGAACGCAGGCGTAATTCGACAATTTAGCGGACGAGTACGGCTGTGTCTCACGACCGATGTTAATCAAACGCAGGTGGCAAATGGCATCGATCGCGGAAGGCCGATTCCCATGCTAAGGAAATTATTCCCTTGTATGGCAAATTCCATTAAGCGTCCCTTCGATTAGGCGCACGACGGATGGATCGATCAGCGCAAATATGCCGCGTAAACAAGCCACGGATTTGCTCCCAGGGAATCTCCAGAATCCCTTTGCGATGGACACGACCGGTTCGGCGAACTGACCGACCGACAGGATCGAATTTCTGCGTACGGTCGATTCGATCCACAAGACGGCTCTCCCATCTCGATTCGTTAGCTCTGCGGCTTTTCATTAACGTCGACAAGTCCTCTGCTGACTGTTTGCGGCTACCCCGTTCTGTCCGTCGCTCCTCTACCTTATTATCCGACGTACGAACGTTAATACGAAGATATTCCGTGATCTTCGTCGAGCTTGGCGGTTGCTTGACCGAAAGTACCTTCTTGAATGCGGTTCGTCTCCAAAAGCAATTCGACCGTTCTTATACAGTTTACCTTTTCGTCCATTCGTCATCTACCCTCGAATTCCAGGAAGAATGCTACGGGAATTCGTAGGAGCGACGACATCATCGTACCAAGAAGACGACAACGTTCACTACGTGACACGGTTCGTGACCAAAAGCTTTCGAGGTTCTCGTGTGTACACTTGATACCGCCAATCATGCTGATTGTCCTGATTGTATCCCTGAGCCGTTTGCTCGGCGTGGCCTACGCGCAATAATTATATTAGCTTTGATGGTAGGGACTTCGGCCCATCCCACATATCCTCCCAGGCTTGGTCGCGGTCCATCGGCCCTGACTGACTCATTAGCGATACTCTAGGCAAACAGAAGGGACGTGGATTGGCAGAATCAGGCCCCCAAATTTGCCAGGGACCGGCAACAATCTGCGGTTACCTACGAAGGGACCTACGAGGATCAAAGACGCATCCTGTTTGTTCCTTTATAATGGATCGTTTCGTATTCCAACGAGAATTTCCGCTACGCTTTTTGCAGATAGTAGCCACCATGTCATCCGTCAGAGTTCGGAACTTTTGCGGCTAATTTCAAAATAGAATCTTAATAATGCGCTGTATTTTTCGACCAACTGGTACAGTATCTCTTTCTATCGCAACGCAAGATGGCAATTTTCTTCCTTTCTGCGTTTCTCTGTATATTGCAAGGAGACGCTGAAGCGTGTCCATTCAAATTCCATGGACCTCGCGACCTTTCGCACTCGTACAATTTCCGTTGTTCTAGGCTAAATACTCTTCGTTCTCGTGTCAACAGCTCTGGAAAAAATTCCTTCATTCCCACGATATTTCTTAACGCAAAGATCGTTCCAGCAGCTGACCAATCAGGAAGCATTCCCCGCTAATCACTCGTTCGACTTGCTCCTATTCATAGAGGCGCGCATCTAACGAAGAATTCCTCGCGTTATCTCCAACACGCGTACACACGGCGTCCATAAACCAACGGCATCCGCGACAAGCTGTAAGCTTAACTCGCTTGTTCTCCCTTGTATCGGCGTATAGGTGCGTTCCCTGGAGGATCGTCAACGAGGCCGTGTCCTTAGATAAATGATAGGACACAGAGGCGGTGGCGTGCGCGTCCATAAGTTCTCCCCTTAACAGGAGAAGCTACTCGCGGGGCCGGATCGGCAACGGACGCGTCGATATGCGCCGTTTACAGGTGGACAATGCCGAATAATCAGCGAGCGTAATGGAGTGCGGCCAGCAGAACAAGAGGGGGAGGGACCGAGGTGAAAGGCCGATAGCGAGACTGTACACTGTACATTGTACACGCCGAACCTGTACAACCGGCCAATACACTGGCGTGCACACGCGTGAGGACCCGTTAGACGCGCACGGCATGTTATTACAACACGCAGCTCCTCTATCGTATCTCCAGTTCGCACGGCTCTTAGTCTCTAATCGCTGCTCTCGCATCTGCACCTCCGAGCCAGGAAGTGCGTCCATCTGGGACGCACCGTCTCCTCCCCTGCCATTACGTCCTCTCGCTTCGTCTCTGTACCTCAATCACACCCCTTAGATCCGAATTTTCGATCGTTATTGTCAGGCCAACATGGCTACTGACTATGATTGAGCGATTAAATTCGACCGTTCGAAACGAGAACGTATTGCAAGAAGTTTTCAAGCCTCGATTTTTCGCGTAATATAATATAACTGTCCTATGACTTTTGAACGGAAGTAATCGTAACGTCAGGCTTCACATTATTCGCCATGATCATCGGGCGATATCACGAACCGTATTTATTGAAAGCAACAACCTTCAATCCGATCTGTTTCAGCTGCCTCTTCGTCGTTCCTCATTAACTGCTTTCCCATTCATTAGCCGCATAATAGATAGCTAAATAGGTGCTCGATATCTCGACGTCAATCGCGCAAAATTGTCCTCGATCAAGCCACTCGACGTTACCACGATATCTTTTTTAATTGGATTAATGAAATCCGAACGATTGGGTCGGTACGCGAAGCTTTTGTAAACCACTCCGCACGAAATAAGACATAAATAAAACATTCGGACCCATTGAAATAATAACGACGATGGCAAACGTGAAATTAAAGATACTTTTAATAAGTTGCGCCGATTCACAACCTGGAGCGATCGAGCGAATCTTGGTTCCTCCTCGGCATTTACACGCGATGCAGGAGTCTCTCCCTGCTGGGTGGGAAAGAATTACATTGGAATTCGACGATCGCCACCACGGCGCGGTCCGTTTTGTCCCACTCCGTGGCCACCACTTAATTTCCTCCTCCTTTCGTCCTTTCTTTTTTCTGCCGCCATTCTGGCCAGGCTACTTTTTCACCTCGAGACGCGGTTCCTCTACGACCGTCCGCTGTCGCATTGTCCTTCGCTCGAGGAAACTTTAATTGGCCCAACGACAGATCGATTTGCCGGCATCGCTAACGAAATTGTTACTCCCACCGATTTCTATCGCGACAGTCGATCGATACGTCCTTCTTCTTCGCGGATATCTTCCGTTGGTTTTATTGGAACGCCACTGAAAACAATGGAGAGGACGTTTTTACCGCGATCGTGAAAAATTACTGGTGCTAATTTGTTGGTGCAAATTGTTGCTCGAGAATAGTAATGAGGCGAAGATGAGAATGGTAGGTACAAAGTGTCCTTTGTTTGGAAAAAATGGGATGACTGTTTAATAGAGAGGAGAGAATTTTAAACGAGCTGTTCTTCGGTCGATTTACTCGCGAAGACAAGGCGACAGACGTGAAGTATTAACAGGAGGCGAGTTATCGGAAATCTTTGATACGATACAGAAAAGTCTCGATAAATCAATCGGTAGATTGGCACAAAAGGCAGGCGTTCCCGCTTTTACAGCCGACGGTGCAGTCCGGATAAAGCTTTAATACAGTAAACTGAATTAAATTCCCTCTCAAATTTATTTATTCCTCCTAGCTTCCTTCGAGACTTTTCTAACGATGATTGATCAACAGGGAAACGCGTCGTAAAAGAATCGCAATGCATCGATTCAGCGATGAAAGAAATACCTAGCAATTTAATCATGACGATCGTTTCATTTCAGTGCCAATGGAGAGTTTCAAAATATTTAATATAACACGTACAAAACCTTTTCAAGTGTAAGTGTTGAAAGGAACCGGTCGGATCTTACTTTTCTTATAGGATAAAGTACTCGTATTCGATGAACTTTGTAAGAGAAAAATTTCACAGGATGTTTCTATCCCAACAGAACCTGCTACGGAAGATACATTTCTTAAAACACATTTACTTTGAACGATCTTCGTTTCTGCTTACCAAGCGAGCAATCCGTGTTGGAACTCAAAGTTCAAATCTCAGGCTTGCCGATTCGTAAATTACGACACACTCAAGTATGCTCGTATCTGGGATATTTTCCCATAACGTTGTTATTCCAATTCCATGTATTTCCACGTAGCTGGCATTCTTCGGCGAAATTTCAACGGTATTCGAGAAGCAGCGAGCTTGTTCTTTTTAATGTCGCGACTGTCGCTGGCATCGGAAGATAGGACGACATCTTCCGCGGCCGGTTGTCGAGCGTTCGCGGCACGTCGCGCACATCGATAACGCGCGATCGCCAATATGAATTCCGGGACGATCGCGTCGCAGGAATTGCTGCTTCGTTCTCGGTGTATCCGTAAGCACGGAGACCACAGGTGGATACGATTAGGGCCGGGTTAAAGGCGGCGTAAATGGCTCGTTTGAGATTACTTCGCGTTAATTCGCTGTACGGAATGCTCCATCCCGTACGTGTTCCGATAATAAAATCGATCGCGACCTATTACCCGGCTACGAGTTTACGAAGCTGTGACGTGTATCGAACGTGGCTGATTCCAGCTCAGAGCTTAAGTGGATCAACGGTCAATTACGAAACATCCAGGCTTTGGAACCTTATAACGAACGAGTGTGAAAGATCTCGTGGAATTAGTATGGAAAGCTTCTAAAGATTCATCGGTTATTTGAACGCCAATAAATGACATTTAATTACCTTGAAAGACATTTTAAGATCAATGAATTTATCACGAAGCGGATTACGCGTTTAATCGAACGAGAATACTTGCGTAGTCAACTGTAGTTCCATTTATGAGTACTGTTGAAGTGGTCCCATATATCCGGCATCCAAATGATGCATATACAAGTGCTATCTGTAGTCAATAATATATTTTTTCCTTATCGCCAGAACATCTTCTGTTGCTTTCGTTGAAGTGGTCGCCCACTTCTAAGAAAACTCTACATCTGGTCTTTGAGTTTTCTCTAGCACTGAAGCCATCGACAGCGTATAGACAAAAGACTGGAACGAAGGCTAACCATTAACAGTAGACAGGCGACGATGGCTTCAGGGCTTTCAGTCATAGGGTAACACTGCTAGCGTGCGGATCTGGACTCAATTATATTCCGTCTTGTATTTACACTTTTACATTTTTTTTTAATTTGCGTTTATTTTACAATTAATTCTCGTTAGAGAATTTTAAGTAAATTTATCTGGCGTGGTACTATGACATGGTTAATAAGTGTTTATAGTATGTTTGATTCTATTTGAATCTAGTGCTTAGGTCTAAAGTGTAGTGTCTTTTTAGCCTGCGGATCTGTTGAGTAATTAGAGGGTTTTGGTGGTCGTTAACTCTTATGCTGTGTCTGTTGCTGAATTTGGATAATTTTTTGACTATGGGTACCTTGAGGTTGTGATGTATTGTTTCGTTGGTGATGTACCAAGGTGCACCTATTAGGGATCTTATGGTTTGGATTGGAATCGTTGAAGAATTTCTATATTGGAAACACTTCTGCATTAAAATATATTTTCTTCCTTACAATTCATCCACGCGTTCCTTTGTTCACGTACATCTAATAACCTCAACAAGTACAAATGTTATCGTGGAATCTCGGAGATACGTCCACCTGGATAAGAATTTTCTGACCATCGTTAGATATTCATTGAAACGGAATAAGTTTTACTCGAAACACTTCTTGGAATAACGAATAGTCGGTGCGACAGATGCGTGTAAAGCTTCAAGCAGAACACCGTGTATATTGGAAAAGTCACGTTCTACAGATTGTTGTAATATGAAACAGGTGCGTTCTAAGGATTATCGTATACCGTTGTATAATATACCGTTGTATGCTATTCGTAAATATCGTACTGTATAACGTTACGCACGAGTGGAAGGTAAATCGGATTCACAAAATATGCATAATCAAAGACTTAGGAATACACGCGGAGCGTAGAAAAAAAATTCGCCTGGAACGTTTTCCGCGCGAATCGACGTTACAGCAATTAGAAACGCTCAGGTAGATATCGGTTTCCGGGCCGTTTCTCGTTAGCAGTAAACAGGCAGGGTCGTGAGTCTAGGAGGAGGATCCATCAAACTCGGTCCTCGTCGAGACTCGTTCCCGTGTCCTCCTTTAATTAAGCGAATTAATTAAACGGAAAGCGGACCATAGTTTCGAAGGAGGCGGCAGCTCGCGAGGCTTCCTCGTTAGAATTTCGAAAGAGAGCCGATCTGTAAAGGAACAGCCAACGGCATCGGAAGAGTAAATTCGAAACGTTGGGCGCTTTGTATTCTCTGGAACGAAAGCGGCAGGGGCACGGCGGAGAGGGCCACTGGGAGGAAGAAAAAATTTGCGATAAATAGGAGAAAGGCGAGGGAAATAGAGGGAACGAGACGATGGTCGTTCGAACGAAAACCGCAACAGGGCTCGTTTGAACGGCGCCCCATTAACGAGGGAACGAAGAGCGCGCTCCGCGAAGTCATCAGGAAACTCGTCCCGCGCGTGCCCTTTTAATTACCGCGTTCCGTTTCCGAGAAGCAGAAGCACGGCACGCGCATTTGCATTCGCCGGAAGAACTGTTTAGAAGTTACTCCGGCACATTGCACGGAAAATTCCGCCACGGTTATTTAATGAATAAAACGAGAAACACGAGGGGGGCAGAGGGAGGTATCCCGCGAGCGAAGTCGCGGAACCAGCCGCGTCTTACAACGTTCAGACACCGTGGAGACGACCGGACGATGGAACAGAGGAGAACATAAGAAGAAAATGCTACGAAAATACCGGAGGAATCTGTTCAGTTTCACAGACTAAGACGCGAGATTGCATTTTAATAGAAGTATTACCTAGAGCTGCTTGAACGTCGTCGTTCGCCTGTCCGCCCGGCTGATAGCCGAACTTCTTCTCTCGTTTGCTCTAGACGGAGCTTTGCGTTTTGTGGCTTCGTAGATCCCTAATAAAGCCAGAAGCGACCAAGTCGAGCGTAGATTGGCACACCGACGATCATTGAAACGCGGTAACGTGCCACGCTCCTCATTTAAAAACCGAGAAGAAAAGCTAGCAAGCTGCGCTGTAATCGGTGCAGGAGATTTTGATTTTATACCACCGATTTTAATAATATCGTTGAACCGAAGCTTTCGTTACTCGCATTGAAAGCTTGCAGTCTATCTATCCTGCACGAATCTGAAACGGTGGCGACTTGGAAAAAGGAAAAGAATCCTTTCGCAGTTGTTTTTAACGTTGGCGGAGTAGATGCGAGATATAAATTGTTATTCGTTTATTTCGCTTTACGTAACCATTCGCGAAATGTATGCAAACTTTGCATCCAGTCGCAGAACGTAATTAGAACGGGACGTGGCGGAGACTTACCTACGAAGATCTCCTGGAGGGTCACCAAGTCCCGAGCATTAGCGTGCCGCGCAGATTCGACAATTAGAGATACTTTTCCGCAGCATCGTAATTACGTTTGTTGCCGTGCTCGTTGGCCACCGTTCAAAACTGTATTCACCACTGAAAACTAGGTCCCAGTTAACCGTCCAAGCAGTCCAACGTCATCATACCAGCATAAAAAGAAATTCGTTTTCACTATCGCACAACGCTTCATTTAATCACATATTCCTCGAACTCTTCGATCATGAGACTCGGAGAAATAACCAAGAACGGAAGAACGAGCGTGGTTAAAGCTAGTTGATCCCCGACGATGATTAACTTGCACGGACTTGAAAAAGTTAACAAATCGCTGACTGCTGGGTTCGCGGAAAGAAATTCCTGTGTACTTAAGCGGCAACAATTCGGGTGGCCAGCAACTAATTCATGGGATTCGAAAGTTTATTTCGTGGTCGACTTAATTTCTGCCCGTTGCCTGCTAATTGCCAGGCCAACTTTTCCACCCGACCCGGTGGTGTCGCTGATCTCCCTCGTTTCCGTTCCACTGTTCCGCTTCCCGATTCGTTGCCGGACACGCGAGACTCGCGCACGCTTTCACGGGAAAACTTGGACGCGTGACTGCACGTAATCCCTCGAGTTTTTGGAAAACGCCTGACCAGCCCTTTCCTCCGTTTCGAGGAACTCGAGGGTGATCACGCGATCACGCGTGATGTACTTTGCAACTTCGGTCACTACCCCTTATACCGGTGTATGTATCCTGAAACCTTGTTTCGTTCCTGGATTGATCGTCCGAAGAATGCTTTCGAGCGATTTCTTTGCCTTCTTCTTAATGTTTTATTAGGAATCATCGAAAAACCATGCTGAACAGGATCAGCTCTTAACGCATCTCCTAAACGATCGCCTCTTTTATATCCTGTTTCCGTTCTCTTCCCACGCATCCTCTGGCGATAATCTTCACTCGATACCAGAAACGTCCGCTCGAACTCGAAGCTCGGAAACTTTTCGCCAAATCGCGGAAGCTTTTGTCATCTAACGCGAGACGTTTGAGCGCGTGTCGTAACTCTCGCGTTCTTCGAGAGAAGGGCGCACGAGCCATTTGCCGATCTTTGTTGTTGGGGAAAATGTTTCAGCCGGAGCAGCGCGTGGAAAAGTTTGATCCGGTGCTCGGGGTGGGATCGTAAAACGACTTTCACCGTAGAATTTCGGTTTGTCAGATACGGAGAAAGGGTGGTGGAGAATAAGGAAGGGAACAGCTGGCGACTTACGGTCGGCGATTTCGCGTCACGGAGAGCTGATTTACTGGCGGCCGCTGTCTTCGGTTTGGAGCTCGCGGGGAAAAATTCCGCCGCGACGCGATACTCCGCTCCGCTGACCGGGAAGAGGAATGCGATTGATTCGACCATGTCGCGTTTTATTACCTCCAGGCGAAAGATAACGGCGAGGCAAGAACCGGCCCGATCCTTGAAATTACATTTCCCGGAATCCGTCGCTGTATTCTTCCCGATGGTTGCAGGATATTTCGGTGGTCAGTTGGAAGAATCGGTGGCGATCTATTCGATCCGTGACCGCTATGACGGAAGATTCTCGAGCAGTTGGATTTCTGACGTTTTCGTACGTCACGGTCATCCTAGTCAAACACTCCATTCGCGTTCCTTTTATTCGTTCTTTTCAATTCACTTATAAATGCACTATTCATATTTTATATTTAGATACATACGTTCATTCCCTTTCGTTCGCTCGTTCGTACGTACGATGATACTACTCGTATTTGCACTCATTTACTCAGCCGTTGTTATATATACGAGTATCTTCTTCATCTATAATTCTGTCGTACTTAGTTTCGTAGAAGGCAATAAACGTATCCATGTTCACTTACGCTGTCGTTTACATTTATACGCGAGTATAAACGTGTATCTCGATCCATTTTATTACTAATTTCTACGTAATATTTCATCTAGTAATATTCACTACTGTCCTTTCACACGATCGCAATTTACTTGTCTCTGTTAATCATCAAACGTAATATTATTACGTGCAGGGTGCGGTCGAATAACATGTACAAACGGGTACGAGGTGAATCCTTACGAAAAGATAAGAACAAAATATGGAAGAAAATTTGTTCATTTAAGGTTTAGTTTTCGAGATTCAAACATAAATTCAAAGGTAGATACAAACATCCAGTCGAATAACGAGACCATCGGTCGTCTTCGATCGAAAGGGACGCGTTCCTTCGACCGGAGAAATAGATGACCGGTTTTGTAACGTCGATTTGATCGGGTGCTCAGGCGTGCTTGCTGGCGACCGGGGGTTGAAACGAGGCGAAGCAACGTAGGAATCGAGAAGGACGTCGAAACCGGCATACCGGAAATTGCTGCTCGGAAATCCAATTAACGAGCGTGCATCTTTTTCATCAGTCGATATATATCGGTCACATTGAAACGAACGCTTATGCTATTGAAAGCTGCTCGCTCCGATCCATACAGGTCATAGAGCCATCCATGTAACTACTTTGGACTTACTTCCTTAACGTGCTCAACATGGTCGTCTCGAATCGCTTTAATTATTTTATACAAGTTAATTCGCGTGACAGTGCCCTTTTCCAATTATCGATCAAAATCGTTTCGAAACTTTTTAATTATCCACCGATTGCTATTCGCGTAAGAAACTTGCAAATTTTCAATTTCAGAAAATTCGAAGAAAAGTTTAATTTTGACAGGAAGATTAAAATAATCATTAAAATTTGGTCACTGATTATCTGATTTCCCAGACGAATATTAATCTAACGTATCGTTTTCTTGGAAGAAATACACTTAGAAGTCTTTATGGCGAAATCGTAAATTACTACGATACGTAAGCATACGCGAATGACGGTGAAATATGAACGATCTTTCAAAGATCTTTCATCGATCTGTCCTAACTCACAGATCACAGCCTGTAACTATTCGTTCTCGCTCGGAGATTTGTCGTCTGCCATGTCGCCGCTCGTTTATCCCGGTTCCACGTTCGTCCATCTGCATTCCTGTTCCAGGCGTAGGCTGGAAACGGTAGCTCCGTGGAAGTTCCAGGAATCGGCGAACCAGGCATTCCTGGACGGCTCACGGGGGTTCCGTTCCATCGGGTTCTATCGGGATAAACCGTATGCTGCGGGGGAGTGAAGCGGGTGGAGGAAGTGGAGAACGCGAGAATTCCTTCGACCATAGAAATTTTGCATTCCGAGGTCAGACCGCGCAATATCTAGTTCCGCGTTCGCTTCAAAATCGATTCCCTGCTGCTCCTCTCATCCAACCGTAATGGTTCCTCTCCCCCAGTGTGTAAACTGAACCGAATCGGTCGAATTTTCTTCACGGGGAAAGATTAAGAGATCTATAGAAGGACCATTACATGGTCGAATTAATTCGAAACGTATCTTTTCTTTCTTTATTCGCGAACAGAGGCAGGTTGGTCAGACTCGAGTTCGAGGAAAGCTCAAGGTCGTTGTAAGAAGATTCTTTCCAAGGGGAGAAAAAGAAATTCTTCTCTTAGTCTCTGATTATGAAAACAATCCCTCTTCCGCCGAGCCATCCCCTGACGTGGCCGCAGTCACCGGCCGAATCAAGCCGAGGAGGGTTGAAATAATATTGACGCAGTGTTTTACCTTCCTCCGGATCGAGCCTTCGTTTCCTTCGAACCGCCGTAATAAAGAAAGATCGGCCCGGATGAAATCCGAACCACGTCTAACGGCGGCGAGAATGCCACGCCATTAATAATCCCATTAAACCGATCAAACACTGCCGGAATAAATCAATAATGGACTTTTACCCGCGAACGAATAATATTTGCATCCCCGTTCTACTCGTGTTTTCCCTTTTTCTCCTTTATATCCTGTCTCGCTTTTCGCCCGTGGCCAAGTCGTTTCGAAATTTGTAAATTCGTCGCCAATAACCTCGGTCATTTACAATTAGTTTGCAGTTTTTCGAAATTTTTGCCGAGTTCTACGAAGAAGCGTGCCATCGATGGAGCAAAAGCGAATCGTGGACGGGGAT
The DNA here is from genome assembly GCF_905332965.1 of Bombus pascuorum. Taxonomy (NCBI): domain Eukaryota; kingdom Metazoa; phylum Arthropoda; class Insecta; order Hymenoptera; family Apidae; genus Bombus; species Bombus pascuorum. Next base: position 7,416,840 of record NC_083499.1, on the reverse strand, counting down.
GGGGACGAATCCGAGGAGGAAGAAACTGTTCCAGAAGCATTATCCCAAAGCAAAGCTCGTCAATCTCAAGATAACAACTCCCAATCGCCGGAGAATCGTCTCATCCCTCGATCTTAAGATCTCACGCAAACAAGAAAGTGCTCGACGGATTCCCCAGCCAGCGCGGCGGCGCGTCTCGAGGAGGCACCGGAATCGATTGCGAGCCGATCGGATAATGTCGCTCGTTAGTCGCAATGGCTGTTTTATTGGCGTCATATCGATTCACAAATAATGAACGTTCGCGGTTTTTACCCTGACCGATCATTCGACTATAGAAAGTCACGGTTCAACCACCGTATCGACTCTGAACCTCGCTAATCGCAGAAATGAATTTTATAAAGTGCGATATCGAGTTCGTTAATCATCGATAACCGCTCAACTCGGCCCCACGGAATTCCAGTATCGTTGGAAACGTAACTACTGGCAAGGATTCGGCCATTACGTGATTTAGCAGCGGAAACGCGGTTGGCCGTGGGCCGAGAGGCTGCCGGGAACGCGCGACGAGAGCTTAAAGCTCTATCTCCAAGCGTCCAACGCGATACGTGCAGCATTTCCAACGAGCAGAAACTGGGCTTCCTATTTTATTCTCGCTCTTTCTTTTTCTTTTTTATCTTTTTTTTTTGCCTTCATCTTTCGAAGGGACGAAGGAAACTTCGCATTTGCAGCGTGAGTAATTTATCGTTATCCAGTGGCTCACGAGTGAACGCTTACCACAGAAAAATTGTATGTATGTGTCACGTGTTTTGTATAAAACAGTTTGAAATTTCAATAGCATTGTAAGGAGTATAGAACGAACGTAACGATACGTAAAAGAATTTGTCGATGGAATGGATAGAATTGGATGGTGCTTCAGGCGATTGCTGGGTCATTGTATAACAAATGGGAAAGAGTATATGGGTAATTAGGCAACGATGATTTATGATACAGATTGGGGAATTTTAATGCTTTCGAGGGAAATCGGTGGATGATCTTTGAAAACGGACCGAGTAATGTAAAACGGCGTGTGGTTTCGATAATGGATTTTAGCGATATACATCAGGATGAATGTGGTTATTACGAATGGTTATTATGGAAGTGAGAATAAAATAAAGCTTATGCAGAGAGTTTTTCAAAAATCGGTTAAAATTTATGTACGTATGGATTATTTTAAGCACGAACCTCGATAATGGTACGAAGCGAAGCTCGTTCCTCAGCAACCATTCCCTCGGAGCTTTTTTTTAAGCTGTGCCGAACAAACAGAGTGGCGAGATAACAGGTCGAACCGAACGATTTTCAACGTGGTTGGTGATTAATCGGATTTCGCGCGGCATGTCTGCGAAATTTGCCATGGCATTTATCAAATTCCACCTTTAAAAACGGATTTGTTACAGCGCGGCCAGCTCGTCGTCCTGGCGAAACTGGCATAATTCATCCCGTATATCGGACCGTGCTTAATTGCACGTAACGTGACCAGTTAACGATTTAATTACGGCATACCGATTCATCCAAAACGGACGCGTTTTCGATCCTCGGTCGAACTCGACGACGTTCGATCGATCATCGCGAGTAGACAAGAATGTACGATACAAAAGTCGAAATAATTATTTATAGCTATTCTCATTGGTCCATCAAACATATAAATAAGATTCGAAGTCTATGATTAAATCGCGACTCTTCGTATCGAAATCGAAATCGAAATCGAGGTGCATCCGCTCTGATCTCTTTCATTCCGGCGTTTCTTTCTTTTTTCTTTTTTTCTTTTTTGTTTCGTCGAACCATTTGGCATCGCGGTACGTTTCCAGGATCGCGGCAAGACGATCTCGTTAAGCCGAAATTTCCGGCTAATCGATTTACATCGATCGAAGAGGAGCCGAAGAATGGAGTAAGAACGCGTAGAAAACATAGGACAGAGAACGAACGAAGGGGGAGACACTGGAGAGTTAAGGAGGCGACAGAAAGTCGGGAAAATGGTAATAGACTCGATTACGCGAACGAGCTGAGTCGTACGGGACTCGATCCGACTTGGTCGCTTTATTTCTTTGCATCATACGGTGTCGCGGTTTGCTGCCTGCAAGTAGATTTGCCAATGATGTTTACGAATCGCTGATACAGAGCGACGCTTTGCGCCAGTCATCCTGGGACTAAAAAGTTGAGACTGATAATGTTTAGGAACATTCGTTATAATTTGGTGATACACATACATTGTTCAAAATAATTATAGTATCGTCTGTGTCACCTTGATTCTTATATCTGCTTCAGGTGAATACACATTTTTTTCAAGATTGTTGTCTTTAGTTTCTCTAATATCTTTAATACAATAGAAACGTTCATAGTTTCTCCTAATTATTTTAAGCGGTACATTTCTTATTATTAATACATTTCTTATTTCTAGTCTTCGAAATTTCTGGAACGTCTCTACGTATTTCATCGATGCTTTTATACACAAGGGAAGTTCTTCAACAGTGAGAAAGTTGAGTTAATTTGCCATTCAGAGATAGTGGTAGATAGATAGATAAAGAGATAAATGGATAGATAGATAGATAGGTAGATAGGGAGAGAGAAAGAGAGAGAGAGAGAGAGAGAGAGAGAGAGAGAAGTTACCCCTTTTTTGCCTGACTCGAGAGGACACGAGGGCTACGTTTATTTCCAGGCCGAGTCCGTCGGTCGAAAATTGGCGCAGGGCTTCCGGAATACTTCCTTCCGGCTTTAACGCGTTATTAAGCAGGAAATTTCTGCCTCTTTCTGCCAGCTTCGCGACATAATTCATTCCTCTTGGTTTCCCGTCGGCGGATTCGCGTAATATCTCTTCTCCGGCAACGATCCTTCGAAAGCTTTCGTTTAACAACGTTTTCCCTGACGTACCGCCAACGAGATACGTCGATCGCGACGGGATAGACTCTTCAAACGACATTTGGCGTTTCGAATCAATTCCGATACTTGTCCTCTCTGTCTCTCCGTCTCCGTCTCTTTTTCTTCCTCGTCACGATAAAAGCTTCCTCGATACTTTGAAAGCGTAGCCGATCATTTAAATATTCATGCGAACGTGGAGGAGTCTTAAAGCGAGCGTAACCACCCATTGAAACAGGAAAATAGTTCCTTTGTACGCACAGACGCTGGCGAAGAAAACTGCAGACGAGTGCTAGTTCCTTTTTTACTTTGAGAAACGAATTCTACAGGGTGTCTCTGAGACAAACGATCGAAATTAAGTGTAACGGTGGAAATCCTATTATCGTTCATTTAAAATTCCTTTCACAGTTTCTGGCAGTCCGTATACCTATCGTTATACTTTGTAAATCAACAACTCTAAATAACGAGAAAAATAATGAAAAATTCGTTTGTATAAAAATCTCACGATAATGAAAATCTAGAAACAAACCTGAAAGGATAGGGCTATCCATAATGAATATACAAACAAATAATATTAAAACCTCGGCAGAATGTTTGAATATTCTAAGTTGCAAAATGAAGCAATCTATTACGATGAGATTAGTATCGGTAAAACCTGATTTCCGCTAAACATCCGCTTCGCATTCCTAGAAATTCGGCAAACATTTTGCAGGACACCCAAAAAGTCGGCGATCACCGAGTCTTGTCGCCGGCCATTTTCCGTGGAAAAAAGCAAATTTTCCGGTCTCTGGGCGCGCAAGCGTCTCTCTGTCCGCCGCGAAACATTATCGAGTGCGTCTCCACTCTACTCCGCTGCTGTGCGGCACGTACACAGAAGCGCACTCTCCGACAACCGGATCCGAGCGAGTCGAATTAAAAGAGGGATTCTTTTGAAACGAGCACGCCAGCTTTTACACTTCGATCCCCTTTTTGCGCGGTGAGGACGCGCGCGCGGAACCTGCGTCGCGTGAATACGAGAGCCACGGACGCTGTGGCGGAATAAAAAAAAAAAAAAAAAAAAAAAAAAGAAGAGGAAGAGAAAAGAGGAAAAAAGGTGAGCTCGTTTTATTCCGAAATCGAAGTAACCGTTGTCGCGAGGTCGCCATGACCTGCCCGCCTTTTTCCCCTCCGCTTCCCCTTTTTTTATGCCCCTCCGTTAAGGGTGTCCATGCCGGGAATCGTCTGAATAGATGGAACGAGGGAGTTCAGCTTTGTTTCGCTCGATAGAGAATGTTAGGGTTTGGGAATGGAGAATGGACAGCGTTAGGAGGCGTGGCTGATTCTCGAATAATGTAACTTCCATTCTTTAGCCAGAGTTTTCGTTCCTTACATACATAAAAATATTCAAAACGAATGTCACGATATCTCTTACAAATGAAACATTCGTTTTCAAAAAATGTACGCTCGCTACAAATTCCCAAGTTTATAACGTTCGTCGAACACGCGATTAAAATTATTAATTTCTATATCTACGGATAGCAAGAGATCAATACGGATGGAGTTAACCGTGATTTCTGCGCGACTCGAATGTAAATGCAGCACGAAGACGCGTTGTAAATCAGTGTCTAACAACTTCCGAGTTCTGCTCGATACCGTACACGTGTTAAGATCTGCTCGAAAACGGGACGATTGAAAAGCAAATATATTCCCGTATTACTCGGAGGAAACTTAAAGGACAAAGCATAAACTCACGAAACACGAGCTCCGTTTCTGAACCGATGGGTGTCAGACTGCGAGGAAGATAACTCGTAAAGCCGCACGGTTAAGAAAGACCTCGATTCTCTCAATTTTCGTCGGATGATCGTTCGCCTAAGTCGCTGACTCGTGAGAACAAGCTTCGGCAAACGTTCCGAGTTGAAAGCTTCCCCGCGGATCGCGGCCGCGCGAACAACGCGAACAACGCAAGGAGAGCGTGAAGGGGTTCAAACGAGGGGCGGAGGTTGCGGCCGACTTGGCGAACGGATGCAAAGTTTACGAAGTTGAGCGGTCGTTAGTCGTAGGTCGGACTATCTCGCGCCGGGCTCGGAAAGATAAGGACTCGTGAACCGGCGCGGATGAGCGAACTTCTACGCGGAAACTTGTCCCGAAACAGAGGCAACGTCTCCCCTAAACGGCACTTGCCGGTCACGGACGCAACGTGCAAAGTTGTCATTTGGCTAGCCGCATATTTGTTCACCGACAGAGCGAAACATCGGCCTTGATAATCCTCGTCCTGTATCATTCTCGTGCCAAGCACCAGGAATTATCCGATCTTTATAGCAGAACATCTGTGGAACACGCGTTGTCTACGGTCCATGGAACAGAGACGTGACGATGCGCTAGAGTTATAGAACTATCGGGAGACAAAGACGTCAAAGAGTGGCAAAGGTTGGCAGGAAACTGATTAAAAAGCGATCGGTGCGAGAACAAAACGTAATTAAAAGAGATTAGCAAACAGAGATGTTACGGGTCACCGTGCAAACATGTTGCATGTAATTATGCACCGAGCATTATTGCGGCACCGTTAGCTCTGCCAGGGCTTTTTGATTATATTTCCAGCGAGTATTTTCCTTGGACAAATACGCGTTATTTGTTCGACATTCGTTCGTTACGCGCAAACAATAAAGTCGGATCGGTTGTCGTACCGTCGTTGATATACGCGTCCAGTAATGGTAGAAGCCAATTAAAGCCGCTGCTGCGATTACGATCGTGTGTAAGCAATTTTTCCTTCTAATACCGGCAACCAATCTTTCGTCGAATCCATCAGGATTTCCTCGAGTTTTCGGGTCGTTCGACTTCAAAGACGCAAAGGAATTGACAGAGTGCGGCTCGTAAATGATCCGTCGTGCACATGAAAGAAGAAAGACGCGGAATGGCGCTGGACAAACGTCGGAGACAGATTCAGAGAGGGTGGATTCGGTCAAGTAACGTCGCGTAAACGCATTCACGTGTTCGCGGGTTTGATTCTGTATGGATAGCTTCAGGTATTCGTCCGCGTTTCCGTTCGTAAAGATGAAAGAGGAAAAAGGAGAGGAGAAACTGGGCCGAAGGGCGGATACGAGTGTTGCGCTGGTCGCCACGGGGGTTTTCACGCGAGAATACCGCCACTGGATGACTTTGCGGAGACATCAGAGGACACGGCTCGCCTTTGTGGTCGAGGGTGTCCTAAGAAGCCGGTGCCGACAAACGTCGAACAATCGATGGAAAACGTTGGGAACCATTCTGAAGGCGATTCGTGGCAACAAATTGGGCCACCGATCTTCTGAGAGGCCGCTCACAGGTGAAACGCACTTGTCAAGTTACGGAATTAGAGTTCGCTGGTCGAGGTTTTTGAGGAGCATCGCACGGTACCGCCTCTAAGAATTTCAAATTGTTACAAACACGTAAAATATGCCCCGAGTGAAACGCTTTAAGCTTATTTCAGTCTCTGATCTCATCTACGAATAAAACAGCAATAATTGAAAGTGACGTTCCTGCATGACGATTTTTAAAATACACACATATAACAAAAATATCCAGTTTCTTGGACGAATAGCTCTAGATGTATAAATATCTGCGGACAATAGTCTGTAACAATGATTTTAGTGCGGGCCGAGTATCTTTGGAATTTGTCCAAATTTTACGGTGTGTATATCTTATACAGTTTATAGATGTATTAGAAGCTCGAAGCTTTATATCTCGACCGATATTTCCCCTTTTCTCACCTTTCCTGTTTAACCGATAAAGCGTCGAGGAAAGAATCGATTTCCTTCTATTGCCATTAAGTAAAGCGTCGAAAGAACGTTCGCGCTCCAATGGCACAGGTTTCAAGGAAGGATCCGGCGAAAGGATCTGAAAAGGACCAACCAGGTCGGCTCGTAAAAGGAAACAGTCATCGAGATTCGCCGGCGAAAAGTTGCCAAGACCAATTTCCCACGGACAACTTGCTCGGATATTCGGCGAATATTGATTGCGTGTCAGCCCTGAGGCATTTCGTGGCTAGTTTTGATTGCAGCCTCGCTCGAGCAACTTCTATCTTTTACCACGTTTCCACCTATCGAATATTCCCGTTACCTTCTCGCGAGAACAAAAGGGCTCAAACCTTCCGTTGGTATTTTTAACCACGTCACTCGCACGTATTCGTCTCCGCGTGGAAATTTCAAAGGAAGAGCCGGTATCTCTCGAACGAAACAACGTGTCTCCAGAGGGTTTTTCCAACTGATTCGATCCGACAACGCTTTCTGCCCATTGGTCATGCGATAGTAACCGGACGTGTGACCAGAATACCGCACGCCATACCTCTGCAGCCAGTTCCATTATATTTGCCGTAGCGGAAACGATACGCGTTCGAGAGGAGTGTAACGTTGCCGTGAGTGGTTTCGAGAGGCTTACTCCGTTCCGATCACCTTTCGCACGACCTTAAATTCACAACGCGATTTTCTCCGTCTGAACAAGTGTGACTGCCTGGTAGTTAACTGTCGAGAGTCGCGTTAAAAGACAACGGGACACTCGACTATAGCTCGCTGCTCTTGACCATCGCAAATTTCTGTAATTTCGTTTCCGGTTTCTCATCGAGCATCTTCTCGAGAATCTGCTGGAGAATGCGCGTAACTACGCTGAAATTCAAACAACGAAACAATTGAAACGTCATCAAAGGCTTCCTTAACGAAGGTCGCGGAACCGGAAGATGAGAAGCGATGCCACCGCCCAAAAGAGTCGGAGGGAAAACTCGTGAATGGAATTGAAAAGCCGCAGATGTACAAAGACTCGGGTTATGGATCTATAAAGGGTGCGAAAGCTACGATCGTTTACGTTAGGGTGCAGCTTCTGCCGCGTTTCGGTCCTCGTTATCGCGTCATGATCGTCGTTTAAACGCGAGAAAGTAGCGGAGGACGGAAATTGGTCGGGCGTGCCGGAAACGACATTTTTGCGACGCGAGAATCTTCGAGCAGCCAGCCGGCTAGCAGACGCTAGGAGAGGAAGTCCTTTTCGAGGATGGAGACGTCGCAGTGCAGAAAGTAGTGGTAGGACCAGCGTACAAGCTTCGGGGAAAATTGCCGCAGTAAGTTACATTCGTGTCCGTTACACGGCATCCCTTTTCTGTTACATTACCGTGACTTCCGACAGCTACGAGGGGGTAAGGGGGCCGGGGCGAAGTATCATAGAATCCGACGACAGTGTATACTTTCGATTCTATATGTCGGACGGAAACCTAAAAACCTTTTACGAAGGGTAGAAGCTTTCCTAATAATTTAGAATTCCAGAGCGTGTCCTTCGTAGAAATATCGGAATTCGAACGCATCGTGTTATTCGTTCTCGAAAGAAGATCAACATCTCCATAAAATGCCGTGGTGTCGGCACGGCAAGACCCTCAGCGACGAAATAGAGAGCGATCAGGAAAAAATGTCGGGTTATCGGGCAGGAATTGGCCGTTAACCGCGTTCACTCGGCTAAGCTCGTGTTCGTTATCATCCGGGTTTCGCTGAAAGCATGGCGAAAAATAGCGGGGCAATTAACTAATAAATAGTCAAGGTTGCGGGGGAGGATGCAGAGGCGAAGGGTGGAAATAACGACAGAACGTTTCAGCAACGTCGATGTCGGAGGTTATATCGTCCTGTTTGCCGACGCCGCGCCGCTTCTATACGACGATGATAACGTTAAATAACTCGTTACGAGGTCTTGCGCGCGCGCTGGCTTCGACGATAATGCGGCGGGGATCCGCGGAGGGGCTCGGAAAATCGCTTTGTATGGCTCGTTTCAGCTAACGCGCAGCTACGTGCCTGTCTGCATCGCGACGCCCCATAACTGTACATAATAGCGGCGGGGAATACGCGGGCTTCAATTAATATGGATATCGACGTTTCGCCGGAGTCACGATGACATTTCACCTCGGCCTCGATCTCGACCTCCGTGCGCCGACACGGCCTGTCCCTTTCCATTATCCCTCGCGTTCCACCGAGGACTCGGTTCAACGATATCGAACCGTCGGTATACACACAGTGGCTCACGAAAGTATTTAAACGTTTGCGGAAGCCTTTTACAAATGTGTTGGGTACGTATGTGAGTAATACGCAACCTTTTGAAATTTTATTAGCAGCATAACGAGGGACACGTATCGTTATTACATCGGAAGGATTCGAGACGAATGCGAAAAGATGTATTATTAGAAATGACGAGATATTTGTCGCAAACATATATTTTACGAAGATCATCGAGTATTTAGGCAGTTAATTGTTGCAATACAACGATATTACACGCATAGGCACAAATATTCTTACACAGATACCCCCACACAGGCATTTGAACAGGACACTTACGTAGGTCATACTAATTACTGTATAGAGAGTGGGGTGCAAAATATTTAAGGGATCATGGGTTACTACCTACGTCTAGTCTGAGAGTAACTGGTCAACTGTCAACAATTTGCATACGTTGTTAATTATATCACTCGCTTATATACATTTGGTTGTGTAGTTCTGTTTAATAAATATCACTGAATATTATTTTAACATAAACATTGTGTCTTCCACAGATTATTAATCTTAACTTCAAGATTAATTTCTAACATTAATTATTCACAACATTAGCAAGCCACAATGTTTAGGTATTTGTTACATAACCATATAATCACTGTAGATTCTTGAAATTCCAAAAGAAAACGAACTCCGCGAAGAAGCAGAGAATTAAATAAATAAAGTAGATACAAGTAAGTACATACTTGCAAATGATAACTTTTCTAACTATACGCGCTTGATTAAAACGGAGTCTTCCCAAAGAATATATAAGTTTTAGCATCTCGTCGTAATTAATGTTCAAGTTTATTCTGTAACGAGTAAAGCTGCGGGTTTCAATCGTTCCTTTGTGCAAATCGATTGAAAACGTGGGAAATAAAAGGTGGTTAACGAAATGGGTTAGTTGTAACTGACGATGCGAAAAAACAACATAAATGGTCTTAATGCTTTTACAATTACGTGGAATTGTTGCTCGTTCAAAGGCCCTTAATAATCCGGTCGGACATACGCATTTTCAATTTCACCGACATAGCTATTCGTCTCTTCGAGTCATCTCCATACACGTGGACAGTTTTAATATTCCGGAAGAATATTATAACAAATAGCAACGCGGGATCCCTGGAAATATAAAAATTTCCGCCTAAATCATGAAAATCGCAATCCCTTTTGTTCTATCTCGTCTGCTCCGGGAAATTTAAAAGACAGAGGATATCGAACAAATGATCTTCGTTTAATACGGCGATAATTCGAGCGTAATTCGTGTCGATGTGTCGCAAACGATCGAACATCGCGTGAAACACGAAGATCGAGATGGCAGCAAACTGATCGACCATTAAACGCGACGAGATTGAATCTTCGAACGGTATCGGAGTTTTCACGCGTGCAAGAGACGCGTGAAAGCTCGATTTCCAGCGCGAGTCACAAATAACTTCGTTACCAGCGTATGCAAACACCTCCATCGCGAACATTTAAATTCTCGGCGTATAAAGAATCGAAATTATGGTCATCTATTTCTGCCTGCTCCCCTCTACCGTGTTCGCGAATCGATGATCCATCGCTTAATATTTCACGGATAGATCGGAACAGTATAATAAAATATTTATCAATATTGGAAATTATAAACGCGAGAAGCTATTTTTCGGTGATTTCGAATGACGTGCAGAGAGATTCAATCAAAGAATATTCTTCACTTTTATGACGCTCGTCTCGTTCGCGTCTTCCAAGAGTTATCGATTCGACCGCAACCGGAAGTTCCAAACTCCGTTAATTTACCGACGTCCGATGATGTTTCGATAATGTTCGTTGATCTCATAGAAGACTAAACTTAGTCAAAGTCTTGTTTACACCGAAATATTCGATTATTATTTTCACTAAAAAAAAAAAAAAAAAAAAAGAAAATATGGGAAGAAGAAGAAAGGTGACTTCGATTTTTAACCTACGCAAAACGCAATGTCAGACGGTCGGTCTCGTTCGAGTTCATCGAACTTGCCATCGGAAGAAGAAAAACACGGTTGCCGCGAAACGTCGGTTGACGAATAATCGGAGACACTCGAAAGACGCGAAGAGTAGCACACGACGAGCGTTGGAACGGTTAGAAATAGGAGAATAGAAATCGAAGAGGACAGAGAGAAATGCAAGGGGCGAGGCTAGGATCGATGAGGAATCGAGAGTACGGTGCATCCTCCGATTAATATTGACGTACTGGCTGCAGTATCTCTATATCTCTATTGAGTATTCAGGGTGAGGCGACGCGTTTGATTGGCGCCTCTGGGGTCATTTCGATGGATGAATGGTTCCTCTGTGTTCGACCCTTGTGTCGCCGTGGCTTGCCGAAGGGTTTTCGCGAAAAAAAATACAATAAAATAAAAAATAGGAAATAAAAAAACAGGGAAGACGAAGAGAGGGATGGGTTGGCAGAGGAAGTGAAAGAGAAGGAGAGAAAAATTGGAATAGGGCGTAGATAGGAGAAAAATTGATTGGCCCTTCAGGACGCGCGCTGTCGCATTCGCGAACGAGGCCAGGTACGCGGTGCGTTCGCACTGTTTGTCCTGCGGGCATTCCTGCGTTCGACTAATTTTTCCCCTCCCTTTCACCGATTTCATCCGTCACGCCGTTCCTCTTACCCCTCCTCGCTATTCGAGATCACGAAGAACCTCGGAAAAATGGGAAAAAGCCACGGGGAAATGGGAATTGGGAGCAGAATGTCGGTGAATATAGGACGCACCTGCATTGTCAGACGGGCCGTGTCGTAAAGCACGTCGCGCTGTCCGCGGGAATATTTTGTCGGCGAGAAACAAAAAAGGGAAAAAATCGGAACGCCCCGCGACGGATCTTCTGGTTGTCGCAGCCGTGGACACGTTATTACCCGCGAAAATCGCGAAAAATTGCTACCAGAAGCATGGACGATCCGGTTTTGCGGAAATGTTGTTTTTGTCCACATAACGAGCGTTCTCTTTATTCCTCTCCCCCTCCCCGTTGTTCGGTCTCGATCGTCTTTGGGGAAAAGGGAGTTGTCGTTAAAGAGCGAGTCTCAGGTGCACCGGAGGAACAAGAACGCGTTTGGTGATCGTCGATGGGAAATATTCGGAAGAGCACCGGTTATCGCCGATCTTATCGATCGTCTATCTCGTTGAATCGCTTTTTCCAGATATACCAGAAGTTCGGCTGCTTTCGTATGGACCGCGAAAAAATTCCTTTGAATAAAGTTTCTATCGAAACTGTGCCGCGTATCTAACGCTTATGCCTGTAGTGGCATACTTTAAAAATAAATGGTTAAATTTCGAAACGATACGGAAGCAAGGTAAGAGACGAGTATGATGCAGGTACGCGTGGTCGAGTCGAAACGCAAATACTCGATCGGCAAAAGGATGAGCACCCTCTTTAACGAGGACAGGATTGCCTACGGTCCACGGGATAGCCAGGGGATGTAGGTAATTAGACATCCAGGTGTCCCCTGCTTCTTCGCCGCCCTACGAGCCAGGATCTTCGGCGCCCATTGTCTGTTTTCGCATTCACCGATTCGATCACGCTAGGCTAACTCCTCTAACGACCTGACGCGTCGTGTCATTAATGATTCGCCGAAATCGTTGATCTCCCGCTATTCCTACCGGCCGTGAGGGAGAACCGCAGGTGCGAAGACGCTCGAGTTTTTCCCCGCGTGACTCAACCGCAACTTTTTCTATGCGGCTTGCCGAACCGGTAACCGTGAATAAGCTGATCCTTTTGCATACCAGTTTGGGTACGAGTCCTCGGCAACGTTTAGACATCGCTGCTTCTATTTAGTCGCAAATTTCAGACAAAACGTTGTCGCCTTTTTATTCATACAGAGTACGATGATGGTAGAAATATCTTTATCTGTACCGTTCCCTTTGCCTATGAATTTCTTCTCTGACGTTATTCTATATTTATCCCAAGACAGTGCCAAGATTATGACAGACGTGGAAGATTAGATAGAAGTAGATATTTTTATTCATCATCATCATCATTTATGAATTTCCGCCCTGATATCATTACAAAGGTAGACTTTTTCTACTCTCCCTTGCCAAAGAAGCTCCCCAATTTCCTACATAACACTATATCTGAGAGACTAATTTCTCAACCCTCGGTGAATACCACCCCAGAATCTTTCCATTGCTTCCCAGTTCCCTGAACAATTGAGTCGTCTTCTTTATATATCCCTGGTCGGCGTTAACGCAGCTTTGCAAACAGCATCCCACGAACAGTGGCCAATAACTTACCTTCCCCTCGGCATTCTGCGCGCGTCAAGAGAGCCATTCCCTTCCTTTTCATTTACCCCCGTCGCGATTTTTCCTTGGTGGCCAGAACGACTGAAGGAAACCGGACAGAAGCAGCAATTTCTGACGACTACGCGATCACCGCAGGCTTCCGGCCGCGTTCGATTCACGCTTCGACAGCCAAGTGGAAGGAGCGACGTGAAAGGGGCCTGGAGAGAACACACGGTCCCTCTCTGAGATCACAAACACTGGTCATTGTGGATAAACGACGAAAACACGTGGTTTCGGCTTCGCTGAGCTCGAGAGGTCGGAGCTGGTATCGATACAATGACTGGCGTCACGCTTCAAGGCTCTCATCGATGCACCGCTGACCGAATGATCCGACCGTGATTTATACGGTGCACGATGTTTGCACTCTCGCGCTCTTGTACTTGCAGCAAATATTTTGTCTCGTTTACTACGCGAGAAATTCATTTCTCGCGACAGTTGCGTTCGAATTAGCAGCGATCTGTTCGAGAATTACATCGCGATACGATTAACCTACGACCGAGAAGAGGATGTTGTTGCGCTATCTCGTTAAAGAGAGAAGCGTTCAAGTGCCTTAATACGAATCGAACATCGAGCGATAAACGGCTAATTATAGTCCCTGGAAACCGCGTTCTCTCACGGAACCGTTTAACTTAGGCGAGCTGTTATCGCTAGTTAGGGGCATTTTCGAGATATCAGAGTTTCGCGGGTTGGCCCAGACGCGGCTCGGTTGGCGCGTAACCGCACGAAAGGAGAAGAGAACCACCTTTGTGTCGGCAAGAAAGAAAGTTAATTCTTTTTATGTCGGCGACGACGTGTACACAAACCAGTTCTCGATGGAAAGGAGGGCGATCGTCTAAGGCGTCGGCAGGACACCTGGTCCATCCGATAATGGCGTCCCGCAGATTCGTCGCAGTCCTTGGATCTAGTTCTGTCTGGAAAGCCACGTCCACGGTACAATTATAAGCTTCCGCTTGGCCGACCATCCATCCCCACTCCCTCGACCCCCGTTCTTCTTCTTAAATTTGCCTCCCTCGCGTTCTACCGCTTGTATTATCTACGCTGTCCCAGGAGCCTGGGCGGGGCTCTTGGACGATATAATCGTCACGGAGCAACGAATTTGTAGCTAGTCTAGTAGGAACAGGATGAATTGAACCACTTTTGTAGCTCGCGACATTTTATACAAGCGGTTAGCGGCATAATGGTCGTCGGTCTGACTGAAAACGACCGGTGACGGTTTTATCGAGACGAGAGAGACGTTCCTTTGTCCGGCGGATGCGACGACAGGCCGTTTCAGGGGGGAATTTTGCGATCCTTTCTTCGCCGATCGTCGCTGTAGGACTGTAGTGGCGCTTAATGGTCGAAAAGTGTGGAAACATTTGTCTGTTGAATACACGAACCTCGGTATTCCTTTGAAAACTCTAAATGTTAATACAGTGGAGAGTTTCTTTAAAGTTGACGGAAAGACAGACAGAAGACCGATAGCCTTCTCGTCTTTCCATAAATTCTCTTTCACCGATTCACCGTTAAAAGAGACATCGAGGGATGAGTGCGACGGTCGATGTCGGTGTCGAGGGCAAGGCCAAAGCCACGACCGTCTCTCGAATCGGCAAATCGAATCAGGAAGGCCGATTAATCGGACCGAGCGAACGTTAGCGGAGTCGAGTGTGTCTGCCGGTCTTATTATTAATCTATGAATTAAGCTCCGTTTAATCTGCGGCAGGGTACGGCGAGCCCTTGGACGACTCTCGAACAAGGGCCATCCTCTTCTCCTCGTCTCCTTTGTACCTTCCGTTGTCGAAGCTCTCGGAGTCGCGGAACAGCATCTGGAGCCACTCGAACCCCTTTCGAATTATCCTCGAATCGGCCGTGTCAATGGAATCGCTCGGCCCTTTAAAGGGAGAGAATCTACCGCGAGAATCCAATTACGTAATATCGTGGCTGCGGTTCGCCGAAGAAGCATCCGTGATTCTCGATGACAGAGGACGAGCTACGGATGAAGTTGAAGGAGAAACAGGGAGAAAGAGGGTGAGAGAAAGAGAAGGAGGGGAGGTCCGAGAACCTCCGGTGAACAGCTTCAGCCTGGCATCCTTCCTACCTCGATGCAGTCTATGGGACAAGCCAGATGAGAATAACGCGCATCTCACGCTGTCCTGACTCCATCTGCCTACGTGGGTGCCGCTCCGTCTCCACCGTGCGAGTCGCTTTCCCGAGGAAAATCGCTCGATCGTCGATACATAAACCAGCTTAAGATCTTGCTGTAAGATAGCTAATTCTGCGTTTATTACCACATTAGTGGGAATTTTCACTTTGTAATAGCGAAATTAACTATCTAAAAAATTAGGAGACGCCCTCTACGATTTAGAGTCACGAGTTTGAAAATTAACAGTACAACAGGTTTCGAGAAATTTTTATCCGTACGAAGATTTAGTCTCGATGGTCGATTTCGTTTATTCATTAGACACGAAGAAGCTCTCACACGGAGTACGCGATACATTGTACGAGTAGAGTGGTGTTTGGCCTTTTAGCAGAAAGTCGCCGATTTTTACGTAACGACGCGGGGCAATGCGGTTGAGGGTAGTTGCGCGTTATCGGCACCGTAACGCACCGTTCTCTCCGGCTAAAAGCACAATCGGCCATCCACGCCATCGTTGGCGCCCGTTATCGTAACATCGGAGGATTCTGCTCATCGTGTAACTTCGATATTGCGCGTGCCACGTCGCATGCCTGTGCCTCGAACGCCACCGACTTCTTCCTGACAAACTTCCCGGCAAAGTTCCAACAACTATTTCCCCATAAGGTTGTTTCGCGCGAAGAGAAATAGTTCGATGGAGGTATATGTTTTAGATGCACGAGAGACCCTTCTCGAGAAAGTACGTCGCAGCACGAAATCAATCAAAGATCTCCGGGGAGCTAGCGCGAATTTCCATAGAAAATTTTCCAACTCCCGATCGAGCCGTAGAATAGAATCCATCCATAGCGTGTGATCGCTAAAAGTGACTTCGATTTTTCCGTTAACTGTCGTCTATTTCACCCGATCAAAGATCGTTAGACCATTCCGTTGTACGAAAGAAACTTGTCCCTTTAACAAGTCCGAAAAATCTTAAGGTAGATCTCGCTAGAATTTTCACGAAGTAGAACAAGACGGAGAAAGACGAAGCGCAAGAAGATACGGTAATTAAATCGATATCGAGAGTCTTTTATGCGATATCTTCGCAAGGACTGGTGCCGAAGGGTAACGAGAGCGGTGCTTCGAATTACGAAAGAAGCGACGCACGAATCGCTACCAATGTTATCCTCTTTCACTCATGCACCGCTTTCCTCCCCAATCCCTGTAAAGGCTTTTCTTCCAAAGCCTTCTAACCAGCCTCCGTCGCGGATCGCGCCGGTTTTGTTCGATGCAGCCTCGGACACGCGGGAATCTTGCGCGGGGGCTTCGCTCCGACGAATTAATTTCCTTTGTGAGCTCTCAAAGAGCTCGTACTGCGGTTGCTTTCGAGAACGACGAGGTGGGTGGGGTTGATCGCGGAAATCTCGGAAGAGGACGCGAGGGAGCGTAGAGGCCCGAAACGAACCCTCCGACAGACAGGTTGCACCGAATAACTTTTAAATACGATTAAGATTGCCGCTAAGAGGATGATATTCCATTGAAGTCTGCCTATCTTGCCGCGGCTTCTGTCGATCATCGTGCGTTGAAATCCGATGCGATGGACTGGAAGACGGAAACCAGTTCCCTTCTTTGGCTCGCGGTTCCGCTCAATGGAAGTTTTAAGCAGACCTTCCTTCCCCGGGTAGTTAGGTCGGATGGCTTTCTTTGTCGTAGGTTTTCGGAACGATGCTTTAATTTGAGAATTGTGATGTGGAAGCTTTGCGGTATTCCGCTCGAGGGTTGTAACAGTATTTTGTATAATAGCGAGTATACGCTGTAGAGTCTCGCAGATTTTTAGACATCATCTTTTAACGAACATCACGGATGGGAAATCTTTTGTAACATAGGTCGTACGATAAGTTTGTACCGTTCGTCTCCCCCTTATCCTTAGAATTACCGAATGAATTATGAAAAATTCAAGTATGAATTATTCGAGATTTTGGACGTACGTTGTACCAATGAATGATTGTTGGTTTACATAACGGTTCGCTATATCCGTTACATAAGATCAAGGAACGTGGTTGTGGATTTTCTTAGAATAATCGTTGCTGTATCGATACGTCTCGTTTATAGTTTTTTAACACACGAGAAATTTGATATCATAAGATCGAACATCTTGCTCGTTTATCGTCCCGTTTTGATAAAACACATTGTAGCCACGTAAAGCGTACGAACCACTCGTTACGCGAAAAGAAGTGTCTTGTCCATGTATGAAGTTACTCATAGCCAGGGAACGTTACTTTCGCTTGAGAAGCTATCACCGCGGATATTCGAAATCCAGAAACCGAATTCCCCAGTGAAAAGGCTGGCCAAGATATATGATATCGAGGCATTCGAGTGATCCGCAGGCATTGGAATCGCGGTTGCCGATACGGGGGTTTGTACGATCCCCAACAGCGGGGAAGAAGCGTCCCCGGCATTGGAACTCGCGAACGAGAGGATGTTAGTGACGCGTGGCTACGTCACGGCGCGGCGAAATTGCTTAATTTACCATGGAACCCGGCGGCTACGGGGAGGACGAAAGGAGGAAGCGCGGAAATCGCGTCGAGAATGCGCCGCCGGCGAGCTTTAAAAAGCCTCGAATTGATATTGAGACGAAATTGGCCGAGGGAGAGAGAGACCGCGGCGAAATTACCCGCGCGAATCGTGCTTGATGGACTCGAGCTCGAAATTCGTCGACGATCAATTCTCCAGTGTGAAATTCATTTTTCCTACACAGGAAATAACGTTGGTAGAGAGTTCGGTGTATTTAATGTTTTTGAAAGATGAAAAATTTTGTATTCGAGAATTCGTGGCCATTAACTGCACAAAAATCGTCCTCCGGATAGGTGGCTGTTGCAATTTAGCCGATAAATTTATGATTTTGATTTAAAGACTAGTTTGTCCACTCATAAAGTGGGTATTTTGTAAATAGATATTACTATACACAGTACAACTACGTATTTTGTTGGAATACAACGATATTGCACGCATAGGCACAATACCCTTACACAGACACCCACACAGGTCATACTCATTGCTGTATAGAGAGTGGGGCTCAAAGTATTTAAGGTATCATGGGTCACTACCTACGTCTAGTCTGAGAGTAATTGGCCAACAATCAACAATTCTTGTATACGTTGTCAATTATATCACTCGCTTATGTACATTTGGTTCTGTAGTTCTGTTTAATAAACATCACTGAATATTATTTCAACATAAACATTATGTCTTCTGCAGATTATTAATCTTAACTTCAAGATTAAATTCTAACATATTTAAAAGTTTAATATTACGAAGCTGTGTAGCAGAATTTTATTCCGAAAACGTAAATCGACGCAAAAGTAACCAACGAATGACGTTGTTCATTCGCTTTACGAAGATGTAGCGAGTTGCAATTTCGAAAGAATGGTTCACCGTGCGAATTGCTCGTTTCCAAAGAAAAAAAGAATGAAAAATCGTCCTCGACGATGTTGAAATCGGTAAAACAAAACATCCGCGAGGAGGACCGCGTTAACGGGGAATGTAACTCGTGGGAGTCGAATCCATTGAGTATCGATCTGTGGAAACGCTCGCGTGGAATAGATCGCGTCGCTGGAAGTCTGGCGGTCGCGGCGAAAGAGCGCGACGCGTTGAAATATTTCCCCGGAAGTTGGTACGGAAGCGTGGCACATACCTCTCCTTTGAGAAGCCGGGGGAACGTTCGTCGTCGTGCACGGTTTATTCGCTCGCAGTCAGCCCAGATATCGGGAAAGCATTACGCTCGATGGAAGGATCGCGATGCTCCGCTGCAAATTCATAATTCATCCACGGAGGAAACGACCGAAAACGTTCTTCCGTGTTTACGCGCCGCTTCCTGTTTTCTCGGAATTAAGATGTCTCCTAAGACACAGGTTTCGATCCATTGGGAATATTTCACTCTCTTACTACGATTTCCAATTGAGCGAGATGAAACATTAACGAAGCTCGCCATTTTCGACGGATGCGCGATTTAGTGGGTAAAAATTCCGAGGGAAGTAAAATATCGAAGCACGAGTTCCGTCGCAACTTTCGGATCATGCGAAGGTATCCTGGCTTGGCGTTACGTACGGCGCCAACCTTCCACATCCGAATTTGACGTCTGTACCGTAGCGTGCTTTAAACCAGCGTCGATTCATCCGCCGCGCTTCGATTTCAGATATCGAGCAGTACATCGCTCTTCTGGATTTCTTCCGTACCGGAGTTTATCATCCATTTCAATATCTCTTCCAATCTTCCAACCAACAAGGATAAATTTTTATTTCTTTCTCTGTACGATCAGCTTGGACGCGAGCAATCCTCCAAACGAGTTCATCAAGCAGGTTAGAAGGTTGGATCGCAAAAATTCGTTGAGTCGATCTGCTTGAAAGCCATCGATTCCATTCGGTTTAAATACGAAGCTTTTGACCATCCTGTAAGGATAAAGCGTGCAGCTATCTTTAGACCTGACGGAATTTCTAAAAAGCGGCGAGAGAAAGCGCTCGTTAAAGAGCAACGAAACGTTAAGAACACATTAGGATATTGGAAACGCTGGTACGACCAATAAACCGCGACCCTGTCGATTGCAAGCGAGTGCGATGCGGCGAAGCTATTGCGAAATCCACCACGGTACGATAATCGGCTGATATCAAAGGATCGTTCTGGTCTGTCGGGTCAACTGCACCTGTATCGATACATATGCACCGGACAGCGGTCGAGTTTTGCGGTCGTTCATTACGCATGAATCGATCCGCTCTGAAATGCCACTCGAGAATGAGCATGAGCCACGCGTCTTTAATTAACGATCGTTTAAGGCTAACCGTGTTGTCGACAGATGGCAAACTAAATACCGTCCACAAACTGGAAATAAAATCTTTTCGGATATGATAAATAAAATTTCACCGTTGTAAAAATGTTTCTTCGTAATCGATCATTTCCATTACAGCATCGTATACATCGTATTCCATAATATAGCCGGCGTATTGTTAAAAACTGACGGATGAAAGACTACCTTTCCAGTGTCGATATATCAAAATCGCGGAAATGGGCGAGAAAAAATCGACGTGTAAAAAGTCATCCACCCGGATGCACAGAACGAGACCTGGCAGGACCCTCAAGAAGGGAACTTGTTTTCAGCACGTTCACCCCTAACCACATCGACCGATCGAGCGAGTTCTTGCTCGTTAACGCACGACAGCCTTGCAAGAAAGGGTTATCGTTATTGTTAATTACCCGCTAGAGGTGGGGTCGAACATTTCCTTCGCTTCCGTGCACTCTGGCAACCTAACCTCAACCAAAATTAATTTCACCCAGTCTCTTATGTAAATTAGACTTTACAGTATTTACACTGTTACAGTATTCGGTACGCCCTTTTCAAGGTTCAGAGATCATCCGGACGATTTTTCACAGTGCAGAGAAATTCGAAATATTCCTGGAAGCACGGGACAGATTGTTCGGAGGCTGGGCGTAAATTAGCGAGGCGTTGGCCGAGATTTTTTCCTCTTTTCCTCGACTCCTTTGTCCCAGAGCTGCAGCCATTTCCCTGCTCTTTAGGTGGCCCTTCTTCCTGGTCGCTTTGTCGTTCAGGAGAACACGCCAGATCCGTGCAACTCTACTAAAACGATTATCCTGTCGCGTTCGCGAGAGCAAACGAGGCCACAGCTCGAGCGAGAAGGGCTCCCTTTGATCGGCGCCTTAATGAAAGGATCGCCACGACGACGTCTCCGACCGGTGACCAAACTAGAGGGGAAACCCTCGGTTCTAAGGACCGAAAGACTGCCCATCGTAAAATAACACTCCCGACCTAACGACCTCTCGCCCTATCTCGCTTTCTGTTTTTTTCTTTTTTTCTGCCCCGCCACGACTCGCGCCCTGTATCGCCCTTTCGAGAAGCCGAGCGCCTCGGTCAAAGGCCCATACCCACTGGATAATTCGATAATGCAGCCAGTGGGTGCGCGGCCACGCCACCCGAACAACCTTGGGAGTGGCGTGCAACGAGCTTTGATTCGAACGGTCTGAGATTACAGAGAGGAAAATTGGATACCGAATTCCGATGTGCAAGTAGTTTCCGATGCTGCAAGAAAATTAGCCGACCGGGTCAATTACTTCTATGGGAATAGAATCCGTAATCGTTCTGACTATCCATAGGAGCAGATTCGACGGAAGATGTGAATGATGACGGAAGTGACGGTGATCCGTTGGAAGGTTAACAAAGTTTCGTGTGATTCGAGCAACGTGCTCTCGAGCTGGAGACAAGGGCGTACCGTTTGAAGCGCTGCCCTGACAAATTTCATAAACTCCTACTTAAAATCGTAATTATTATTAACCTCGTTAGGAGAAGGGCGCGGCGAAAATGAGAGACTTTCACGCAGCAAGGGAATAGTCCCCCGAAACGCGGCGTCGAAAAGAGAACCACGCCGTAGGAGGAGGTACGCGAGTGAACAGTTCCACGGGGTGTCTGGCGCGCGCGTTAAGCGATACATGCTCTCACCCTTTGCTTCTTTGTGCGGCGTGACAAAATTTAACGGGCCGCTCTTGTAAGCGCGCCATTAAACAGGAGGGGAGACTACCCCCCGTCGTCGCGACGAAAGCCGCCAATTTACGCTGTGCAGTAGCTACACAGGCCGCTGTTCGAAGGGACCGCCGTGGATGCGGGAAATCTTGCGGGACATAATGGAAAATACGACAGAGAAGGGGAGTCGTCGGCGCCTTTTGCCTCGATTCGGCGACCGGCTTTTACCAGAAAATATTCCTCGCTAGAGATTCGCGCGCGTTTCCGACCGTCTGGCTGCTGCTTTCGTCCGAAACCGCAAGATCTAGCGCGGCTCATAGCGACGCGCTTCAAAGAATCATGGCCATCGAACAGGCTGGATGCATAGAAAGGTACAGGTTGGAAAATAACCAGGGACCGTGGATTAAAGCCACGAAAAACGATGCCGGGCAACGAGAGCAAAGCCAGGTGGCTTTGTGCGCTGGTGTGTCGACTGGAAGCCAGCCTCGGAAACGACGATACGTTCGAAGCTAATTATCGTCGGCTAATTAACGCGCATTACCGCCGCTGGCTGGCGTGCGGCAGCGTTCGTTATCGCCTGTGCGCAATCAAAAATTTGGGCCACGCCGACGGCCGATTGCCAGCCGGGAGATGTAAATTGCAGCTTCCGTCTCTCGTTATCGTCGCTGCGTAATGCTATCTGCTGTCTCTCTCTCTCTCTCTCGCTCTCTTTTTTATCCTTCTCCATCTTGCGTCCCTTGTTTTCCTTTCGTTCTTTGCTTTTTTTATTCCCTTTACTTTTGTTCCTTTTTCTGTCTGTTGTGCCCCCTTTTTTCGGTGGCACGTCCTGCCGCAATATTGCGTCGCGAGATTTATAGCGACACGGCCAGAAAGGACGCGGAATCCAGTGCGAATCGACGGCTTCTGCGTCCGTGCATCGCGCGCCGTTCGCGATATCGATATGACAAATAAACGTACGAAATCTCCCGTTTCCAAGCTTTCCTACCGCTATATCGGGTTTAACCAGCACGGATACGGACCCGCGTATACTCCCTGCTACCAGACAAATCCGGCCCGGAACAGACGCGCGCGGATTTCCTGCTCGATCGCTCGAGAACGATACGCTCGCGATCGTCCTGGAATTATACGCGTTAGCGCCACGGGATTTTGCGTCTATCGACCCTCGACGATGTCGACGACGATCACGGCGTAGACGCGCGAGTCTCGTTCGCGTAATTAACATTGGCCGATCGTTAAATCCTCCGTTGTACCTTACCAAGCACAGTTTTAATATACATCAAGTAGAAATTATATCGCAGTAGGTATATTTTTATACTTTTTTTTATCTACCATTGTACACAGAATGCTTCTTTAATATATTTATTGGACTACTCTTGGTGAAATTTTCTACCAAACGTTTCAGGGAAGTTTCTAAGCTTGCAAGCAGTCGCGTAATACGTCGAACGCGCGCTTTCCAGCCGATTACTCGATTTTTCCGTGTCGAGGTATCGCGATTGTCCCGCGTCGCCGCGAATTTTCCCCGCGATAATTAACGGAGCCCCGTACCGGGGAAATAAGCGATCGCGATCAATTACGATGCACGCTAACAGCGTAACCGATTTGAGGTTTCATTAACTCGAGTAAATTCGGCGCGCGTATTAAGCGCGCCTATACGCGCGCCACCCGTGTGCTTACCGCAGTTTCTGCCGGTTCTCCATTATTTCCGAGTGCTTCCAGCGGTAATTCCAGTCTGGAGAGAACGTTCGACTGCAATTATAAACGCGCCCAGCTGGATCGAATACGAATATGTCTGGGCTACCCCTGTTTAGGTCTAAACAATGAAAAGGTCCTCTAATTTCGCCAAATTCGATTCTCCTCTGCGTTATTCCCTTTGTAATCCTCCGCATTACTTCGTAGAAAAATCTCCTGTCGTAAAATAAACCTGTTGAAGGTCGCTCCATTCTGGTCAGTTCCGCTCCTTGCTAATTTTGTTAATTTCGTTATATAAATTGCAATCACGCGAATGTGAGTAAAAATTATAAAGCAAAAGGTCAATAATCGAGCTCCTTTGCTTATAACCTACAATATCGCCCTAACCGTGAAAGGAAGTGACCCAGAAAGATGTTAACGTCGAGTTGTCGTATTTTCTCGGCTGATACGGCCAGCCGAAAATGCGATATGCGAAGATTTACGAGGCGGTGTTGGACTGTTTTATTAGACCCGTGTTTTTGTGTCAGCAGCCGTTGTCGATCACAATATCGGTCGTAATTATCGCCGGTGGCCAGCATTATCGAAACGTATGGTTCCAATGGTATTCGAAACCTGAAGGGACCGAGGCTCGAGCTGGCGCACGGTGAACGCGAAATTCGACGGGGGAATGGCAGTGCTCGGATATTGGCGAGTTCCTCTGCACGGCGAAATATTCTAACCGCTCGATGCTCGATCGAAATAATTCAGGGTAGACGAGGCAATAGCAGCAGCAGCAGCTTTTAGTCGGAAAAGCTAGCATCGAGAGTGCGTTTCAACCGCTCTCTTGAAATTGTTGCGATATAGTACTCGATCAACAAAAATATCCGAGGAACGTTCCCGCTGATTAACTTTTATCTCTATAGTTTCTATTTGGATCTGCCTTTCCCTCGTTCTCATTTTTATCGTTGACAGATTTTTTTTTCAATTTCTGATTCGAATGTAAAAAGTCCCTGATAAATATTAATGAAATTCTCGGATGGCCGTTGGCGGATTTATTTTGCCGCTGGATAAGCGTACGAATGAAACAAATTATCGACGGGCAAGCTGCTGCTTCGCAGCACGAATCTCGTTATTTTCGAACCTCTCCGGCTATTTATTGATATTGCTTTCGGATATGAAGCCATCGGCGGTAAAACTAATCGCTTTGTAACTATCCATATTGACAGTGTCCGCTGCAATTGCATCCGTGGAACCGCAGCTGCAAGGTTTTGCGATTATAATCCGGACATACTTTGCTACTCGCGATATCTTCGTAAGCCGCGAAAAGAATTGCACCAGGGAAACGAGTAGTCAGATTATAACTTCCTTTTACGTCACTCCGTGTTTCGACGTCAAAAATAAGCTACCAGGCAGAAACGGGAACATAGCGGAATCGGGGCAACTTCGCTCCGCGGAAGTTACGTCCTCTAAAGACAGCGAAAACAATGGACGATAGCAGTTTGAAAAGCTGCTTAAAAGGAACTTTAATTAGCGGCAGCATCGGCAGGCAGATGGAAAAAATTTCAAACAGTCGACAGAAAGTATTTCGTGCACGCTGCCGATACTCGCTCGAAATACGTCCGTGACTATGCACTCTCGTTCGAACGTTACCAACCTTCGAAATAATCGTCGGCTGACGTCTATCGGCCGAGTTGATGTTAGAATTCGCGGCAAAATACGCGGAAAACTCGATATCGAATGAGTTCGTTTGTTCGACGAGAATGTTCGTTGTGTTTTATCCGCGAACTCTGCCGGTTCTCTTGGAGTTTTTTCGTTTTTTCATGCACGGAAAATCTGCAATTCCTTTTCGATTCTTTTTCACTTATTAAAATAGCTATTATTGTCCGAAAGAAAGGGGAATCCTCGGAAACGGCGAAACCTTTGTCTAAATCAGAGTAGAGGAATTAAAGAAATCGAATATAAAGGAGAAAGCGTGTTGCATGGATACGAATGTTGAATTTCGTGACAAAGCAATGGGGATCGCGGCAAGCAGCGCCGACTCAGCGACTGGAAAATTTAATTTCCAAGACTGTGAAGTCCTGGTAAGCGTGAAAAAGAATATGGCATGGTAGGACGAGTAAAAACGAGGGGCCGCGATGTACGAGAAAGTAGCTGGCAATTTTCCTCCGCCGAAATACCAAAGACACGCGGCCTTCGTCGCCCCCTGCGCGTTCGGGAACTACGCCGCTTCAAACGACCAGCTATAGATCTTTTAATATGACGCGACATAACCTTCTGATTGTGGCCCATCAATTTTTTATGTACTTCTCCCCACATGTTAACCAGCTATTTACCTCGGGATTCGAGGGTGGAGCACGCCTAGCCGATTCCACGAATTTTCTCTTCCCTTTCGTTTTAGAGGGGGTGGTAGCCGAGCAGAACGAATCACGGGGAATTTTATGGATCGCCATCTGCTTTGTACGGTTTTCTTTCGTCTTGGAAACTAAGGATCGAGGCGGTAGAGTATATTGGGAGCGCGAGATGAGCCCGTTTTTCTCCTCCTCGAATCAATTGCCCGGGCCCGAACATATTTATTAGAAACAATTATCGGAAAAGAAAACAACAGGGTCGAACTTTAGCTGCCTTATTACTTTGCTCGTTGTTCGTTAGCCAGCTTGAAAAATCGCGGAGAACGTAACGACCGGCCGTAAAATTTCGTTCGAGCCCCAGCGAGCGTTCTCCTCCGAGGGTGAAACTTTCCATTCGTTAGCCGGGGGTTAGCTGCGCGAAAGGATTTGTTCGAAGAGATCGGGACGCGCCGCTTGTAACGCTTTCCGCTAAGGGATCTACCCCGAGGAAAACGTAGTGGCGA
This sequence comes from Bombus pascuorum, assembly GCF_905332965.1. NCBI lineage: Eukaryota > Metazoa > Arthropoda > Insecta > Hymenoptera > Apidae > Bombus > Bombus pascuorum. The sequence goes on along the minus strand of NC_083499.1, from coordinate 7,390,550 downwards.
TCGTACGTTAATGCTTGCCGGGTGAACGGCTTCTAATCGACGATTTCACCCGCAAAAACTACCCCTACCGATTCCGTCTTGCCGCCATCCCTCGAACAATCGCCGCGAGAGAAAACAAGCTTAACGTTATTTTTCCCCGGGAACCGTTGTCCGTTTTTTGGCCGCTCCGATCGTCGATTTAATTTCCTTCGGGCCTGCTCGACCGGATTAAATCCTTTGAACTTTGTTGGCCAGCTCGCGACGACTTTTCGTTAATTACGCTTCGAATTCAATCAGTCTTCCGCCGAACGATCTCACAATCCCTCGAGCTAGACTTTCTCTTTTTTTTTAAGAAAAGAATTGTTTTCCTCTAACGAGCTGCTTTTTTTCTTACGCGGAACATCCGCAACACTTGGAAATCGTCTTGCGATCGAGATAAGAACGATCGCGGCGATTCCGCGCCACCGGAAAACCGCTTTTTCCATCGAGCGGTATTATCGGGAATCGTAGCAGTAATTACGCTTCGATCGACGACGACCGCGATTACGAGCGGGAACGGGTAATGAAATATGCCGAGCGACCGAGGAAAACGTCCTCGAGACGACCCGGGAATCAACGCCTGTCCATCGAAAATTGATTTACCGTTGCATCTCCTCTCCGACTCGATAAAAATTCCGCGATGTCCGTTCGTGCCTCCAAGTAATTTCACAGGTGACTCGACTTCGCGGATAGGCAACGTTTCATCGTCGCTTGGTCGACGTCAGCCGTGAAATAGACGCAAATGGCGTTGCCTTCTGTTCGTTGACGCTGGAGCACGCGAAAATCGATTTCACCGGTGTATAACTTTGCTGGTCTCCAGATATTCAATCAAAGTGGATCACCCTATAGACAAGGGAATACGTACTCGAGCCCTCGAAATTTCATTTTTGCCCATAAATTCCGACACGTTCATGGGGGAGGAGACAGGAAAAGGAAGAAAGAATGCGAAGTTAAACACACACGCTCGATTCTCGAGAAACGCTGGTGTAGCCATGGCAGTTTTATTTCGGTCACGTTTCGACACAATCAAATGTGCAGTCTGCGTTGAGGCCACCAGTACAAAAACAGCAACCTCGCCAGTCACCCTCCCCCCCGCGCCCAGCACCGACAAATAGGAAAAACATCGTGGCTAGGATAAACTTTAGCGAAAGGGAAGTGAAAGGGCGGGGGTGGTAGACGGTTTTTAGACGCGCGAAAAATCCAGAGGCACGATCCGCGTTCGTTGAACGGCCAACCCTTAATCTGGGGAACGTTGGATCCGGACGCGGGGAGAGATTCGACTTTTCGCGCGAAAGAAACTTTCGCAATACTCCGGTGCGTTTCTCTATTCCAGCGTCGCCCTTTCTGCGCGATCAAAATTTTCATTTCTCAACTTCTCCCTTGGTTCTAATTTTCCTCGATTCGCTAAACGAGTCAGCGCTTGCAAGAAGTCGTGCTTGTCTCTCCGCTTTGGAAGGTCGCCGACGCCGAGTGGAAAGGGATTCTGCAGCGGATATTTGTGATCGATCAAGCATAGAGAGGACAAGTTTAAAGAAAAAGGGACGACGTCGTTGCTTTCGCAACAGTTTCTTCGCGAACGTTCCTCCGCCGTCTTTTTCCTTTAACGAGGAAATTCTAGAAGTTGAGTAGGAAGTTACAAGAAACCAGGAAGAAAGAAGTTCCATCGAAACGAACCATTTCTCCGTCCGCGTTTCTTCGATTTTTATAAATTTCTAATTTAGAAATCGACGACTCGGCTTCGTACAAGCGAAGCAGCGAGAAGAACCGACAGGCGGTTCCACTAAATCTGATCTTCCTGGGCAACGACCACGTGCCACACGGTACGAACAAGTTATTACGCACTCGAGCGACGCCAAGCCGGCTTCAATTCCGAAGGACGTGTCTAATGGTAAAGCCTCTTACGAGGAATAATTAAACACGGTCGGTCCGAGCGAACAAGCTTCGGAGCAAGATCGAAGCAACCGTCAAGCAAAACGCCAAAGCTTGGTTGCAAGGCGCATGGCCCTCCTACCTTTAAGAGGATTTCTCCCATTATTGCCGACTGACCGAACGGCCGATCGAAAAACCGTCTGGCTGATACTACGGCCATTAAATATTCAAGCTGGACGCTGATAATTAATTTGCCGGTCTCGTGAATTCGTAATATCGAACGAGCAGGTTACCTGACTCCTTTCTAATATGCATAGCCCGTTGATGTGAAATTAATTTTCCCACGTGTCGTCCAGATTTTAAGCTGAAATCAATTTCGTGGAATATCTTCGATTTAGTGGGAAAAAGCGTAACGATGTTTCTACAATAATAAAAGGAAGAAGCCTACGATATTTCAGCCAAGCGAAACGAAGGTGGAGCGGTATGAGAAAGTAGCGGAACTCGTTTAAACGCGGAGGAAGTCTCGAATCTCTTTCCGGCGAGGAGAAATTAAAACGTCGCGTCGCCAGGAGGAACCGACCGAGTCGGCAGACGCGACAAAAGAAAGAAACTGCGTCGGGAGGAGAGAGCTGCGTAGCGGAGTCAACATTAATTTGCGATCGACGTGCATAAATCTCCGTTAGGGCGCGCGTTTACGAACGCCGCGCCAAAGGGGGAGGCGAAACTCTGAAAAAAGAAGGAGCAGGGTAAAAAGAAGAAGGATATACGGTGTTTACCTCATCAAATTCTCATCTGTCGGAATGTCGACGAGCAGAAAAGGAGGAACGAAGATGCGGCGGACGATCGACTCGTCCTGTTGGCGCAGAAAATTAACAAACAGGCGAAAAAGCGTGCAAAGAAAAGCAGGGAAGTGGAAGAAAGCGTCGAAGGAAGGAGAAGCGCCGGATAGGAATCGAAAGGGGGCAGAATAAACGAATGAATCGACACTTTGGCAGACGAGTCGAAACGGTGGCGATAAATTACGAAATTCATCCGTCGACTACGCCCATGGCGGATATCTCCTGTTCAAGTGGCTTTGGCTGGCCATCGATCCGCGACGATCGGCGCGACGATGAATCTCTAGAAGCTGGCGGAAGCTATCGTTGTCTAGTACCAGTTTCGCTGTTCTACAGTTGCAATGGAAAAATTCGTATATTGGAAATCGTTCGAGAAAAAAGAATACCTTCGTCTTTGTTTAATTCGCTGCATTTTCCCTTAATTTGAAACGTTCCGTTTAAAGGCGAATTAACAATCTACCATTTGCGCTTCTACACTTTGAATGTGTAAAGCGTGAAGCGTATTTTGCTCGCTTGGAGACTCGTGCACAGTCGGAAAGTACGATGGACTATCCGATCGCATTCCACCGCGCGAATCCCAACGTGGACACGGTTTTCGAAATGTCCGAGGAAGTTGGTTCTCACGGTCGAGCAAAAGAGAGCATTTGAAGAGGGCACGAAGAAAGGAGCCGATCTCGATAGACAAAGGAGCCATTCTCGATCGTTGTGACGTCGATAGGGGAGGAAGCTGGACGACTCGCGTCTTCCTCCGGGGAATAAAAGGCGCAGCACGTCGGAGATCGTCATAGCCAGTGAAAAATAAAGGGACACGGGCAAGAGTGTCCCTACAAGATAAATGAACCAGCTGGTGTCACGGGTGAAGGCTATGCGACCACTGAATACATTTCCTGTGCAGATATACAGGTAAACACACGTGACCACGGTGGAGAACCGGCATTTTGAACGCGACGTTCCTCTTGGTGCATACTTAAGCGCCGACGATTGCCATTTTCTCCCTTTCTTTCTGCGAGAACGTCTCTGTTTCCGGATCGAGTACGTGATGTCATACATCTTACCACCGGTAGTAGTTTAATTCAGCAGGTTAGACATTCAACAGACATTGGACTAGTGTCATTGGTCGAAACGGTAAATGCCATGTGTCTACCAAGAAGTCTATCCAACAATAAGAGGGCAAGACAGACGTGCAGCCCTTTATTTGCTCGATTTAAGGTACGAGTCAAAGGGTTGACATGGTAACATCCGATGGAACCGGCCTACGTCGCCAAGTCGCACAAAACTTACCTTTCTACCACCGAAAGTCTAAAAGGGATAGAAAAAGAAGGGTGAAGGAACGTTTCCCCATACCGCTATCGAATTACATCGCGATCGTACTCGTTAAACATCCCTTCGACCGGTCGAGCCCCTTATCCTTTCACGGTAACACTAATAATAATAACGACGGCCATAATAATAAGATCGTCGAGCTGCGTCACGAGGAGTCTTCCCGGATAACAACCCTCTTTCCATCTACCTGCGTCCCTCCTCTATCGAGCCCGCGAAACGAAGTTAAACGACAGGACCGAAACTCTCCAGTCGAGTGTCACGGGAATCGAGAGACGAGAGCGCGGAGGGACAGGTATCCTTGAGGGATGGGAACGACGCGAGCGACGAAGAAAAGAAAACAGAGCCAACAAGGAGGAAGGGAAGAGAGACGAGTGACAGGCAACGGGGTGCTCGTGTCTATCTTCATTAGAACGTTCGGTGCATTCATCGTGAGGAGCACGGAGCAGGCGGAGCGAACGAGAGAAAGGGAGAGAGGGCGAACTCCGATGGAACACACACGAGAGAGAGAGAGAGAGAGGCAGAAGGAAAGGAAGGGTTAGAGCTGGCAGGTTAAACCGCGTATATTGTATTCGAATTTCGTATTCCTATTCCGTTAACGCGCTGAATGCTCCGCGTACCTAAACGAACTCGTACGTGCATGTATAATTTTACGCGATTGTACCGGGCTGGGCGGCATTGTGCTCCGAGCTCGGCCCCCATTGTACCCCGAGGAGCTGTCTGTCAAAACTCATAGCGTCAACCGACGGTGCTACTATTAAAGACATTCATACTCTGGTTTTTACGCCGCGTGACTCCCACCAGGCTAGACCGTAACGCCGCACATATTCCACGAGAATAGAATATATTAACGGGTATGGCTTGTCCGTGGTTCGAGGGCACCGGCCAAAGGACCACCGGTACCTGCACAACGCTTGGACGTTTCCGCGGAAGCGTAAACGTTTATTATAGGGAAGCGAGGCCCGTGTATCGCTACCGTGTTCCGGAAGCCGCCCCGTTTGGAAAACTTCCAGCTCGCGATGAACTGCACGACGATAGCTATCTACCCGTTTATGGGCCAGAAAATGAATTTTTTCGGCCAACCCCTTCCCACGATGGAGTTGCATATTAATTTTTATTGGCTGGTCTCTAGATACCGATCGATAATGAAATGATTTCCAATTTTTAAAGTTGATCGTGAACGCGATGAAACGTATTGATTAAATTTCTCGGCAACGATCGTGGTTCTTCTGAAAAAAAAAAAAAAAAAAAAAAAAAGAAGAAGACGAAAAGATCGATTATCAGAATACAGTTAATTCCGCCTTTAAAAACCTCTCGTCGTTTCATACGTAATTTGTTCAAGCAATTCTCTAACACAGTTCCACACTCGCGACTCTCTTTAATTCTTTGATGCGTCTCGTACTTCGATATCGAAATAATTTCGAATTTCGTTAATCGAAAGCGTCCAGCATAAATCCGATTAGTTTCTTATACGATCGATTCACTTATGTCTATGTTGGAATCGCCAACGAGGCGATATTTGAATTAGAAATATAAGACACAGAATACAAGCTCTGTGGCTAAAACAATGTCTGGCCATGACTGTTTGACCGGGCTTGGGGAAACGGTGGCCATCCATTTTCCATGGACGCACATGTGGGACCGAAGACAATGTCTCCAAGGAGGAAAAAACCAATTGAACTCAGGCTACCAGCCATATCGGACAAGATTATTTCAGTATTGCTTTTTCGTTTCTTACTTGGACAAGACGTCGTTTTATCATACTTATCTTTCCATTATTATCGTCTATCTTATACAAATTGTACTGTTTTTTTCTGATTACGCGTTAATTATTTATTGTGTTTTCTGCGTCATCGATACTTTTGACTAAAATTATTCCTTAATTATTTATAGCCATAATTATCATTCTATTGCATCGTGTCTGGGATTAATGAACCTTGAGCAACGTCGCACCGTAACCGATATAAGCTTGTCAACCCCGGCTCATCTGCTCTCCAGACATTCTTCGCAAACTTAGTTTTTATACTGCAGCGCGTCATTTAAGAATCGGTGCTCTTCTTGTAGCTGAAACCCATGGCACGCTTTATGACCAATACAACTGACTTAATCTCGTAAATGCTAACAATTTCTGCGATACACTTAACTTTTTCTCCGACTCTTTAACTATACCTTTAGGCGCACCGTTCACACCGCTGTATGTAACTCTTAAAATCGGTTGCGTAATTTCCTGCGAATTAATCTTTTTCTCTTCTTTTTTCGCTACGTTTATCTTATACTTTATCGTGGATTGTTGTAATCGTGCATTTTTCGTAACAAACAAATAATAGTGATAAAAAGAGAGGCGCAGTCACCTTTCGCTTTCGGTCGAGCCTGGCGCTCTATGGCGAATCCAATAACGAGAGGATAAGCGATCGCTTATTAACGATTCAGCAATTTCTTTAAGTGGTCGCACAGAATTATCGTTATTAGCGGTCGGTAGCTGCGCGCCGTTAAAAAAGGACACGGTGAACGATGGTGTTTCTCATGGCGCAGGTGTTATCCGCACCATTTCTGTTAACGATCATGCCCGATGCTATTTTATTATTCGTAAAATATTTGTGGCGCATCCGTAGAGACGGCCGGTGGTGGTGAGATGGCGAGGGTAGGTTGGGACGGAGGACGGTTGGCGTGTTAATTAATTTTTATCGCGAAAACGTATCGCGCGAACGATTGGAATTCTCCATTGTACAAACGCGAGTGCGCGATTCCCGCCGATGTTACTCGAATAATAATAAAATTGGTCCTGCTTCATCGATCGGCAAAATGTAATTGCGAATAATTGCGAAAGAGCCGAAACCTTTGGCCGCGAACGAGCCGCTTGCTCGAAACCCCGTGACTAATTAAACATCGCGCCCCGCGAACGCGGAAATAAAATACAAGCCCGGAGAGACTTTAAAGCTTGCCTTTCTCTTTCGCTTTTCCGCTCTTTTTCCATCCCTCTTTGTTCCGTGGCCCGATCCGTTGTTATATTTTCAACGTTAATTCAATTAATTAACGAGGCACCGAAAACCAGTGAGAGAGCGAGTGAGAGAGAGAAAGAGAAAAAAAATAGAATTCGCCTGACAAGTAGCGTACTCGATCCCGCAAGCGGAGAAAAATCTCGGACAACGTATCGATACGAAACCGGAACGACGACTGTAATTACTATGATTGAGCGGATGAAACAATCGACGGCCAGGCTCGGTTACGGCCAGGACCAGAGAGATCGATAGCAATTTCGTGAAAAGGCAGGAAAAGCGTGGCTCTTTGTTCGACGTTCGTTGCGCAAGATCCGGGAAGCGTAACTTTTCCACCTTGTCCTGTCACCCTCGCCCGTGGTGGGAATACGTCGCGCGGCTCAGTTTTTTATTAGCTCCGTTGTGAAATAAATTAGGGGTGAAATTATAAAGCGGCTTCCTGCCACGTCGCACCGCCCTCCACTGTTCCACGGAACGTTCACCGACAACAGCAACGTACAGGCTTCCCGTGCTAGCTTTGCCGCGTTCCAGAGGGTGTAGCGAGGGAAGAAAGAAAAGAGGCGAAGACAGAAGGCGGAGCACCCTCCGAGAATCTGAGCCCATCCATAAGGTTAACCTTCCACGCGATGCCGTAAAAAATCGCTTCCACCCCGCGAAACGATGGGGTGAGGTCGGCTTTTCGGGGGCAGATCAGTCCCGGCCGCGAGCAGAGAGGAAGACGGATATTTCCTCCCGCGTTGCCTGCATCCACCCCGCAGGACACCGGTTATACGTCAATGCCGACGTGCGAGGGCAGGACGAGGCAGGCAACACCCTTCGAAAAATCTCATTTCGCCTTCTACACGGGTTAACACCGAAAACACGTGCTGCCGACTTATGAACTTCCATTCTTAATGGTTCATGAAATTGCCTTATATTTCACGTCCGGCAAACGCGGACACAGAGCGGAACGAATTTCAGAGGGTTGCACCGGTGCGGAGTAGGCGACCGAGACGAACGGCCGAGCTGAAGAAATATTTAAATTTCGCCTTCGAACGTGGCCCACGCCTGTTCCAAGTTACGTCAAATATGTATTTAACCCCGAGACTCGCCCACATGAGGTGTGGTGTTTGCATTCGATTAAAAGCCGTCTATTTTTATCGCGCGATGGTGGAGCGCCTTTATGGATTCTTAGATGGATCGAAGTTGTACGTTGAACAATTTCCAAACACCTAATTTTTTACTCCGATGTAGCGATACATCCGGGGAAACGCGCAGATTGAATCTTTTTCCTCGGCGAATGGTTGGAGCGGTGGTCGAAAAATGGATTTCAATGGCGCAATAATTTCGACGGTCGGTTATCGGTGGCCGATCGGTCGGCTGCATCGAAAGATAATTCACGGCAAACTAATTTCACGAGTGCGCATGTATGACGGTGTATCCGAAAGGTCAATAAATAATGGCTAGATCGTATCGCTCGCGCCGGTTTATGAAGTGCCGTTTGTTTACCCGCTAAGCGTGTATGTCCAGATGAAATTCGAGCGTATCAGTTACCGGTGGACGCGGCCTCATTCCGACAGCCCGAATTATTTACCGCTCAATTTTTCCCGCCCTCGAGACCTTGTCGGAGTGGTGTAACGCTGGATCTATCCCATTCCGAAGATTTACCACGAAAACAGACCATTCGCTAGAATCCAAAGCCACGCCAAAGCGCATCCACGCTTCGTACAACCGTTCCAGATAGCTTGCGATTCGACGATACATCTTCTCCTGACGACGTATTGCTGATAATGATCAGCCGACGAAAAAACGTGTCCAAACGTTTCCTGTGCTTAGTCGTTCGATTCTATAGAGATAAACTCGATGGAGTATTCGATACGTGCCGCGTTACAGCTTCTCCCACCTTCCTGTAGTATTTTCGCGTCGATCGGGCAGCTAGCACGCGTGGCCGATTTTCAAGGGTCGCAAACGATATCGTGACCGTATTAAAACGCGCGGAACGGCAGGAGACCGGCAGGAGACCGGCAGGAGAACAGCTTATTAGTAAAAAGCATGACAAACGACTGGTGGTTTACCCTGGCTTAGCCTCGTGGACCAACCCCAGTAGGGTCGTAACCGGCATGCAACACGGTGCAACAGTGATATATGGCGATTTTTAGTCACGCCTTTATACAGATATAAATCCCTCCGGTTAACGTGTAGCTCCCCAGATTCCCGTAAGCACGCGGCTCCATATCATTGGCCTGGCCGCCGTCGCCAAGCGACGAGAGAAGTCGTTACGCGGTAAAGTCCCCCTCCGTGGTCTGGAATTTTCGCCGATTTATCGCGCCGATTAACTACTCTGGCCAAACCTGTCCGCCGTTGCTTTTTATCGACCGAAGACGGCCGAAGGCTTTGATACCATTCTCGTTGGAGAAAACGCGTGCTTTGCACATTGACGCGTTCATTACGAAGTTACCGCTTTGTTATTTCGTATGTATTTCTTTCCATCGAGACAAACAAAATTGTATTTGCTCGTTGAAACGCGAGAGGACGGAAATATACTCGGCGCTCCATTAACGACTTTTGTACTCGTAAATCTCGGTGCAAAGTTTGCAGGGTTAGCAGGCCGGAACGTGTAACTCGAAGGTTGATGATGATACGCATCGGAGAGAGTTCGTCAGAGTACGTAATTTTTCGCGGCAGACCTTGAATCCGCCAGCGTTATAGTTTGGCTTAAACTTTCGCAAGCAACGCGGACAGGCACTACCAACTGTCCCACTTTGCAGCGAGATTCGAATTGCACGAAGCAAACCTCGTGTACCTTATCTGGCGCGACAGGATTCCCTTGCCGCGGCTAAGCTCATTAATCTTCAGGAACACGCGGTGGAAGGCAGCCGGAAGTCGGTGAAAACAACGGATCGTTGCCACGATCACTGCGCCACGATCTTGGGCCGCTAACAGGCTAATTCGCTAATCCACGAGGGCTCGTCCTCGATCATCATTATGCGCGATTTGTCGGATAGTCCCGAAGGAAGGTGGAAACGGGACCGTGCGAGGCAATGATGATTAATACGCTGCCTCTTGAAGCGGCGAGCTAATCCTCGCTGGAAATGGGGCCAGGGACTTTAGAGTAGCGACACCGTTTGCGAATGCAACGAAGAGAGAAACACGAAAGGAGACAGAGTACGGCAAAGAGTTAACGAGCAACCGTGACGGGTATTTGCGTGTCGAACGAAAACTTCAGGCCTACTAAGTGACGACCGGATGGGAACGACACTCCTCCGAATTTAAATACGGCTTAACATCTCTTCGGTGCTATTTATTGCGGCGCTTGGTGTCGATTTGCGACCGGCCAATTATGGCAACGCTAATGGATCTCGAGGAGGAACCGCTGTAAATCACGAAATTGAGCATCGTCCAGAGTTTGCGAGGGAGCGACCTGACTCGGAACGAACCTGCGGGCCCCGGGCCCGCGATCGTAAAATCGTTGCACCTAATGGTTCCTCGTGACTCGAAAAAGAACAGTCTTGCTGGTCTGTATCCTCACGCAGGTGTACGGCGTCGATTTTATGGCGCGTTCTCCATTACCGTAATTAATGTTATAATTAATGTTTAACAATATGTTTAATAATTCACGTAATCGAAATCGCTTAAAAATCAGTCGAGAAAGTTACAGAGATTAGATCATGGTCAGAAAGCCTCTCGATAGCAAGTAGATGTAGTACGACCGCAACCTTTCCGAGATAAATCTTTTCCCGAGAAAATGTGGCATGTACTTTTGGAAAGCGAAACGAAGATCGTAGCTACCTTAAAGAGAAATCCTTTTCGTGCTCGGCAATTTGGAAAGTATGTACCAGACAAATTTTCTGGGAGCAAAGTGTATAACGTGTCTCTTTGAAAACACAGGAATTTAAGCGTGACGCTGTAACAAAAGTCTGGAAAGCGTAGCCCTTGACCGTGGGAGGTACTCTATTGAACTATAACTTCGCATCAGGAGCCTGTCAACGTCCCGCCGTTTCACTTTCTTCCTCCATCCTGTACCCCGAACTACAGAGCGTTACGTCAACGCGAAAAACTCGCAACCTTGTCTTGCAATTGCACGTTACCAACAGCGAAGATTATGACAAAGAGATACTTAACTCGGAGAAACGAGAAATCGATGGCTGACCCGAAGTTTTACTTCCATGGAACCCGTCTCGGTCTACGGGTGGTAGGGAGGTAACGATGTCACGGTGTGTTTTCGAACGTTTCAGGTAGCTTTGTTCGCAACGATTTCCAAGCTCGTAATCACCGTTCAATGCCCCGACACCGACTATAATGGACACGGTAGCGACTTCCAACTACGAGAGATTTAGGATCGCGGAGTGAAACTAGCAAGGTTACGACGGTGCTGGCTATTTTACGGGCTGAGGGCCATAAACGACGCGCACCGATCATGCTACTTTCTTACCAGTGACAAAAGGAAAACCGCTTTGTCCTCCGAACGAAAAAAACTTCCGGCTGTGTCACGCTCTCACGAATTTTTGAGGAATTTTGTCTACATTTTGTGTACAACGGGTTGATACACATACATCGTAGATCGCCCATGACAAGATCTCAAGTACACAGCTTTTATTTCTGCGCCAAGGAGACTCGAGAGAAAATGATCTTTCTTGTAAATAATTTATATTTTTCCCACGATTTTCTCTTCCGTTATGTTGCTTTAGAGCTATCGCGACTATATGGTTGTGAACGACACAGACAAGAGCGATCCGTATCTCTATCGATTTGACGTAAATGCTACAATTTACTGCTTGTAAATATCGGACAATGTGTATTTCCTTAGCGTCGGAAATAATAGGATTAAAGAAGGGTGAATACCAGCTGGAAACACGACCGAGGTAATTTTAGCTTGCAGTGGAAACACGTACGATCTTTGCTCGCTGGTCGTTTCTTTATTTTCCAGAGAAAATTGTAAAGTGAAATGGTTGGACATCGAATCGGGGAATAACCAACGGTGGAAAGTATCGGGGATAACGAAATTGATTCGCCTATAAAAGACGCGGATTTAATTTTAGTAGAATTCGTTGGCGTAATAGCGCGCGGATTTTAAGCGGCACGTGCACTTTGTCGGAGGCAACGGGGCGAGTTTCCGCCGCGATCGTACGCCAACTTCCTCCGCGATCGTCTCTGTTTCGTTGAATTAACGTTTATTAGTTTTCTCGTGAGCGGAACGCGAATTCCGCCGGTTATCGTTTGGCTTCGACTGCGCTAATCCGGAGGCAGGCACGCGATGCACGCGGCAACTATTCCGAAATTTCAGCAGCTTCCTTTAATCTTTCGTTTTATTTGAAAATCGTTCCCTACTCGGTTCCACCTCGCTTCCATCTCGCTTCCATCCTCGATCCGCACTTCGGTACCATGGTTCCACGCTTTAATAACTTCGTAAGCTCGAAAACATCGAAGCGACGACAGCTCGAGGCCGAGTCCTTCCGCGAAAACAATTTCCTGGATCCCTCCGGTTACCAGATACCGCTATTCGGTTTCAAAATCAACGCTCGTTTTCGGAAGACGTAGAACGCCTTGGAAAAAGTTGGGATCCCTTGTGCCATGTGCCACGTCGTGTTTCGATCGCACGCTGTTCCCGCAGAAGCACGTGGCAACCAAAAATCCTTCGGCGTTTCCTTTCACATGATCTGTACCACGTGTTCCAGGACTGCGCCCGAGGAAATTAACGGCTATTAGCGTTTCCTGCGGTCCCTTCAACACTCTCCTGAATTACAACCTTGTGGATTCTATGAATCAAGGCCAAGCTCCTTGACAAACGATTATCTCACGTTTTCCACCGTACGTTTCCTTCGAACGCGATCGAACTTTAGAAAAATTCGTCTTCTTCATGTGTTACATGCAGCTACGTAGTATAAACCGTATAAACACAGAGCGAGCAAATTTCGCGACACGAAATTCGTTGACTCGAGCAGAGGCAACGGCAGCGGCATTATTTTACAGGCTGAACCGGGTGAGCGGGGTTTAAAATAGCCTGAGAGGTGGGCAAACACGAGAGCCGTTCGTTTCGTACAACTATGTAGCGATGCTTTATCGGATACGATTGCTATACGCGCGACGAGCGGCGCGCGCTCGCAGAAACAGGATAACCAATTCAATGAAGCCATATTTTATTAATGCCGGCGGAGAGAAAATACTAAATCCATACAGCGACCTCGTTTGAATCGCGAGCGCGCGCGTGCGAGAAGGGCCGAGATCGTGCGCCGATTATAAAAGGTTACAAGGGAGCCGGGCAATTGGACGGGCAGAGGAGCGAATCGGCGCGGAACGCGAGCCGGCTGTTGGCGCGAAATCGCGCGGCAAAAGGGAAACGGCGATAAAGCGACGGTGACGCTTTTAATTCGAACCTCGAACGGTATTTGATTTAGCCTTTTACCGACGGAACGAGTGCTCCATTGCGGCCGTATTATTTCACGTGGACGCGCGAACGCGTTGTAGTTTTTACCTGGGAGCAACCTTTGTTATTAGCTCGGTCGGCTAGCGATCTTTGTTCGCGAGCGTTGCTGCGAAAATTTACTCGCATCGAGCTCCATTTTTCCAACTTTTACACCAACACGCTACTCGATCACCGGCTCGATAAAGATTCACCGCCACCTCTGGTTGGTTAACGATCGTCGATGCTCGACCAACGCTGCTCTGATTATTTTACCATTTCGTGATTCAGTGCCAACTTTTGCGTCTCTTTTTTGCTCCAGTTAATGAATTTGTAATAAACCATCGAGTTTCCCTTTAACAATTCAACTGACCGAACAACCTCGTGAACTCGTTTGCGAATCTGCAGATTCATCCGCTATAAAGCGCGATTGCGACGTAACTTTTTAACCGAATCCCTGCAACACGAGCCTCGGTATAATTAAATTAACGAAAGCACCGGCTGCGGATGCGGAAGTTGCTCGCTCGCGTTTATCCAGCCCGTTTCCGGGAGAATGATCGTCTCCCTTTACGACGACCACGTGTTACTACGAGGAGACGTCGTCTTTGGGAAGAATGTCCCGCGACGTTTCCTGGAGCGTGGCTGTCGTCTGAAGCTTCGGTGGCTGCCACCTGTCCCGAGATCCTCCGGCAACGAATTTTGGCCGACGAAACTAGGGCCAGAAGATCTGGAGATGGATACGGAAATTGGGGAAAATCTCAGGCAGCCAGCGGAATATAACGTCACGGAGCGCGCCACGTGCCGGATACGCGAAGAATACTCGCATGTTTATTCGCCCGACTATTACCCGGAAGTTGGAATATCGGTCAACCACGTTCCACGTTCCAGACAACTTTCGATGCATTTCCCGAACTGAAATGTCGCACGGAATCATTGGCGGAATACTATTGAAACACGAAGATAGACGAAAGTAACAAGATTTCGAGGATAATGGCTCGAATGCTGATTCGAGTTTCCATGGCAGGGAGGTAGCCATTTGGTAGCTAATGTGATTTTAAATCTGACGATCAGGGGTCTGCCGTTGATTCGTAACGAGAAAATAAAGTCCGGGCATCGAGGCGGATAATACGATTGCGACGGATTAAGGTGCTCTAGATTTTCATTGTGAGCGCTCGGTGAGAGTTAGGTTTCGCAGTAGCCTGCCACTATTTTGAGGACCTATTTGTGTATACACCGGATTTGGAACATTATAATCTTTTCTTATACAAATGGGATTAGGGTCGAGTTTCGAAGTAAGGATTTAGAGGAAAAGAAGTCGTCGACAGATTGGACAGCATAATTAATACAGGCAGTCCACCTGGCAGACGGGTGATCCACGTAGATTCGTCGTCCGATATGTTGACCGGTTGAACGGGGAAACGCGCGCCACCTGCTTGAAAATAGCGCTTCGAGCGACAATTTCCTTTTTCCCATTTCGACGTACAAAGACGCGAACCACATAGAAGACACCCCTCTGAAGCCGGGAAATATCGCAGGCGAGAAGAAGCGACGACGTAACGCACGTGTTTCTTTGACCCTTGCGGTTCGCCAGCGCTCGAATGTTTTATAAGGACACCCGTCGATAAATTCACGCGGAACGCTGCCACACTCCGCCTCTAGGCTCGATAAATTATCCCGGGGATGACAGAGACGTTATAATCCGAGGGTGTAATAAAAAGACTGTTCTTGCCGCCGTTACTTAGCAATAATTCGCGTCCGGAAGGTCCATAGGGGCGAGAAGAAAGGACTGTACCTTAGACAGAGACGGTACGATGGAAACGGGTCAACGAGGCTGGAGAAAGATGGAAGAAGAAGGAGAGAGAAGACGAGGGTAACTAGCGCGGAACTCTGGAGGATGGAAAAAGGCGAGCAAGATGAAAGAAAAAAAGCGAGACGAAGGAAAAACTAAGAGAGAAGGGAAACGAAGTTTTAGGAGGAGGAGACGAGACAAGTCGCCCCTGATGGCGACTGAGCGGCGGTGTCGGACAGATGTCGAAGAGAAGAACGCGCACAAAGCTGTGGACTACCGACAATGAAGAGCCGTCATGGATCCAGCAATGCCAAAGAATCGGCAGATGATTTATCGAATCGTATTTGTAGGTAATACGGGAAAACACAATCGACCAGGGTCTCGTTCCACGATCTCCACGGAAAAGGAACCGATGAGGGTACGCGCTCTCGGTGAACTATGTCGTGCCATTGTCGCATCGTTCGGCGATTGACCACGGACGAACGTCTTCCCTTCGATTTTTGCATCGAATTCCCTTGGAATTCTTTTCGGCGCGATCGATAGACACCTTGATGGATTCTCGCAGAATAGTCGTTCTCTCGAGTTTACGTAAACCAGCGAATCGGAAAGGAAGATTAACTGTAGGAAATCATGAAATGTAGAAAGTCGAGAGCAGTCGATGAACGGTCGACTTGGTAATTGTTTAAAATAGCACGGGACTGTGAATTCGCCTCGGGGCGGCGTAGAAAACTCTGATTGACTGTTAATCGCGTTTCGTCGCGATCGTCGAGCCGCGGAAACGCCTGGGAAAACGAAATTCCCAGCCGACAGTCAATTATGAATTCGCGGCGCCGTTCAGACAACCGCGTAATCTCGTTGCGAAGATCGCGCTGATAAGAACGCGAATCGCGGCTGATTGACTCGCGCAATGCATCCTTGATGAGTCTAGACACTCTGCTTTATGCCTCCGGCTAGGCTCGTCGCCTCGAACCTAATTAAAACGGAATATATTAAACCGTGCTTTCTTCTCCCAGTCGATCGCTCGATCCGTTCGAATCTTCGAGTGGTAACGCGTTGTTCGCCGCGGTGGAAACATTTGGAAGAAATAATGGATGGTCGTTGGCTCGTCTTTGTTCAAAAATTCAAACGCAGCCTACACAGCTCCGCTTGCAGACTTATCCGATTTATCGAAGAATTCGCGCAGCAATTTAGGAACGAAGGTATCGATGTCGTTAGGATAATATCGTTTGTTCTACGCGCGTTCCTAAGAGTCCTTAATGAGGCTGTGGCACGTCTGCCGTCTGGAGTCTCAGGTATCCGGCGCGGTAGATCGACAGCGCAAGTGGCACAAGTATGCAAACTATGCGGACGAAGTTCTCCGTCAACGACGATACACGACCGTGTCGAACGTGTTCCTTTCGCTGCAGGGGCAAGAGGTGTTTTAATGAAATAGCCTCGTTAAATTCTCTGCCGTACACGAAGACGGTCACTGCCATTTTTCCTTCCAACCGCCCTCGACCTCTGTTAACGCTTCCGTTATCGACGTTTCCCTGCTTTCGGAGTGTTCTCGCTTGCGAGTAAGCGTCCTAATGCGTTAGCAGAGCTTAGAGGAAGACTCGTTGTTTACCGAGAATGGGCCATTTTCGGCAGGATCCGGCGTCTCGGCGAGAGTAGCCGCTCGAGATAGAACAAATTCGAGCGGTAAATACGGCCGCGTTTAAAGCCACGAAAAAGTCGGTCACTCGACGAATGGCTTCGCCTCAACGATGTATAGGATGCCCTCCTTCGTGAAACAATAGCCGCGAGCAGGCGACAGTATCTCACGATAACGGTAACGACAATGGCGATACGCTCTTGCTATCGAGATTGCTACGTCACTGAGATGCTTCCGTCCTCGCTGACATCTGCTCCGATAATGACACCTATTGGCGAATCCGATGCCATCCACGTACATTCCAAGATACTCCTCGAGATCTCATCCGACACATTCCTCTTCCATCGAATACGCTCGGCGAAAGACGCGTCTATTTAATGCATCGAAGCGAGACATTACAATCGCAAAACGATAATTTCCAGAAGGAATAGCGCGAATCGGGATCGTACGTTACAGACGATTGTCTCGGTAAACAATGCTATCGTAGCTTAATATCGTGGCATTCGTTTCCTTGGTGCAGAGGGGAGGCCGAGGGACGACGAGACAGTGAGAATCCGGAGTAAACAGGGCGCAACGAGGTCGAAAACTTGGACCGAACTCCGACGAGGTCAGATATTAAAACAACTGCAGAGCCCGGCGGGGTTAGGTAAACGGAAACTGTGACAGTTGCTTCCGAAAATATATGAAATTGCTGGCTCGGCTGCGAGCACTGCTCGCGCGAATTATGCGGGGATTATTAAGTCGAAGAAGGCAGGCTCGTTGAATCAGAGCTGCCTGTTTTTTAGCCGGTGATCTCTTCAACCAACCCGTCTCCGAGATGGAGACGCGCCTGGGATTCAAGGGTTGGCGGTTGGAAGAAAGGCAGAGACTCCGCCCTCTTCGGGACATCCAATTTCTCAAAGAAGTTTACGGCCATAGAAACGAGGAAAATTGCCCGTTATATATTAAAGACGTCTTTAGAACGGTAAACAGAACGACTTCCTGCGGGAAGTTATGCGACAGTCCTTGCCGGAGGATTATCAGACGCGTCTAGGCTGGCTGCTCTTTGACGAAACGCCGTCGTCAACCCCGTCGTCGACGAGCCTCAGCCACACGGTTCCCTTGCAACGCTGGTTCTCCGCCTAATTTTCTATCCCCGGGCCTCGTTCTGGCGGCCGGTTGCGACGCGACCAACTTTTCGGCAAAAGGATATGAGATATCCGGATGAAAGGAATCCCATCGAGTCTGCTCGCTCCCCCTTTCGTACTACCATTTTTCGCCGCGCCATCGAATCAGTTCATGGTGTTCCTTGGTCGTTGAAAGCGAGCTCCGAACGGCTCGTATCATGGCCAATTACAACGTACAGGCGGATTATCGAAGAATCGTTTGCACGAATGACGACGGTGTTGTTGTTCGATAGTTGTAGGGAAAATTAGGTGGCGGATAAAGTGGCCGCTCGAGGCTACTTGAACGCGAACGATATCGTTGCGACACGGAAACGTCCACCGGTATATTCATGCTTCGAACTCTCGCTTTCTTTTTTACTCGCGCTTCCAAGTTTCCGAATTCCGAATCCTCGAGGAACGATACCCGGCCAAGGATACTCGACAAGTTCTCGAAAAGACGCGAGGGACCGATAAAAAGTCAGTCCGCGAGAAATTCAGGGCTGGCTAGAGACAACTTAAAGACTCTCGTTTTATAACGCCAAAAGGAAGAGTTGGCGGTGCTGCAAGTGCTATTCCAGCCGAAGTTAAACGCTCGTCGAACGCGTTAATGGATGTTTTCGCGTTTTCTCAGCGACGACGAAGCAGCAGCAAGCTAACTGTTTTTCCATGATTTCTTCGTGGAGAACGCGCTCTCGCCTGGATGCTATTAACTTCGTCACGAACAGATCACTCTGGCACGCGAACGCTTTTCCACGTAGCAGGACGTTGATCGATCGCCCCTAAAATTCGCTGAACCGAACCAACGACCAACCTCTACTCGTTGCTCGCGAGATTTTCGCCACTTCGAATCGGTTAAACGCGTCTCGAGACTCGCGCGAGATTCTTCTCCTTTCCAAGATTCCAGTCGTCTATTCCTACGGATTTAAAATTTGAATAAAATCATCTCCCATCCACGGCTCGTGTACTCGATTCTCTTCCGACGGAAACAACTACCGAGAGCACGTATCTTGGATCAAAACATTCGCCGCGTTGAATAGGCCACGGTGGGCGGTGGTCGACAGAAGGAGGATCTGCCGTAATATCGAAGTCGTGTAGCACGCGTACAAAGACGGTGCTCGGTAGGTCGAGACGCGGCGGTGACGTTGGAGCCAGCGGCAGCCTGCCGTGCTCCGGAAGAATCCACGTAAACGTGGATCTAGAGCAAAAGGAAGGGAAGGAAGGGAGAAAATTGTAGAAGCACAGAGATATCGAGAAATCACCTTTCATCTCTGAACGCGACATATGAGATTTAGAAACGAGAGAAGGTCTAGAGACCTGGAATTTTATTTACTGGTGCTACAAGCGAGCCGCAGTTATCGCAATCTCCAATTCATAAAGCTCACACTACGCTTATTCCGAGTGTACTTTTCTCAAACTTTCCAGGAAGGTTTCACCATTCTGTTACCCATTAGGGTAAGGTGGAATTATTCGAATGATCCGAGCTTCGACGTTTCATGAATCAACTGTTTGTACGCAGTAGCCAAGCTTGCTGCGTGTTGCGAGACATTACGAGAAAATATCGCGTACCTTAGGTCGAGCGAAGGAAAAAATATGACAAACGAGAAAACAACTGGAACGATCCTATCGTACTTTAACTTGAAATTCAACGCCGTAGTTATTTTCGAAGAATTCCGGACATTCCCGTGTAACTCGGCAATTAACTCGAGCAATGTGTGTAGGAGAAAACTCAGCGACGCGAGAACAAGGGTAAACCGAGGGAAGACACCTCGTAACGTCAGCCTGTCTGCCACGTAACCGCGATCAGTTGCAGCACGAGGCTGGCAATAAATCGTGCGGCAAAAACGAAGGGACGCAGTTTTCCCGACGCCACAGCCTGCTCGCGGACCACGAGGATCGGATAGCATCGCGAAGAGAAACGCGTGCACGGGGAAAGGACAGCGGACGATGCGTAATACGAATATAATAATTTATGGTGTATCGAGGTATCAGCGCAAGGTGTTGCCAGCGGACCCTTCTTGCGCTGTCTGTTTCAACCCCCTATCCCGTCGACTAAAGCATTCCTCCGCATTATCTACGCACTCCATACGTACAACCACGTTGAAACAGCTCGGCCTGACGTGTCTGCGAGGAAACTAATGCGCCTCGACGGTGAACCCGTCGTCCTGGCTGATTCGGGATGGATTTTGCTCGGATGACGCGAAAATCTCGTGAGCCTGGCTTTTGAATCCTGCTGACGAAGATTAAGGACTTGAAAGTTGGAGATCGTCGACACAGACGCGTAGTTAGGGGTATTATTGCGAATAGGTTGTTACGTTAGTGGCAGATTTGGAGATCGCTTGAAAATTCGTCAGAGATTACGAACGAATGGCAACAGTAGAATAATACACGATAAACCGTGCGATCTACGGGACAAACGGCAGTTGTCGTGTTTCGTCCGATAGGAATCTCCTCAAAATTCTGACAGCGCGCGAAAAATTACACGAATTTGAGCCGCGTATCGGCCGTGTCTTATCGACGAACAGGAGACACCCAGTACATGGAGGTATCAGGCGCACCGCGACATCGAGTACTGATCAATGCCAGGGGCGCGCGACAAGGCCAGATAGAACGGTGAAATATTATTTCTGCGCGACGAGAGGAACGCGGAGGGGAAAAAGAGGAGTCCGCCCGCGTGTTGCAGCGACGACGGTGAGCCAGAACGGTGCGTATAAAGAGAAAATTGCGACCGGTTGCACGTCGATGGAGCAACGGGGATCTCTCGAAACGTCGCGTATCGCGAATCGAGCTAATTATGCGTGCTAAATTTACGACGGCCCGTAAATCAACAAGAGACTCCATCGCGTATTACTTTCATCCACCGACTGTGTACGCGTACTTGGGTGCTCGCGCTCTTCGTGCAAAAAACGCGCCATAAATATCGTTAAAACGGAAGCTGGATAATTGTCTGCTACTCGTTCTCTTTTACGCGGAATCCTGTAAAGTTCTGTAATAAATTTTGCGTCGAGTGTCGCCCGGCCGTTACTTCTCGCGCCGCCAAACGTAAATTTGTAAGCTTTTTCTTTTATCAACGAAGGCGCCAAACGGATAAAATTAGGCAACGTTAAAAAAAGGCCTGACGCGTTATTCAACTCGTAACACGCGCACACTGACCGGTACATCCGAAATTTCGTTTTGGTCATAAAAATTTCATCAGCGCGCCGGTTCGCGCTGGTATCAGCGGGAACTTAGGCGCGGGGCGTAACACGCGGCCGGAATTAATTTCTCGACCTCGGAATGGCTAATCTGCATATTACGAAATTAAAAAAATTCTCGACTCTAATTCACCCGCTGCGATGAATTCTAATTTGCGGATTCAAGCGAGCCGGCTTACCAGGCGTTTTCTTTGCGCTACCGGAGAACTTGCTGATGAATCGTTTTCCGAGCGCGTGCTTTGTTTAATTCCCACCGTGTACAAAAGGGGCGATGTTTCGCGAGAAAGCCACCGCCCGCACCTTTTCCACGTTTCCCTCGCCGCTGGATCGCGCAGCTATTAACGCGCGCAACCCCCCTGATCCACCGCCGAACGGTTTGCAGCTTCGACTCGCGTTACATCCTCGTCAAACGTTCATCCTTCTGCCCCAACGAATCTTTGGCTCGCGTTAACCAGCGCAATTTGCTTCGTAATCTCCGGTCCGTTGATTTATAAGCGACCCACTGACGCGTACGTATTGTCATATTCGTGGGGCCGAAAGAAGGGGCCGGGTAGGAGATTCGTTTTTCGAAAGCCTGGTTAATCCACGTCCGTTTAATCCGTCGCAATTCTATATAGTTACATTTAGTCCGTATACGCGTTACACCCTGTATATAGAAGGAGGGTAATAAGTTACATTGTGGATTTCGATCGGTTCCCTATTCGCTTCGAGGATCCTAGCGGAGTTGCGTTTGATGTGATTCGACCGTTTGGGGATTTGGGATCGCGCGCGACCAAGTAAGCCTCTGCAGCGAAATTGTCCGCTCGTAAAGCAAGCGTTAATACATATTATTGGCGTAGCCACCGCTTGTTTCTGCAGTGATTTGGGGCAACTAGGGATAGAGAATAATAGAGTTCGCGCGAAGAGAAGGAATCGATGGGAGAAGAATATTTAGCTTCTGAACGATAAAAAGAATGAGTAGCTTGCGATGGCTTTTTTGCAGGGTGTATTTCCACGCCAGTGAAGTTATACGTGATTTTTAATAAATTGTTACCACAAAGGAGAATAGAGGGGAGAATGTGGTGGATGATACAACGATAAAACAGGAAGACTTATAAATGAGAAGTCTTCCGAGTACAATTTTCAAAGGATCCCACGACATGTTGCGTAAGTATGATCGACGAGAGTTGCATAAAAGATAGAATAAACAAGCGTTTCTCGTTTCCAGGGAAAAATATCCACGTAGAAAACCAGAGAAACGAGGAATAATCTGAAAATGTTGAAAGCGTGCAAACGAACGAACGAACGATAATAACAACACGATAGAGGAGCGTCCTTCGCTGCGATTTCGGCCGGTGACTTTTACCTTGCTTCCGTTTTAACCGTATCCATTGCCGGTCGTTTAATTAACTTAATTCCCAAATAATTTATATTTTCCAGTGGACAGGCGTGAGAGTAAAGGGACGCGGGGAAAAGAAGAAAGAATCCTACTCGTCGGACACGAGCGTACTCAGTTGGAAATTGGTTCGAAACCTGTTCGGAAGCCATGCCACCCACTGTTGCCCCCCCCGCTTCCCCCCCCCCCCCCCGTCTGTTAGCTCACGCAGGATTATCACGCGAGCGACCGAGCCGGCGAACGAACGAGCCGCGAAACTTTATTTGGTTTATTACCCGCGTCGGTGTTTGCGCTTCTGCCTAGCGTCGAAATAGAGAACGCGCCTCCCGGAAGAGATATTTAATGCTTCACGCGCAAAATGGAACGCGGCTCGGATTATGCCGCGATTTAATCTGCGAATCAGCCGAGGAATTTTTTACGATACCTCGAGCGACCGGCCGTGTCGGGAACAGGCATCGCGATAACATCTACTGAAACCGTATGCAGATAATCATAAAGCGTTTCCCAACGTTTCCCGGTTGACACGCCATTTCGTGGATTATAAAGATTAAATATTTCGAACGTTATTGCGTTCGCGCCGAGCCGAGCCGAGCCGAGTCGAGTCGAGCCGTGCGCCACCGCGCTATGAAAACGTTCGCTCGGATCGTCGACGCGATTCTCGTCGGTGGATCGACTCGATCCGTGCAATTTTTCGCTGAATGCATGCGAAAGCGTGTCTGCCCTGTCTATTACGATCGTTGGGATTATCGGCGACGCGAAGGATTGAATTCGAAAGTTGAGAGAGCAATTCTGGATGGGTCTGAATCGCTTGGAAAGAGCTGTCCTGGAAACCTAGCGATCTGGTCGTTAACGCGAGACAGAAAAGATCGACGTTACGTTGCATCGCTTGATTCGATTCGCTCGTAGCCAACGATCGACGATGAAACAACGAGTCTTTGAAGTCTTAGGGAGTAAGAAGGTCAGCCGCGTGGAAATACGGTCAGTCGAGGAGTCGGCCGGAAGTTCGGTGGCGCGGCAAGACATCGCAGCGGCAGAGTAGCGGATAAGAGGACAAGTCGGAGGAAGAAAAGGGAATTCATGACTAGTATCCATTCGCCGTGGAATAGGATATAGGTTGTCGAAAGGAATAGTTTGTGCGCTCGAATAGTAAGGAGAAGGAAGTGGAAGAAGATTCAGAGAGGAGGGTGCAACGAAACGTGGAACGCGGTCGTTTGACTCTCGCGAAATCGAGAAGGATAGAGAGCTCGCAGTTCTTTTGTCCTTTGTTCTGCTTCCAGTCACTGAACGTTCTTACGAACGAGGTGTCCCTTTCTACGATTTGACAGTCTGTTGGAAATAGTCGCCGATGCTGCTACAAAGAAATCAGATTGTCCACTTGTTTTTCGTGTACTCGAATATTTCGCTTTATCGCATAAAGACAGTAAAATGGAGGAAACGTTGAAAGATAATTATTTCCTCTGACAGAAATGCCTTTTTAGAAATCTACAAAACGCATTTGTATTCCATCTTTTAAAAGAGATTTTCCGTAGCAAAGAGTGACAGCACGTTGATCGAATTATTGGGGGAACAGAAAGGTCGAGGGAAAGAAGAAAGCGAAACAGGGATCAAAGCGTCGAGGCTAAGGGGGTGAGCCGTTGGACGAGTGGCAATCGCAAGGAGAAAGAATGGCACTCGGTAGTTGGTCACAGAAAAACCGACGTATTTTTTCGTTCGTGAACAATGATCGCTTTAAACGATTCTCATCAGCGTTTTACAAGGTGAATATTCAAAAAAGCACCCCTGTCGTCTTTGGGAAGACGGCTCCGCGGTTAAGAACTTGAAAGGCAGAGGGTGGAAGACCCCGAGGGTGATGGTAATCCGTCAATGACTATAGTGGCCAAAATCCACCGGAAAAGCGACCGTTTAGACGCGACGCATTGTGCGGTCGAGCGATGGGACAAATTTAGCGTGAAAATATGAAAACTCGCGGACGCTCTTGTGGTCGTTCGACAACGGAACCATCGAGTGGTCGACGTTCATTGATCGACAAATAGTCGATGTACGGGGTGTCCCGAAAGTGAGGATAAGAAATGTCGTTCGAGTCGACGTTGGCCTTTACTACGAATCGCTTATACCCAAGTACATCTCCTGCTACGTTTACTCTAAGAAATACGAGAATATCGCACGAGCTTTCAAATTTTATAACGATTACTACGTTTCCAGATGAAGACGGAAAGCAACAAACTTCGTATCGATACATCCCACTTTCAAGACACCCTGTAGAAAGACGTAGCTAGGATTGAAACTCACCGGAACAGCGAGAAGAAGTCCTTTGACCGATCCCCATCGCCAGTTAATGCGATTAGGAGAGTGCGTGCTCTTTGTGAATATGCGGATTTTCAGCTTTCCGCGTTCTCTCGCTTCTTCGATCCTGCTTCTGTCCCTCTCACTATCGACCGGTGCAGTCACGTTTCGAGTTTAACGAACGCATCTACGTCTGACCGGTCACGGGGAAACACCTGAAACGACGACGTCGCTTCACTTGCTGTAAGTCCGATTACGTCGTTGGAAAAATTAGCTGCACGACCAGTAGAGCTGAACGATCGTTGTATTTGCGATTGCGCTAACCTGTGCACAAAAATAAACGAACTTATTAATCCTCTCGGTGTGTAAAGCACAAAACGTTACGCGCCATTGAACCGCGTTCAACGAAAAATTGAGATTTATTGGAAACTATTTTGGCGGTTGCAACGGTATCGATGGCGGAGAAGAAATTGAAATTGCCATCTTGACCTACTTAAACGGATAGTTTAGGTTTAATTGGAAAGTCACATGTACAAAAGAAGGCGAGCGTCCGCTTAATCCCCATTCTTCCTCGAGGCTTCGAACCAAAGGAACTCTTACTTAATAATCCTCCGCTGAATGACCCTTCTCTACCTCCTTTCTGCCCCTCGTCGATCCCTTTCACGATGACCGTTTGCTCGCTCCGTTTCTTTTCTACCCTCGGCGATCGAGCATCAACCGTCCACGATTTCGCCTTGTTTCCCTCGCAGTTGTTTTCTTAATTACACGGAAGAAAGAAGAGGATCATTGGAAAGACGATTCCGTGGAGCAGGCTTAAAAGCCTGGCTCGAAGGAGGTCGTTTGGTAAGAGAACGAATTAATTAAATTCCCGTAGAAGTCATCGGAGGAGCGCTAGCCCTGAAATTGGCCGGAACGGAAGCGTTCTCTTGGTTCGCCGCGTCGCGTCGTGCCGGCTCGACTCGGAGCCCGCCGGCGCTGTTACGACGACTGACTGGCGACCGAAAAAAAAAAAAAAAAATAAATAGCGATCGCGAAAGAAAACAAATGGACACGGTGAATCCATGCATAAACGTACGAATATGTGGGCGGTTGCTGTTGCCGGCCGATATATATTCACGGGCCGGGTAAAAGTTAATTAAAAAACGTAATGAAACGCCACGAGCGTATCGCCAGGGACCACCGATAATTACCTTCCTCTCCCCGTTGCCCCGGCATCCATTTCTCTCCCTTTTCACGTTGCCGTTCGTTGGTTGTTTCGTTTTCACGAATCGCCAGGTGATCGTGTTGCACCGATGGATGTCTTCATGCGTGGCGAGCACACGCTCTCACCCTGCGTGAAATATATCGATGTAAATAATAAACAAACGCACGGATGGCGCCTACGATAGCGCCGCATCCCCCGTTTCGCTAATTTTCCATTCTCATCTGCCACGCGTCCTACCACCCCCGCGTAATTTACCGACCCGACTAACTACCCGCTGCCTCGACACTCGTTTCCATTCTCCCGAGCATGCACCGCACATCTCTACCCAAACCAGCCCTCGGTCGTTGCTCACCTGCCCCGCTCAGCTTTAACCCCCCGTGCGTCGTTATATTTCCATCGTTCATTAACATTTCAACCGGCATGAGAATCCATGCGCCATCGATACGAACCGCGCGGCTGCCCGACACGCGTAATTCGATTTCCGTGCGACGCGAATAAAGTTTGTAGATGAAATAGACACTAACGAGGGTGCGGCTAATAGACGTTCCGAACGCGCCCCGCTCTGGGGCCGGTTATTCCGCGAATTTGTCCGATCCCCGTGGCCCTTCACCACCCCCTACAACCCTCTTTCAGCTGCACAACTGCGCTGTAAAATAATTTGTTGACCGTCTGTAAGTAAATATTTCACCTACACTCTGGTCGGTCAACGGCCACGGGGCTAACGAATATTTCGAAAAGCGACCACACTCTCGACGCGAGCCGCGTATCGCGCGAAAATAGAACGGAAAATTCAGCTGGTTTTGTTTGACGATGACGTACGCTCACCGCTGCGTTTCCACGCTCGATCCCGTCGCGTCGTGCGCGCGCCAAATCGAATTTCCGAAAGATTGTTCGAATCCCGAACCACGCTTAAGTGGATTGTCAAAGCGTAGCTAACGTTCGACGGTCTGCGAAGTTGGAAATTTGCGGCGGTTTAAGGTCGACGAATGCCGCATTCGACGAGCGGCGATCCGTCGTTTTAAACGTTTTAAACACTCGTTTCATCCGAACTTCTCTTTTCCAAGGAAAGCTTCTTCCTTTTCGAAGAAGAAACGAGTGAAAGAGTGTTGTTCTTTTTGATAGTGCGTGGACGAGGTTCGCAACGGTCGCCTGCAACGACGATTTCCGTCGCGATTTCACGGTTTTGCCAAGTGGACGAGTCTCTACGGAGCGGTATTCCAACGCGTGTTTATCGCCGGAGGGTGGCTGAGTGAATTAACCCTCGGCGAAACGGTGGCGAGAACGGTCCTTGAAGTGGCGAGGCCGCTGCTCGAGCGGTGGCACAACGTTTTACGCGCTAGGACCGGCTTAATTAGAAAATGCTTGACCCTCGTAAAGTCTGGACCGAGCATCGGACGCGTTCCCCACCGTGAGACTGCCATCAACGCTTCCAGTAACACCGACCTACGCGGTCACCTCGTGTCTTTCTGCGAATATTATAATCCCCCTGGGGAAAAGGATGCTCTTACGCCTGCCATCGTCGTAATTTCTTTCCCTCCCGCTCGCTCGTGCACGTAAAGCGTTTGAATTCCTTCGTTAACGGTCGCTCGACCCTTTGCAAATTTCGTCTCTAAACGCTCTAGCCACACGGACGCGCGATACACCACGCTCTTCCGACCGTTTTCACCCGATGGTCGTGTCCGTTTCCTGTTTAGCGTTCGCACGGAATACGTCGTTGCAATTTGTACCAGACGTTGTTTGGCAGTAGTCTGAAATGCAGGGTAGTTCTTATCAGGCGTTAATGCTCGTGAAATGCAAATTCTCGTTGAACGTAGAAACGTATTGAGACGAAGCTTGCGTCCGACACTCGTAGGTATTTCATCGTTTCGTTACACCGTAAAACATTCGATTGTTTGGCAAGTTCGTAGCTTCTTTCGCCAACTTGTATAGCATAACGAATCGTACGAGCGAGTAGAATGGATATAAAGAGAACGAAAGAGAAATATTTGGAATTCCTTTAGAGGAACGTTCAACTCTGCGTGTAACATTCATCGAGTATAGTAGTTTAACGTAATTTCTACAAAACTTATTCAAAAGTTATATACAAGCGATCGTTTCGATCAACCGAGTACAAATTTTCTCAACTTAATACTCGCTTAAAGATATACGTGTATATATAACGCGATTAGACCAACAACTTGGACAAAAGGGGTAATTAAAGCGTACGTTTTATAGGAGAAACGGGGACGAGGGTTCGTCAAAGAGACACTAGCTCTCGCGCAAGATCGACGTACCGTCGTTGGCATTGTTTCGAAGACGCGAAGGACGGAGTCGAGGCGGGAATCGCGTTCCCGTCGTAGTCTCGCGGAACAATGGCATCGATAACAGGCTGTACGCGACCGAGATAATGCGAACGACTCGCAGCAGAAGTTGTGAAGGGCGGACTCGTGCGCGAGACATCCAGTTAATTACGGAACTACGAGGACAAGTTTTCCCGTGGAACTGGCTAGGAATCCGTCAGCTGACGCTACGACAGATGTCCCCGTGCCAGCTCGGCTTCGTGCCCGCCCCCTTGCTGCTTTCGGTAATTCTGACAATTTAGCGATTGTGTCCCGAGCATAATGGGGGCCCGGAGTTGGTTGGGACCCCACGAGCTGTGGGTGTGGCACGAGCCGAAACGATACACACGGAAAGAGGAAGAGAGAAGGAACGTCTCTCTCCTTATTGTGTTTAAAATCGCTCGTTCACGAAACTGCGCTTTTGTCCAGGCCAGGAAACGTGGGCGCGATTTGTCCTCCCTGACAAGATTGTATTAATGCTCGTTATATTAAGGCAACTGTGCCCATTGAATAGAGGAACGGGATTTACCAAGACTATATTTGGGGAAAGCAGCGCTGGGAGATTTTGCGAGACGAGGGATAGGGTAATGGCGATCTTCTTTCCAGAGCAATCGTCCATAATCCAATGATCTACGAATGGACCTCGTATATACCTTAAACGCTCTTAAATCCTAGTTTAACGAACTTCTTACAGTGGCCATAAGAGGTATCGGTTTTTCCAGAGGAAACTTGATCGTAAAGTTTTCCGGAAAGGGGATGGCGCGGGCGATCGTGTCACTGTCACGGGGGTTGGTTTCGTGTGTCGCGGTGATACGGGCAGAGCGTACGTTTACGGAACTCTATAGCCAGCTCCATTGTCACCGTCTCCATCGATCTTTAATCTCGCGCTGGAGCAAAACGTATCGATTGTACTTTTGTCGTGCGACGGCCGAGCGAACGATCGATCCCCACACCCTGCCAACAGTGCAAACGCCTCCCTTCACATTCGCATTCTTCTGCGTCCGTAGCATTTTCGGAGGGGCCATGGAAACGTGTCGCTAACTGCACTCCGGCATTATTAAGGACGCGTCCCGCGATGCCATTCCGTCGTTCGTTAGCAGCCAGACGCACCCTTGGTTCTCCGGCGCCCTTTGTACGCCTTATGGCAATTTATCGGACCAGTCAATCCCCGGGCCTCAGGAATCTCCATTACGTGCCCCCTGTAAATTACTCGATATCGCGATAAGGCGGTACGTCTTCCCCGCGTCGCGTCGCTTCCAGAAATATCGGCGATCGATCATCGTGAACTGATCGTCAGCCCTTTCATTAGCCCGCGGAATCCGACTTATCGCGTTAACGCAGCTGCCATCGGCGGCGTCGCTGCATTTCTTACACCCTCCCTCGCTCTCTTTCGCTCGAATTTTTCGTTTACCCACATTCCTTCCTCTGTTATCAGGCTCGTTCGGCTATACGGCTTCTCCTTTTTCCACGTTTCGCCGGTTTCCACGGGGCAATTAATCGAGCAGTCTTTTTTCCCGAACCGCGGTTATTTTTATTGGCACGCCGCGCCGATTATACGAACGTGCCCCATTTTCCGGAATGGAAATAGGCTGCCGTAAGTCTGACAAATTGTTCGAATCTCACAGCACCGCCGCATCGATTATTATTACCGTTGACCGTAAATAACGCGTTTCCCTATAAGTATATGAAATTAATAATTGTTTTTTTCCTGCCATCTCCGGCTAACGAGAAATCGCTTCATCGGAAAGCGATAACGAGCGAACGGTATTGCGCCAACTTTTCTATAATAATCGTTATCTAACTAACTTAATCTAACAGCTATTGCCGCTGTTACTGTATCGTTTGTGCGAAAAAGCTCGCAACGGATCGTCCGAACAGTCTCGGCCAAGAGAAACAAAGGGAAAAACGCCGAGGGTGTTTAAGACTCGCGAAAACTGGCGCGACCACGTTTCTCAAGCGGTAGGTAAATTTAAAGAACCACGCCGGGATGCCTACGGTTTCTTCGATTATGTATGCCAAGTAGCTGCTATAGTGTCGTACATACGGGACACGGCGCTGCGCGGCGAGCAGAGCCGTACTTCTCGAATCGCGTGTATATTTATGAACCGGAGGGCGTGTGCACGCGCCGCTGCAACGACGCCAGCCACCTTCTAAAAGAAAACAGTTATTCTGGAAGAGAGTCCGCGCACGATCCTGTTTACCGCTGTTTCCCGCGATGAAATATTTAGCGAAACATTTTCAGAAACAGCCGGTTTCGGCGTGCTGGAAATCTCGCGCGGCCGCAACCGAACATCTGACGTCGTTCGTATTCACTAGAAGCATCGCGAAAAATGGCTGGTTATTTCTTAGACTTTGTAGGTTGATGTAAGACGTACGAAGCAGCCGAAGGCCTTCGAAATGGTCGTTTTATGGATGTTTACCCACGTACGAGACTGCTAATTGAAAGAACTACGACGCGTTTTTCGGTCGAACGCAATCGGCTCGTTGTTCACAGACGGGAACAAATTAGCCCATGCATTGGTGTGATCGTTGTGTACTTTTCGATTGCCGTAGGTATTACGGCCGTGGGCTGGAAAAACCATCGCCGGTTGTACAGCGTTTGGGTTATTAATAACTTGGCAAGTAAATGTTTACGCGACAAACAGCGAACTTTACGCCTGATTCCTGTGGAAAAGCGATACTACGAAAACAGATCGAATGGCGTGGCACGGTGAAAAGGTTCGGAACACAGAGTGCAAGAGGGGATTGAGAGGAATCGGGGATGAAGCGTAGGGGTGGCAGGGAAAAATATGGGATTTTAATTTGCGTTAACAAAGCGTCATCGACTGACAAATAATAACTCTATTAATTATGTGGCAGCGTGTCCTCCGGGTCCCGTATCTAACACGCTCGACTTCGCCGATAACGAGTTCAATGATATCGACGTCTCGTACCCGTCTCGTAACCGACCGTGTTGGTTTCGACATTACCGTTTCCCCGTGGGTGGCGAATGCACGCGAGCGCGCGTAAATACACTGCTAGCAGCCCGGTCCTATTCGCGGATCGAATCTCCATTAATTTCGACGAGCCCCCGTTCCGCTGGAAGCCGCAACATTTTTCCGCTCTCTCGACGCTCTACCCCGCGGCTCAGTTAATTTTTTTTTTTTTTTTCTACCCGGCAACGAGCGGCCGCTATTTTTCCGCCGCGAGATCATACGTTACCGAGAGGAACAGAAACGAACGGCAGAGGGAAAGGGCAAGAGAGAAGATAGAAGAGAGGGAGCAGGACGGACGATAATCAATCGATCGTTTGTCAGAATCGCCGGCAACGATATAATTGATTTCTATAGAAAAATGATTGGCGGATAATGAAGCCGCGTTCGATTGATCCGATGCAAATATAGCGTCGTCGATCGGCATTCGGTTAAATATATGCGGGCATAATTCCTAGAAATCGGAACTGTGATTGATAATATATTTATTCGAACAATATCCGCGGTTAATTAGGTCATAATTAGTAATGATTCGATAACGGAATTCGGGATAAATTTGATTACGCTACAACAATTTTGATTAGTAAACCGTCGATACGCGGCTGCGATAATTGTTTGTTATGCGACGTTGACGGGCATCGATTTAAAAAAAGATTCTCTAACACGTCGTTATATCGTTGCAAAATTTCTACTATTTTCACTGATCTCCACTATCTTTGCTCATTTTTGCTATTGCCCAAAATTGTCGATACACGCGATTCGATTACTAACGATGTACATTAACGAACACCAACGTACATCTCGATAAGCAGATTCGATTTTTTGCCAACTACGATCATTTGCCGAATTTTTCGTACAACGTACCATTATCGCCAGCTAGTTATTCCGTCGTAAACGATGTCCGTGGCTGTACTGTCGGTTCAATTATGAGCCGCGCTACGGTTTCCAAATGACACTCCACGGTCCAGCCGCTTGTTGGCCTCGTACGCGCGCGCCGCCGCTCGCGCTCACCGATTCAATCTGCATTATAACCGGCTGTTCCGATATGCGAGGCTGTGTGTTCGATACCTGCCCGTATGAACTGCGGCTACAAATAGCAAACTACGGGGTTAAAGCGGCAGAACCGACACGTAGCAACCCCCGAACTCCGATACGGGCATTACGCGACACGGATTGCTAGAATCTTCGATCAATCGAGCCAGCGAGCTCGTCGAAGCGATTCGACGTTCCAGATACGTCCAGTCGATTCTATGCACAAAGGCGCGTCGAAATAGAAATTTTCTGCCACGGAAGATCGATACGTTCCTTCCTACGATCGTCTCAGTTTCCTTCGACTTTTCTTCCTCCGGCATGAAATACGCTATGCTTAAATCCGCGGTATTTTATCGTCGAGCGACAAATATGAAATTTTCGGACAACTTTCGACAAACCTCTTTGTCATCGTCCACCGAATCGTCGTCTTCGTTTAACGAAACTGCTGCCTGGTATATAAAAAGAAACTCGGAATGTTTCGTTCCACGGAATCACGGCCAAAGAAAACGCCAAGCAGCCCGAGAAATAAACCGGTGATCGAAACAAAGAGTCGGCGGGTCAGACAGTTTGCAGTTTCGAGACCGCGAGCAGTATCTAAGCCAGAAACGCATAGAGGAAGAAAGAGGAAAGACGATAAGCTCTGAATACGATGGACGAGTATCCACGAGATGCGCGCGGCGCATCGAATTGAAACTGCGCTGCCAAATGGGACGCGAGTACAACGTGGGCCGCGTCTTGGCTCGCGACGGACTCTGGTAAAAGCCAATAATCCTCGAGGCAATAGAAACCCTTCTGGATATTCCGGCGTATTACTCGGGTTCCGTTCTCCGTTGGCTTTCGTCGCGGTGGAACAACCGCGAGGCGTGCATGATTGCACGACTGTGTGGTTACTTGCGACAACTTTCATCGTCGCCGGTGAAAGTCTTCACCAGAAATAATCTGTACAGCGATAGAAAAATCACTTTGCATATTTTATTTTGAATACAGTGTCTATTATCTTGGCGATGTTTGTCAGACGTAGATATACCTCGTTAGAGACAATTGTTTCTGCCATCTTGATAAAGCGTTTTATTCGAATGAAAGACTGGTGGTAACTTGGTCCTCGGAGTATGTGTATCTTCGAAATGAAAAAAAGAAGTAATGGCTCGTTCCAAGTTACCATACTTCCGCCAGAGAAACAAACAGATCGCATTACCGTTCGAAGCTGGAGAATGTTTCTCATTTCTTCATCCGGAAAAGGAGTAGCGTCGCTTTCGTTCCAGCTTTCGGCTATTTGCATGTTCTCGCGACGTTCGAAAAAATATACGCGCCAATATTCGTATACGTTGGAGATATCGACGAAAAGTTGCCAGAGCAGGCACAGCCGAGATGGCCAAGATCCCGTAGATTCCGAGAAAATGGAACGGAAACGCGGGACGGATGAACGGCGGCTTATCGATCGGCGGAGTCCGTTAATAGTTTCGCGGGCTGGCTGTTCCTTTCATCCGCGCAGAGAGAGCTCCAGAGTCTCTTTCTTTGTTTTACACGAGGCATAGAGTACCGGAGGATGGCGATGATGCCGGAGGGTCGAGCAGAAGCGCACACAACCGCCACTTGTATCCATTACGGCTCGCGGAGTTATGAGGCCGACGTTTATTGGCTAACTTGTAACTCCTTGCAGCCAGTCTGAATTATTCCCTGGTCCTTGCAGAAGCCTCGTAAGTTTATTTCAATTTGGACCCGTCCCGTCTCCCCCTCGTCACGTTTCTCCTCGTCTCGAGCCCTGTCTTTCTTTCCTCCGTCGTTTCCGCTCCGAGATTTATTACGTAGCGGCAGCTACGAATTTTCACGAGGTCAATGCGAGCTCTGGTCAGAGAGAGGAAAAGAGAGAACGAAGCTAGAGAGAAAAGGAACAATGAAAAGAATATTATCTCGCGAGTCTTAATCCGTAACACCTTCAGGACTAGGCGGTGCTTTGAATCCAAACGTTCTCTGGCTGGCAGTGGAACACAGGCAGCGCCGCATCTCCTCGTAAAGCGTACGAGTTTAAAGCGAGTCGCGAAACAAAGAAGAGAATTTTTCTGGCCCGTGGATACACCGGAGGGACGTGGAAAGGAACGCGTGGACAAGAAGAAAATAAAGCGGAAGGTGTTAACGAAACGAGAACCGCTATTATTCCAGCTGGTGGACTTGTCTGCGTGCCAGGTTTATCTTCTCTGGTGGGGCAGACAGCTACGCTCATTGGGCTCCGATTGGATGGTAGTGCGACGCGGGTTCGAATCTCACCGTCCCTGGATGTGTCTTCTTACACGAAGTTTTTTCAAAAATCCCCCATATAGGAAAGTTAGGACCCTGCCTGTCTTTTCCACGATTCCGCTTGCGTATTTAGACAAAACCAGGTCGACAGACCGATCTTAACTGTTCCATCCGGTGAAGGTTTTTAACCAGTAAAAATCCGGCACTACCTTGTGTCCTCGCGTCTCCTCCCCCGCAAGGAACCAAGGTGTCCATGAAGATTTCTTCCGCGTAAAAAAGGAAAGAACTTTTTGGCGGTAGGAGTACGAGACTGTTCGCTCCTTTTGCGAGCAAGTTATGATGGTAAAGGAGCGGGCAGAAAGGGAGAGAAAAAGAAGCTCTCACCCTTGTAGAGTACCGTAGCGGAGAGTGACGGCGGTCAGGTGGTTTCGGGCGACGACTAGCAGGGAGGGTAGCTAGGAGCAATGGCCTCCCATAACGTCACGGTTAATCAGTTAGGTAGTTTACAGGATTGACTCAGCGAGAGGACGCGGGGAGTGTACCGCCAGTAATTCGCAGGAAGTCCCGGGGCACTCCTGTCAAACGCGTAGATAGGCCATCGTGGAGTTTTAGTCCGTAAGAGTCCGAGACTACTCCGCTGTATCCTCAGAATGCAGCGGAGTGTTCATGAGGATTTCCCCAGGTACAAAACAAAAGTTTATCTTCTCTAGAAGCGCATGCACTATCATTTGCCTTGTTAACGATACGAATTGACCGAATTTACGTCGATCAGCGGAGCGGCATTAATCGAGAAACGCGGAAATACCAGGTCAGTGCGAGAATCTCGTCGACGCTTGTATTCCTTCTGACTTTTTTAACTCTTCAAACGAAAACCTTCGCCTCGCTG
Organism: Bombus pascuorum; assembly: GCF_905332965.1. NCBI lineage: Eukaryota > Metazoa > Arthropoda > Insecta > Hymenoptera > Apidae > Bombus > Bombus pascuorum. Next base: position 7,355,069 of record NC_083499.1, on the reverse strand, counting down.
GGATTAGACGGTGCCTGGGACACGCGAGGTAAATTCGTTTCCAGACTCGCAGAGGTAATTACGCGATAATTAAACTAAGACAAAGAAAAATTTACGGCTATGAACGTGAAAGACAAGAACCGGAACGAGCTCGAACATCGCGTCGTCGAACGGAGAAACGTGAACTTCTATAACCTACTTTCCGTTGTCCATAGGAGATGTAAGAAATATAAGAGGTACCCGAGGAGGCCATTAATTTTGAAAGACATTATTAACCGCAAAATCGTTTAGAACGCTTTATACCTATCTTACGTTCAGGGAAGAACTCCCACGGGATCGTTACTTACTTCTCAAAGATAAATATCCCTTTACCGATTTATTTTTCATTCGAAACCCACGCGCGAAAGCGACGAATAATAAATTTATAATTGAAGCGGAGAAAAATGTTTTCCGAGATTCTCCCCTCCTCTCTCTCTCTCTCTCTCTCTCTCTCGCTCATTGCGCCAAGGTATCTCCCGTGGCCGACAAAAATGTAAAGAAGTTCCTCGTCCATCCGACGATTCTTTGGCAAACGACTCGACAATAAAAACGGCAACAACGAAGCTCTTTCCACGGGAGAACTCGAGTAACATCAACGACTCTTTCTATCGTACCAACTCTCCGGTGCGGCTTCTTCGCGGTCTTTAACCGCCGCGATATTTTCCACGGCGAAGTTTCGCCGCAGCAGCTACGACGAACTTTTCCCCGAGTATTTCCGCGAGCGGCAGAGCCGCGAGTGCCACAATTATACGGTTTCCCTGGGCATAAAGCTTCTCGAATGAAAGAGGCCCTCCACGTCGTATGTCGCGGTGTAAACAGTTTGCAAGCAACTTTTTCACGAACCAGCCCATTGTGTCCCGGATGTCTCGCGATTTCATCGTCCAGTCCTTAGAAAAATCAACTGAAAGCCGAGATCGACGCGAGAGAAGAAGAAAGAGACACGAAATTTCTCGATGAAAGACAAGGGAAGCGGGTGGCCGTCGGGCGACCGCATTCACAGAAATATCAGGAAGTTTTGTAACAACTAGGGGTTGATTCTCCGCGTATCTTGGCGACGCAGTCGTGAACATGCGAGTTTATCGTTCGTTATTAGCAAATGTAGCGCGTAAAACGAGGGTGCATCGAAAGGTTGATAAAAGAAGAAGAAAGGGGAGAGGCTGGGAAACGAAAGGAGGCAGAAGATACGAAGAGAAGACGAGAAACGAGTGAATGTGAAAGAGTCGTGAGTGAGAGCGGGGTGAGTCATGGATGAGGCTGATATCGGGTGCGCCGAATTTTCGTTGCTTCCACTCCGCTAGACATTGAAAAACTCGAGGAAGAGAAGAAAGTCTCGGCTCGAGAATCAATTATGCGCCGGAGAATAAAGGGAACGTAAAGAAAGACAATCGCGTACATCCCTCGAGAGAGAAGTCGGCCCATGACAAGATGACAACTCGCGTTTAATTTGTTTCTCGCGGAGTCAATCGTGCTTCCTTCTTTTTTTCACGAACACGCATCCTGCAGGAACGCGCGTCAGGTAGTTTCTTAATACACGAGTAAGATGTCCGTTTATTCTGTCCGGCGTTTCCCGGAGGACGCATACTGAAACGCGGATCGAGCATAACCGAACACAGTGTACAGAACGTTTCTCGAAGAGTGGTCGGAGCTCAATCAGGGAAACTCACCACCGTCAGACGATGCAGCCTTCGCTGATATCGATCAATTTCTTGTAAATGTTGCAAAATCTTACGGCAAATAAGACGAAACTTACCATACGTGGTTTCCCCAGCAAACCTTCGTACACGAACGTACAACCGGACTGTGATCGGTCCTGTAGAGCAGAGGAAAAGCACGGAAAAGGGAGACGTGACGCGGCCAATGGTCAGAAGATTGGCTGGGGAAAAAAATGGCAATACCTCGGAGAAGAGCATTCATTCGGTATTTTATCACGCGGAGGCCGGTCGGTGGCGCAGCAGGCGCGCGATTCCAAGTCCTTGGGGAAGTATTCGGAGGGTTTGGCGGAGGAAATCAGTCGGGCAAGAAATTAAATATTACCCCGAGGAGCGAGGGTGAGCGCCGCGAGTTTCGGTGATCGGGTCGCCGTGGAGGGAATTCCCCGTCTCGAGTGCTAGCCACCAAAAGGAACGGTCTGGAAGGGGCAGCTTGATACCGCGATGTACGGGCTGTGTCACCGTATCCCACGGGTATCCAGGACAAATAACATCCTGACATGGACGCGGCAAACAAGAAACCGCTCTTCCCCCGTCCGGGCAACCCCGTGTCTCATCTTGGTCCCTTTAAAACGCACCTCGCTGCGTCTCTATTCGTTCGCCCGAGAAATATCGATTCGACACTCTCTCCCCTATGGTTTCACGTCGAAACGAGGCAGCTTCGTTTCGTGCCGGTTCATCCGGTTGTCCCGCGTCGAGAATCCAGCGTACGCAGTCGCCCTGTCAATGTGATCGATCGTCTTAGCCGGTAGTTTTTGCTGCGACAATTTTCGTCGGAAATTAATAACACCCTGCCGGTGATTTATTCTACGCAACAGACTCGCGGCCGTGCGACCATTCCGCGCGAGACTCCATATTAATTATGCGCTTAATTAGGGAGCTTGATTAATCGCACGTCGCTGCAACAAGCCGGCGTGAGCGAGCAACAGCCGCGAAACGGGTTAGTTCGTCGGAGAAAATTCGCAAAGACACGCGCGACCAACGTGAATTTTGGGGACGAACGATGGCGGAATGGCGTGGAATCGAGCGGAAGGTGAAAGAGCCGCGGCGAGAATGGTGCTAGAGCGGCGCGTTATCCGCACTTTACGGTTCCGTTGTCTGGCGGGTTTAACGGGCGGCTCAAAGCGCGGCCACGTTTAAGCCGGGCGACAGAGAGGATTCTAATTAAACCAGCCGCGCGGTCCTCCGTCTCCACCTGTGTAGTTGCAGTTATTGTTGTAATTATCGTCGACGCGTGCACTCGCAGCGTGGCTGTTGCCGCCGTTGTTACCGCTCTCGCTCCTCCCGTTGTTGTCGTTCTTGTTGTTGTTATTGTTTGTTGCGAAACTTCTCGATCTCGCCTTGGCTGCCGCGTTCATCCCTCGAGTCCCCGTGAGCTTGCGTTTATCGCGAGTTTCGGTCTACCACCAACTTCTCCTACGTATTCCGGTAACTGGGTTTGCCACGGCAGCTCTAGTATCGTCGCGCTTCTAACTATGCCCGAATCGAGTCGTCCACCATGTGTTCGTCCCTTCGGCGAACTGGTTCGTTGAAC